>NC_133623.1:40655650-41019400 GCF_048593235.1 Sminthopsis crassicaudata | reverse complement strand
TGAGATGCCCCCTAGTATGTGTGTGTGTAAGACTATGAAATACCCCCGAGTGTGTGTGCATGTAAGAATATGAGATGCTACCTTGTGTGTGTGTGTGTGAGTAATATGAGATGCCCCCTAGTATGTATGTGTGGTTGTGTCAGAATATGAGATGCTACCTATTATGTGTGTAGTAATCGGAAATGCCACCTTGTGTGTTTATGAGTAATATGAGATGCCCCCTAGTGTGTGTGTGTATAAGAATATGAGATATACTTCAGTGTGTGTATGTGTGTGCAAGAATTTGAGATGCTCCCTAGTGTGTGTGTGTGAGTAATATGAGATGGCCCCTAGTGTGTGTGTGTGTGTGTGTGTGTGTGTAAGAATATTAGATATACTTCAGTGTGTGTATGTGTGTGCAAAAATTTGAGATGCTCCCTTCTGTTTGTGTGTGAGTAATATGAGATACCCCCTAGTGTGTATGTGTGTGTGTGTGTGTGTGTGTGTAAAAAGATGAGATGCCCCTATTGTGTCTGTTAGAATATGAAATATCCCCTAGTTTGTGTATGTCTGTGCAAGAATTTGAGATGATCCCTTGTGTGTGTGTGTGAGTAATATGAGATACACCCTAGTGTGTGTGTGTGTAAGAAAATGGAATACCCCCGAGTGTGTGGGCATGTAAGAATATGAGATGCTCCCTAGTGTGTGTATGTATCTGTAAGAATATGAGATACCCTTAGTGTGTGTGTGTGTGTGTAAAAAGTTGAGTTGCCCCCATTGTATGTATAAGAATATGAAATATCCCCTAGTTTGTGTATGTGTGTGCAAGAATATGAGATACCCCAGTATGTGTGTGTGTAAGAATATGAAATAACCCCGAGTGTGTGTGCATGTAAGAATATGAGATGCTCCCTAGTGGGTGTATGTGGGAATAAGAATATGAGATATCTTTAGTGTGTGTGCGTGTCTGTGTGTATGTGTGTGTGTGTGTGTGTGTGTGTGTGTGTGTAAAAAGATGAGATGCCCCTATTGTGTCTGCAAGAATATGAAATACCCCCTAGTTTGTGTAAGTGTGTGTAAGAATATGAGATGCTCCCTTGTGTGTGTGTGTGTGTGTGTGTGTGTGAGTAATATGAGATGCCCCCTGGTATGTGTGTGTGTGCTTGTGTCAGAATATGAGATGCTACCTATTATGTGTGTAGTAAACGGAAATGCCACCTTGTGTGTTTATGAGTAATATGAGATGCCCCCTAGTGTGTGTGTGTGTGTAAGAATATGAGATATATTTCAATGTGTGTATGTGTGTGCAAGAATTTGAGATGCTCCCTTGTGTGTGTGTGTGTGAGTAATGTGAGATACCCCCTAGTGTGTGTGTATGTATGTGTGTGTAAAAAGATGAGATGCCCCTATTGTGTCTGTAAGAATATGAAATATCCCCTAGTTTGTGTATGTCTGTGCAAGAATTTGAAATGCTCCCTAGTGTGTGTGTAAGATTATGAGATACCCCAGTATGTGTGTGTGTAAGAAAATGAAATACCCCCGAGTGTGTGTGCATGTAAGAATATGAGATGCTCCCTAGTGTGTGTATGTAGGTGTAAGAATATGAGATACCCTTAGTGTGTGTGTGTGTGTGTGTATGTTTGTGTAAAAAGTTGAGATGCCCCTATTGTATGTATAAGAATATGAAATATCCCCTAGTTTGTGTAAGTGTGTGTAAGAATATGAGATGCCTCCTAGAGTGTGTCTGTAAGCATATGAGATGCCCCCTAGTATGTGTGTGTGCAAGAATTTGAGATGCTCCCTAGTGTGTGTGTATGAATATGAGATACCCCAGTATGTATGTGTGTGTGTGTGTAAGAATATGAAATACCCCCGAGTGTGTGTGCATGTAAGAATATGAGACGCTCCCTAGTGTGTGTGTGTGGGAGAAATATGAGATGCCCCCTAGTATGTATGTGTGCAAGAATTTGAGATGCTCCCTAGTGTGTGTGTAAGACTATGATATAGCCCAGTATGTGTGTGTGAAAGAATATGAAATACCCCCGAGTGTGCGTGCATGTAAGAATATGAGACCCTCCCTAGTGTGTGTGTAATATGAGATGCCCGCTAGTATGTATGTGTGCAAGAATTTGAGATGCTCCCTAGTGTGTGTGTGAGTAATATGAGATGCCCCCTAGTGTGTGTGTGTGAGTGTGTGTGTAAAAAGATGAGATGCCCCTATTGTTTCTGTAAGAATATGAAATATCCCCTAGTTTGCGTATGTGTGTGCAAGAATTTGAGATGCTCCCTAGTGTGTGTGTAAGATTATGAGATATACTTCAGTATGTGTGTGTGTGTGTAAGAAAATGAAATACCCCCGAGTGTGTGGGCATGTAAGAATATGAGATGCTCCCTAGTGTGTGTAAGTATGTGTAAGAATATGAGATACCCTTAGTGAGTGTGTGTGTGTGTGTGTGTGTGTGTAAAAAGTTGAGATGCCCCTATTGTATGTATAAGAATATGAAATATCCCCTAGTTTGTGTAAGTGTGTGTAAGAATATGAGATGCTCCCTTGTGTGTGTGTTTGTGTAAAAAGTTGAGATGCCCCTATTGTATGTATAAGAATATGAAATATCCCCTAGTTTGTGTAAGTGTGTGTAAGAATATGAGATGCTCCCTTGCGTGTGTGTGTGTGTGTGTGTGTGTGTGTTTGTGTGAGTAATATGAGATGCCCCGTGGTATGTGTGTGTGTGCTCGTGTCAGAATATGAGATGCTACCTATTATGTGTGTAGTAAACGGAAATGCCACCTTGTGTGTTTATGAGTAATATGAGATGCCCCCTAGCGTGTGTGTGTGTGTAAGAATATGAGATATACTTCAAAGTGTGTATGTGTGTGCAAGAATTTGAGATGCTCCCTAGTGTGTGTGTGTGAGTAATATGAGATGGCCCCTAGTGTGTGTGTGTGTGTGTGTGTGTGTAAGAATATTAGATATACTTCAGTGTGTGTATGTGTGTGCAAAAATTTGAGATGCTCCCTTGTGTTTGTGTGTGAGTAATATGAGATACCCCCTAGTGTGTGTGTGTGTGTGTGTGTGTGTGTGTGTGTGTAAAAAGATGAGATGCCCCTATTGTGTCTGTTAGAATATGAAATATCCCCTAGTTTGTGTATGTCTGTGCAAGAATTTGAGATGATCCCTTGTGTGTGTGTGTGAGTAATATGAGATACACCCTAGTGTGTGTGTGTGTAAGAAAATGGAATACCCCCGAGTGTGTGGGCATGTAAGAATATGAGATGCTCCCTAGTGTGTGTATGTATCTGTAAGAATATGAGATACCCTTAGTGTGTGTGTGTGTGTGTGTAAAAAGTTGAGTTGCCCCCATTGTATGTATAAGAATATGAAATATCCCCTAGTTTGTGTATGTGTGTGCAAGAATATGAGATACCCCAGTATGTGTGTGTGTAAGAATATGAAATAACCCCGAGTGTGTGTGCATGTAAGAATATGAGATGCTCCCTAGTGGGTGTATGTGGGAATAAGAATATGAGATATCTTTAGTGTGTGTGCGTGTCTGTGTGTATGTGTGTGTGTGTGTGTGTGTGTGTGTGTGTGTGTGTGTAAAAAGATGAGATGCCCCTATTGTGTCTGCAAGAATATGAAATACCCCCTAGTTTGTGTAAGTGTGTGTAAGAATATGAGATGCTCCCTTGTGTGTGTGTGTGTGTGTGTGAGTAATATGAGATGCCCCCTGGTATGTGTGTGTGCTTGTGTCAGAATATGAGATGCTACCTATTATGTGTGTAGTAAACGGAAATGCCACCTTGTGTGTTTATGAGTAATATGAGATGCCCCCTAGTGTGTGTGTGTGTGTAATAATATGAGATATATTTCAATGTGTGTATGTGTGTGCAAGAATTTGAGATGCTCCCTTGTGTGTGTGTGTGTGAGTAATGTGAGATACCCCCTAGTGTGTGTGTATGTATGTGTGTGTAAAAAGATGAGATGCCCCTATTGTGTCTGTAAGAATATGAAATATCCCCTAGTTTGTGTATGTCTGTGCAAGAATTTGAAATGCTCCCTAGTGTGTGTGTAAGATTATGAGATACCCCAGTATGTGTGTGTGTAAGAAAATGAAATACCCCCGAGTGTGTGTGCATGTAAGAATATGAGATGCTCCCTAGTGTGTGTGTGTGTAAGAATATGAGATATACTTCAAAGTGTGTATGTGTGTGCAAGAATTTGAGATGCTCCCTAGTGTGTGTGTGTGAGTAATATGAGATGGCCCCTAGTGTGTGTGTGTGTGTGTGTGTGTGTAAGAATATTAGATATACTTCAGTGTGTGTATGTGTGTGCAAAAATTTGAGATGCTCCCTTGTGTTTGTGTGTGAGTAATATGAGATACCCCCTAGTGTGTGTGTGTGTGTGTGTGTGTGTGTGTGTGTGTGTAAAAAGATGAGATGCCCCTATTGTGTCTGTTAGAATATGAAATATCCCCTAGTTTGTGTATGTCTGTGCAAGAATTTGAGATGATCCCTTGTGTGTGTGTGTGAGTAATATGAGATACACCCTAGTGTGTGTGTGTGTAAGAAAATGGAATACCCCCGAGTGTGTGGGCATGTAAGAATATGAGATGCTCCCTAGTGTGTGTATGTATCTGTAAGAATATGAGATACCCTTAGTGTGTGTGTGTGTGTGTGTAAAAAGTTGAGTTGCCCCCATTGTATGTATAAGAATATGAAATATCCCCTAGTTTGTGTATGTGTGTGCAAGAATATGAGATACCCCAGTATGTGTGTGTGTAAGAATATGAAATAACCCCGAGTGTGTGTGCATGTAAGAATATGAGATGCTCCCTAGTGGGTGTATGTGGGAATAAGAATATGAGATATCTTTAGTGTGTGTGCGTGTCTGTGTGTATGTGTGTGTGTGTGTGTGTGTGTGTGTGTGTGTGTGTGTAAAAAGATGAGATGCCCCTATTGTGTCTGCAAGAATATGAAATACCCCCTAGTTTGTGTAAGTGTGTGTAAGAATATGAGATGCTCCCTTGTGTGTGTGTGTGTGTGTGTGAGTAATATGAGATGCCCCCTGGTATGTGTGTGTGCTTGTGTCAGAATATGAGATGCTACCTATTATGTGTGTAGTAAACGGAAATGCCACCTTGTGTGTTTATGAGTAATATGAGATGCCCCCTAGTGTGTGTGTGTGTGTAATAATATGAGATATATTTCAATGTGTGTATGTGTGTGCAAGAATTTGAGATGCTCCCTTGTGTGTGTGTGTGTGAGTAATGTGAGATACCCCCTAGTGTGTGTGTATGTATGTGTGTGTAAAAAGATGAGATGCCCCTATTGTGTCTGTAAGAATATGAAATATCCCCTAGTTTGTGTATGTCTGTGCAAGAATTTGAAATGCTCCCTAGTGTGTGTGTAAGATTATGAGATACCCCAGTATGTGTGTGTGTAAGAAAATGAAATACCCCCGAGTGTGTGTGCATGTAAGAATATGAGATGCTCCCTAGTGTGTGTATGTAGGTGTAAGAATATGAGATACCCTTAGTGTGTGTGTGTGTGTATGTTTGTGTAAAAAGATGAGATGCCCCTATTGTGTCTGTAAGAATATGAAATATCCCCTAGTTTGTGTATGTCTGTGCAAGAATTTGAGATGCTCCCTTGTGTGTGTGTTTGTGTAAAAAGTTGAGATGCCCCTATTGTATGTATAAGAATATGAAATATCCCCTAGTTTGTGTAAGTGTGTGTAAGAATATGAGATGCTCCCTTGCGTGTGTGTGTGTGTGTGTGTGTGTGTTTGTGTGAGTAATATGAGATGCCCCGTCGTATGTGTGTGTGTGCTCGTGTCAGAATATGAGATGCTACCTATTATGTGTGTAGTAAACGGAAATGCCACCTTGTGTGTTTATGAGTAATATGAGATGCCCCCTAGCGTGTGTGTGTGTGTAAGAATATGAGATATACTTCAAAGTGTGTATGTGTGTGCAAGAATTTGAGATGCTCCCTTGTGTGTGTGGGAGTAATATGAGATGCCCCTGTATGTGTGTCTGTGTGTGTGTGTGTAAAAAGATGAGATGCCCCTATTGTGTCTGTAAGAATATGAAATATCCCCTAGTTTGTGTATGTGTGCAAGAATTTGAGATGCTCCCTAGTGTGTGTGTAAGATTATGAGATACCCCAGTATGTGTGTGTGTAAGAATATGAAATAACCCCGAGTGTGTGTGCATGTAAGAATATGAGATGCTCCCTAGTGTGTGTATGTGGGAATAAGAATATGAGATACCCTTAGTGTGTGTGCGTTTCTGTGTGTATGTGTGTGTGTGTGTAAAAAAGTGAGATGCCCCTATTGTGTCTGTAAGAATATGAAATATCCCCTAGTTTGTGTATGTGTGTGCAAGAATTTGAGATGCCTCCTATAGTGTGTCTGTAAGCATATGAGATGCCCCCTAGTATGTGTGTGTGTAAGACTATGAAATACCCCCGAGTGTGTGTGCATGTAAGAATATGAGATGCTACCTTGTGTGTGTGTGTGTGTGTGTGTGTGTGTGTAAAAAGTTGAGATGCACCTATTGTATGTATAAGAATATGAAATATCCCCTAGTTTGTGTAAGTGTGTGTAAGAATATGAGATGCTCCCTTGTGTGTGTGTTTGTGTAAAAAGTTGAGATGCCCCTATTGTATGTATAAGAATATGAAATATCCCCTAGTTTGTGTAAGTGTGTGTAAGAATATGAGATGCTCCCTTGCGTGTGTGTGTGTGTGTGTGTGTGTGTGTGTGTTTGTGTGAGTAATATGAGATGCCCCCTGGTATGTGTGTGTGTGCTTGTGTCAGAATATGAGATGCTACCTATTATGTGTGTAGTAAACGGAAATGCCACCTTGTGTGTTTATGAGTAATATGAGATGCCCCCTAGCGTGTGTGTGTGTGTAAGAATATGAGATATACTTCAAAGTGTGTATGTGTGTGCAAGAATTTGAGATGCCCCCTAGTGTGTGTGTAAGATTATGAGATACCCCAGTATGTGTGTGTGTAAGAATATGAAATAACCCCGAGTGTGTGTGCATGTAAGAATATGAGATGCTCCCTAGTGTTTGTATGTGGGAATAAGAATATGAGATACCCTTAGTGTGTGTGCGTTTCTGTGTGTATGTGTGTGTGTGTGTAAAAAAGTGAGATGCCCCTATTGTGTCTGTAAGAATATGAAATATCCCCTAGTTTGCGTATGTGTGTGCAAGAATTTGAGATGCTCCCTAGTGTGTGTGTAAGATTATGAGATACCCCAGTATGTGTGTGTGTAAGAATATGAAATAACCCCGAGTGTGTGTGCATGTAAGAATATGAGATGCTCCCTAGTGTGTGTATGTGGGAATAAGAATATGAGATACCCTTAGTGTGTGTGCGTTTCTGTGTGTATGTGTGTGTGTGTGTAAAAAAGTGAGATGCCCCTATTGTGTCTGTAAGAATATGAAATATCCCCTAGTTTGCGTATGTGTGTGCAAGAATTTGAGATGCTCCCTAGTGTGTGTGTAAGATTATGAGATATACTTCAGTATGTGTATGTGTGTGTAAGAAAATGAAATACCCCCGAGTGTGTGGGCATGTAAGAATATGAGATGCTCCCTAGTGTGTGTAAGTATGTGTAAGAATATGAGATACCCTTAGTGTGTGTGTGTGTGTGTGTGTAAAAAGTTGAGATGCCCCTATTGTATGTATAAGAATATGAAATATCCCCTAGTTTGTGTAAGTGTGTGTAAGAATATGAGATGCCTCCTATAGTGTGTCTGTAAGCATATGAGATGCCCCCTAGTATGTGTGTGTGTAAGACTATGAAATACCCCCGAGTGTGTGTGCATGTAAGAATATGAGATGCTCCCTTGTGTGTGTGTGTGTGTGTGTGTGTGTTTGTGTGAGTAATATGAGATGCCCCGTGGTATGTGTGTGTGTGCTTGTGTCAGAATATGAGATGCTACCTATTATGTGTGTAGTAAACGGAAATGCCACCTTGTGTGTTTATGAGTAATATGAGATGCCCCCTAGCGTGTGTGTGTGTGTAAGAATATGAGATATACTTCAAAGTGTGTATGTGTGTGCAAGAATTTGAGATGCTCCCTTGTGTGTGTGGGAGTAATATGAGATGCCCCCGTATGTGTGTGTGTGTGTGTGTGTAAAAAGATGAGATGCCCCTATTGTGTCTGTAAGAATATGAAATATCCCCTAGTTTGTGTATGTGTGCAAGAATTTGAGATGCTCCCTAGTGTGTGTGTAAGATTATGAGATACCCCAGTATGTGTGTGTGTAAGAATATGAAATAACCCCGAGTGTGTGTGCATGTAAGAATATGAGATGCTCCCTTGTGTGTGTGTGTGTGTGTGTGTGTGTGTGTGTGAGTGTGTGAGTAATATGAGATGCCCCCTGGTATGTGTGTGTGTGCTTGTGTCAGAATATGAGATGCTACCTATTTTGTGTGTAGTAATTGGATATGCCACCTTGTATGTTTATGAGTAATATGAGATGCCCCCTAGTGTGTGTGTGTGTAAGAATATGAGATATACTTCAGTGTGTGTATGTGTGTGCAAGAAATTGAGATGCTCCCTAGTGTGTGTGTGTGAGTAATATGAGATGCCCCCTAGTGTGTGTGTGTATGTTTGTGTGCGTGTGTAAAAAGATGAGATGCCCTATTGTGTCTGTAAGAATATGAAATATCCCCTAGTTTATGTATGTGTGTGCAAGAATATGAGATACCCCAGTATGTGTGTGTGTAAGAATATGAAATACCCCCGAGTGTGTGTGCATGTAAGAATATAAGATGCTCCCTAGTGGGTGTACGTGGGAATAAGAATATGAGATACCCTTAGTGTGTGTGCGTTTCTGTGTGTATGTGTGTGTGTGTGTGTAAAAAAGTGAGATGCCCCTATTGTGTCTGTAAGAATATGAAATATCCCCTAGTTTGTGTATGTGTGTGCAAGAATTTGAGATGCCTCCTATAGTGTGTCTGTAAGCATATGAGATGCCCCCTAGTATGTGTGTGTGTAAGACTATGAAATACCCCCGAGTGTGTGTGCATGTAAGAATATGAGATGCTCCCTTGTGTGTGTGTGTGTGTGTGTGTGTGTGTGTGAGTGTGTGAGTAATATGAGATGCCCCCTGGTATGTGTGTGTGTGCTTGTGTCAGAATATGAGATGCTACCTATTTTGTGTGTAGTAATTGGATATGCCACCTTGTATGTTTATGAGTAATATGAGATGCCCCCTAGTGTGTGTGTGTGTAAGAATATGAGATATACTTCAGTGTGTGTATGTGTGTGCAAGAAATTGAGATGCTCCCTAGTGTGTGTGTGTGAGTAATATGAGATGCCCCCTAGTGTGTGTGTGTATGTTTGTGTGCGTGTGTAAAAAGATGAGATGCCCTATTGTGTCTGTAAGAATATGAAATATCCCCTAGTTTATGTATGTGTGTGCAAGAATATGAGATACCCCAGTATGTGTGTGTGTAAGAATATGAAATACCCCCGAGTGTGTGTGCATGTAAGAATATGAGATGCTCCCTAGTGGGTGTACGTGGGAATAAGAATATGAGATACCCTTAGTGTGTGTGTGTGTGTCTGTGTGTATGTGTGTGTGTGTGTGTGTGTAAAAAGATGAGATGCCCCTATTGTGTGTGTAAGAATATGAAATACCCTCGAGTGTGTGTGCATGTAAGAATATGAGATGCTCCCTTGTGTGTGTGTGTGTGTGTGTGTGTGTGAGTGTGTGAGTAATATGAGATGCCCCCTGGTAGGTGTGTGTGTGCTTGTGTCAGAATATGAGATGCTACCTATTTTGTGTGTAGTAATTGGATATGCCACCTTGTGTGTTTATGAGTAATATGAGATGCCCCCTAGTGTGTGTGTGTGTAAGAATATGAGATATACTTCAATGTGTGTATATGTGTGCAAGAATTTGAGATGCTCCCTAGTGTGTGTGTGTGAGTAATATGAGATGCCCCCTAGTGTGTGTGTGTATGTGTGTGTGTGTGTGTAAAAAGATGAGATGCCCCTATTGTGTCTGTAAGAATATGAAACATCCCCTAGTTTGTGTATGTCTGTGCAAGAATTTGAGATGCTCCCTTGTGTGTGTGTTTGTGTAAAAAGTTGAGATGCCCCTATTGTATGTATAAGAATATGAAATATCCCCTAGTTTGTGTAAGTGTGTGTAAGAATATGAGATGCTCCCTTGCGTGTGTGTGTGTGTGTGTGTGTGTGTTTGTGTGAGTAATATGAGATGCCCCGTCGTATGTGTGTGTGTGCTCGTGTCAGAATATGAGATGCTACCTATTATGTGTGTAGTAAACGGAAATGCCACCTTGTGTGTTTATGAGTAATATGAGATGCCCCCTAGCGTGTGTGTGTGTGTAAGAATATGAGATATACTTCAAAGTGTGTATGTGTGTGCAAGAATTTGAGATGCTCCCTTGTGTGTGTGGGAGTAATATGAGATGCCCCTGTATGTGTGTCTGTGTGTGTGTGTGTAAAAAGATGAGATGCCCCTATTGTGTCTGTAAGAATATGAAATATCCCCTAGTTTGTGTATGTGTGCAAGAATTTGAGATGCTCCCTAGTGTGTGTGTAAGATTATGAGATACCCCAGTATGTGTGTGTGTAAGAATATGAAATAACCCCGAGTGTGTGTGCATGTAAGAATATGAGATGCTCCCTAGTGTGTGTATGTGGGAATAAGAATATGAGATACCCTTAGTGTGTGTGCGTTTCTGTGTGTATGTGTGTGTGTGTGTAAAAAAGTGAGATGCCCCTATTGTGTCTGTAAGAATATGAAATATCCCCTAGTTTGTGTATGTGTGTGCAAGAATTTGAGATGCCTCCTATAGTGTGTCTGTAAGCATATGAGATGCCCCCTAGTATGTGTGTGTGTAAGACTATGAAATACCCCCGAGTGTGTGTGCATGTAAGAATATGAGATGCTACCTTGTGTGTGTGTGTGTGTGTGTGTGTGTGTGTAAAAAGTTGAGATGCACCTATTGTATGTATAAGAATATGAAATATCCCCTAGTTTGTGTAAGTGTGTGTAAGAATATGAGATGCTCCCTTGTGTGTGTGTTTGTGTAAAAAGTTGAGATGCCCCTATTGTATGTATAAGAATATGAAATATCCCCTAGTTTGTGTAAGTGTGTGTAAGAATATGAGATGCTCCCTTGCGTGTGTGTGTGTGTGTGTGTGTGTGTGTGTTTGTGTGAGTAATATGAGATGCCCCCTGGTATGTGTGTGTGTGCTTGTGTCAGAATATGAGATGCTACCTATTATGTGTGTAGTAAACGGAAATGCCACCTTGTGTGTTTATGAGTAATATGAGATGCCCCCTAGCGTGTGTGTGTGTGTAAGAATATGAGATATACTTCAAAGTGTGTATGTGTGTGCAAGAATTTGAGATGCCCCCTAGTGTGTGTGTGTATGTTTGTGTGCGTGTGTAAAAAGATGAGATGCCCTATTGTGTCTGTAAGAATATGAAATATCCCCTAGTTTGTGTATGTGTGCAAGAATTTGAGATGCTCCCTAGTGTGTGTGTAAGATTATGAGATACCCCAGTATGTGTGTGTGTAAGAATATGAAATAACCCCGAGTGTGTGTGCATGTAAGAATATGAGATGCTCCCTAGTGTGTGTATGTGGGAATAAGAATATGAGATACCCTTAGTGTGTGTGCGTTTCTGTGTGTATGTGTGTGTGTGTGTAAAAAAGTGAGATGCCCCTATTGTGTCTGTAAGAATATGAAATATCCCCTAGTTTGCGTATGTGTGTGCAAGAATTTGAGATGCTCCCTAGTGTGTGTGTAAGATTATGAGATATACTTCAGTATGTGTATGTGTGTGTAAGAAAATGAAATATCCCCGAGTGTGTGGGCATGTAAGAATATGAGATGCTCCCTAGTGTGTGTAAGTATGTGTAAGAATATGAGATACCCTTAGTGTGTGTGTGTGTGTGTGTGTAAAAAGTTGAGATGCCCCTATTGTATGTATAAGAATATGAAATATCCCCTAGTTTGTGTAAGTGTGTGTAAGAATATGAGATGCCTCCTATAGTGTGTCTGTAAGCATATGAGATGCCCCCTAGTATGTGTGTGTGTAAGACTATGAAATACCCCCGAGTGTGTGTGCATGTAAGAATATGAGATGCTCCCTTGTGTGTGTGTGTGTGTGTGTGTGTGTGTGTTTGTGTGAGTAATATGAGATGCCCCGTGGTATGTGTGTGTGTGCTTGTGTCAGAATATGAGATGCTACCTATTATGTGTGTAGTAAACGGAAATGCCACCTTGTGTGTTTATGAGTAATATGAGATGCCCCCTAGCGTGTGTGTGTGTGTAAGAATATGAGATATACTTCAAAGTGTGTATGTGTGTGCAAGAATTTGAGATGCTCCCTTGTGTGTGTGGGAGTAATATGAGATGCCCCCGTATGTGTGTGTGTGTGTGTGTGTAAAAAGATGAGATGCCCCTATTGTGTCTGTAAGAATATGAAATATCCCCTAGTTTGTGTATGTGTGCAAGAATTTGAGATGCTCCCTAGTGTGTGTGTAAGATTATGAGATACCCCAGTATGTGTGTGTGTAAGAATATGAAATAACCCCGAGTGTGTGTGCATGTAAGAATATGAGATGCTCCCTTGTGTGTGTGTGTGTGTGTGTGTGTGTGTGTGTGAGTGTGTGAGTAATATGAGATGCCCCCTGGTATGTGTGTGTGTGCTTGTGTCAGAATATGAGATGCTACCTATTTTGTGTGTAGTAATTGGATATGCCACCTTGTATGTTTATGAGTAATATGAGATGCCCCCTAGTGTGTGTGTGTGTAAGAATATGAGATATACTTCAGTGTGTGTATGTGTGTGCAAGAAATTGAGATGCTCCCTAGTGTGTGTGTGTGAGTAATATGAGATGCCCCCTAGTGTGTGTGTGTATGTTTGTGTGCGTGTGTAAAAAGATGAGATGCCCTATTGTGTCTGTAAGAATATGAAATATCCCCTAGTTTATGTATGTGTGTGCAAGAATATGAGATACCCCAGTATGTGTGTGTGTAAGAATATGAAATACCCCCGAGTGTGTGTGCATGTAAGAATATGAGATGCTCCCTAGTGGGTGTACGTGGGAATAAGAATATGAGATACCCTTAGTGTGTGTGCGTTTCTGTGTGTATGTGTGTGTGTGTGTGTAAAAAAGTGAGATGCCCCTATTGTGTCTGTAAGAATATGAAATACCCCCTAGTTTGTGTAAGTGTGTGTAAGAATATGAGATGCTCCCTTGTGTGTGTGTGTGTGTGTGTGTGTGTGTGTGTGAGTGTGTGAGTAATATGAGATGCCCCCTGGTAGGTGTGTGTGTGCTTGTGTCAGAACATGAGATGCTACCTATTTTGTGTGTAGTAATTGGATATGCCACCTTGTGTGTTTATGAGTAATATGAGATGCCCCCTAGTGTGTGTGTGTGTAAGAATATGAGATATACTTCAGTGTGTGTATGTGTGTGCAAGAATTTGAGATGCTCCCTTGTGTGTGTGAGTAATATGAGATACGTCCTAGTGTGTGTGTGTACGTATTTGTGTGTAAAAAGATGAGATGCCCCTATTGTGTCTGTAAGAATATGAAATATCCCCTAGTTTGTGTATGTGTGCAAGAATTTGAGATGCTCCCTAGTGTGTGTGTAAGATTATGAGATACCCCAGTATGTGTGTGTGTAAGAATATGAAATACCCCCGAGTGTGTGTGCATGTAAGAATATAAGATGCTCCCTAGTGTGTGTATGTGGGAATAAGAATATGAGATACCCTTAGTGTGTGTGCGTTTCTGTGTGTATGTGTGTGTGTGTGTGTGTAAAAAAGTGAGATGCCCCTATTGTGTCTGTAAGAATATGAAATATCCCCTAGTTTGTGTATGTGTGTGCAAGAATTTGAGATGCCTCCTATAGTGTGTCTGTAAGCATATGAGATGCCCCCTAGTATGTGTGTGTGTAAGACTATGAAATACCCCCGAGTGTGTGTGCATGTAAGAATATGAGATGCTCCCTTGTGTGTGTGTGTGTGTGTGTGTGTGTGTGTGTGTGTGAGTGTGTGAGTAATATGAGATGCCCCCTGGTATGTGTGTGTGTGCTTGTGTCAGAATATGAGATGCTACCTATTTTGTGTGTAGTAATTGGATATGCCACCTTGTATGTTTATGAGTAATATGAGATGCCCCCTAGTGTGTGTGTGTGTAAGAATATGAGATATACTTCAGTGTGTGTATGTGTGTGCAAGAAATTGAGATGCTCCCTAGTGTGTGTGTGTGAGTAATATGAGATGCCCCCTAGTGTGTGTGTGTATGTTTGTGTGCGTGTGTAAAAAGATGAGATGCCCTATTGTGTCTGTAAGAATATGAAATATCCCCTAGTTTATGTATGTGTGTGCAAGAATATGAGATACCCCAGTATGTGTGTGTGTAAGAATATGAAATACCCCCGAGTGTGTGTGCATGTAAGAATATGAGATGCTCCCTAGTGGGTGTACGTGGGAATAAGAATATGAGATACCCTTAGTGTGTGTGTGTGTGTCTGTGTGTATGTGTGTGTGTGTGTGTGTAAAAAGATGAGATGCCCCTATTGTGTGTGTAAGAATATGAAATACCCTCGAGTGTGTGTGCATGTAAGAATATGAGACGCTCCCTTGTGTGTGTGTGTGTGTGTGTGTGTGTGTGTGTGTGTGTGTGTGAGTGTGTGAGTAATATGAGATGCCCCCTGGTAGGTGTGTGTGTGCTTGTGTCAGAATATGAGATGCTACCTATTTTGTGTGTAGTAATTGGATATGCCACCTTGTGTGTTTATGAGTAATATGAGATGCCCCCTAGTGTGTGTGTGTGTAAGAATATGAGATATACTTCAATGTGTGTATATGTGTGCAAGAATTTGAGATGCTCCCTAGTGTGTGTGTGTGAGTAATATGAGATGCCCCCTAGTGTGTGTGTGTATGTGTGTGTGTGTGTGTAAAAAGATGAGATGCCCCTATTGTGTCTGTAAGAATATGAAACATCCCCTAGTTTGTGTATGTGTGTGCAAGAATATGAGATACCCCAGTATGTGTGTGTGTAAGAATATGAAATACCCTCGAGTGTGTGTGCCTATAAGAATATGAGATGCTCCCTAGTGTGTGTATGTGGGAATAAGAATATGAGATACCCTTAGTGTGTGTGCGTGTCTGTGTGTGTGTGTGTGTGTGTATGTGTAAAAGATGAGATGCCCCTATTGTGTCTGTAAGAATATGAAATACCCCCTAGTTTGTGTAAGTGTGTGTAAGAATATGAGATGCTCCCTTGTGTGTGTGTGTGTGTGTGTGTGTGTGTGTGAGTAATATGAGATGCCCCGTGGTATGTGTGTGTGTGCTTGTGTCAGAATATGAGATGCTACCTATTTTGTGTGTAGTAAACGGAAATGCCACCTTGTGTGTTTATGAGTAATATGAGATGCCCCCGTGTGTGTGTGTGTGTGTGTGTGTGTAAGAATATGAGATATACTTCAATGTGTGTATGTGTGTGCAAGAATTTGAGATGCTCCCTTGTGTGTGTGGGAGTAATAAGAGATGCCCCCTTGTGTGTGTGTGTGTGTGTATGTGTAAAAAGATGAGATGCCCCTATTGTGTCTGTAAGAATATGAAATATCCCCTAGTTTGTGTATGTGTGTGTAAGAATATGAGATGCCTCCTAGAGTGTGGCTGTAAGCATATGAGATGCCCCCTAGTATGTGTGTGTGCAAGAATTTGAGATGCTCCCTAGTGTGTGTGTATGAATATGAGATACCCCAGTATGTGTGTGTGTGTGTGTGTGTGTGTGTGTGTGTGTGTAAGAATATGAGATGCTCCCTAGTGTGTGTATGTGGGAATAAGAATATGAGATACCTTTAGTGTGTGTGCGTGTCTGTATGTATGTGTGTGTGTGTGTGTGTAAAAAGATGAGATGCCCCTATTGTGTGTGTAAGAATATGAACCACTAGTTTGTGTATGTGTGTGCAAGAATTTGAGATACCCCAGTATGTGTGTGTGTAAGAATATGAAATACCCCTGAGTGTGTGTGCATGTAAGAATATGAAATGCTCCCTTGTGTGTGTATGTGGGAATAAGAATATGAGATACCCTTAGTTTGTGTGCATGTCTGTGTGTATGTGTATGTGTGTGTGTGTGTGTGTGTGTGTAAAAAGATGAGATGCCCCGATTGTGTCTGTAAGAATATGAAATACCCCCTAGTTTGTGTAAGTGTGTGTTAGAATATGAGATGCTCCCTTGTGCGTGTGTGTGTGTGTGTGTGTGTGTGTGTGTGTAATATGAGATGCCCCGTGGTATGTGTGTGTGTGCTTGTGTCAGAATATGAGATGCTACCTATTTTGTGTGTAGTAAACGGAAATGCCACCTTGTGTGTTTATTAGTAATATGAGATGCCCCCTAGCGTGTGTGTGTGTGTAAGAATATGAGATATACTTCAATGTGTGTATGTGTGTGTGCAAGAATTTGAGATGCTCCCTTGTGTGTGTGGGAGTAATATGAGATGCCCCGGTGTGTGTGTGTGTGTGTGTGTGTGTGTGTGTGTGTGTGTATGTGTAAAAAGATGAGATGCCCCTATTGTGTCTGTAAGCATATGAAATATCCCCTAGTTTGTGTATGTGTGTGTAAGAATATGAGATGCCTCCTAGAGTGTGTGTAAGATTATAAGATACCCCAGTATGTGTGTGTGTAAGAATATGAAATACCCCCGAGTGTGTGTGCATGTAAGAATATGAGATGCTCCCTTGTGTGTGTGTGTGTGTGTGTGTGTGTGTGTGAGTAATATGAGATGCCCCCTGGTAGGTGTGTGTGTGCTTGTGTCAGAACATGAGATGCTACCTATTTTGTGTGTAGTAATTGGATATGCCACCTTGTGTGTTTATGAGTAATATGAGATGCCCCCTAGTGTGTGTGTGTGTAAGAATATGAGATATAATTCAGTGTGTGTATGTGTGTGCAAGAATTTGAGATGCTCCCTAGTGTGTCTGTGTGAGTAATATGAGATGCCCCCTAGTGTGTGTGTATATGTGTGTGTGTGTGTGTGTGTGTAAAAGATGAGATGCCCCTATTGTGTCTGTAAGAATATGAAATACCCCCTAGTTTGTGTAAGTGTGTGTAAGAATATGAGATGCTCCCTTGTGTGTGTGTGTGTGTGTGTGTGTGTGTGTGAGTAATATGAGATGCCCCCTGGTATGTGTGTGTGTGCTTGTGTCAGAATATGAGATGCTACCTATTTTGTGTGTAGTAATTGGATATGCCACCTTGTATGTTTATGAGTAATATGAGATGCCCCCTAGTGTGTGTGTGTGTAAGAATATGAGATATACTTCAGTGTGTGTATGTGTGTGCAAGAAATTGAGATGCTCCCTAGTGTGTGTGTGTGAGTAATATGAGATGCCACCTAGTGTGTGTGTGTATGTTTGTGTGCGTGTGTAAAAAGATGAGATGCCCTATTGTGTCTGTAAGAATATGAAATATCCCCTAGATTATGTATGTGTGTGCAAGAATATGAGATACCCCAGTATGTGTGTGTGTAAGAATATGAAATACCCCCGAGTGTGTGTGCATGTAAGAATATGAGATGCTCCCTAGTGGGTGTACGTGGGAATAAGAATATGAGATACCCTTAGTGTGTGTGCGTTTCTGTGTGTATGTGTGTGTGTGTGTGTAAAAAAGTGAGATGCCCCTATTGTGTCTGTAAGAATATGAAATACCCTCGAGTGTGTGTGCATGTAAGAATATGAGATGCTCCCTTGTGTGTGTGTGTGTGTGTGTGTGTGTGAGTGTGTGAGTAATATGAGATGCCCCCTGGTAGGTGTGTGTGTGCTTGTGTCAGAACATGAGATGCTACCTATTTTGTGTGTAGTAATTGGATATGCCACCTTGTGTGTTTATGAGTAATATGAGATGCCCCCTAGTGTGTGTGTGTGTAAGAATATGAGATATACTTCAGTGTGTGTATGTGTGTGCAAGAATTTGAGATGCTCCCTTGTGTGTGTGAGTAATATGAGATACGTCCTAGTGTGTGTGTACGTATTTGTGTGTAAAAAGATGAGATGCCCCTATTGTGTCTGTAAGAATATGAAATATCCCCTAGTTTGTGTATGTGTGCAAGAATTTGAGATGCTCCCTAGTGTGTGTGTAAGATTATGAGATACCCCAGTATGTGTGTGTGTAAGAATATGAAATACCCCCGAGTGTGTGTGCATGTAAGAATATAAGATGCTCCCTAGTGTGTGTATGTGGGAATAAGAATATGAGATACCCTTAGTGTGTGTGCGTTTCTGTGTGTATGTGTGTGTGTGTGTGTGTAAAAAAGTGAGATGCCCCTATTGTGTCTGTAAGAATATGAAATATCCCCTAGTTTGTGTATGTGTGTGCAAGAATTTGAGATGCCTCCTATAGTGTGTCTGTAAGCATATGAGATGCCCCCTAGTATGTGTGTGTGTAAGACTATGAAATACCCCCGAGTGTGTGTGCATGTAAGAATATGAGATGCTCCCTTGTGTGTGTGTGTGTGTGTGTGTGTGTGTGTGTGTGTGAGTGTGTGAGTAATATGAGATGCCCCCTGGTATGTGTGTGTGTGCTTGTGTCAGAATATGAGATGCTACCTATTTTGTGTGTAGTAATTGGATATGCCACCTTGTATGTTTATGAGTAATATGAGATGCCCCCTAGCGTGTGTGTGTGTGTAAGAATATGAGATATACTTCAAAGTGTGTATGTGTGTGCAAGAATTTGAGATGCTCCCTTGTGTGTGTGGGAGTAATATGAGATGCCCCGTATGTGTGTGTGTGTGTGTGTGTGTGTAAAAAGATGAGATGCCCCTATTGTGTCTGTAAGAATATGAAATATCCCCTAGTTTGTGTATGTGTGCAAGAATTTGAGATGCTCCCTAGTGTGTGTGTAAGATTATGAGATACCCCACTATGTGTGTGTGTAAGACTATGAAATACCCCCGAGTGTGTGTGCATGTAAGAATATGAGATGCTCCCTTGTGTGTGTGTGTGTGTGTGTGTGTGTGTGTGTGTGTGAGTGTGTGAGTAATATGAGATGCCCCCTGGTATGTGTGTGTGTGCTTGTGTCAGAATATGAGATGCTACCTATTTTGTGTGTAGTAATTGGATATGCCACCTTGTATGTTTATGAGTAATATGAGATGCCCCCTAGTGTGTGTGTGTGTAAGAATATGAGATATACTTCAGTGTGTGTATGTGTGTGCAAGAAATTGAGATGCTCCCTAGTGTGTGTGTGTGAGTAATATGAGATGCCCCCTAGTGTGTGTGTGTATGTTTGTGTGCGTGTGTAAAAAGATGAGATGCCCTATTGTGTCTGTAAGAATATGAAATATCCCCTAGTTTATGTATGTGTGTGCAAGAATATGAGATACCCCAGTATGTGTGTGTGTAAGAATATGAAATACCCCCGAGTGTGTGTGCATGTAAGAATATGAGATGCTCCCTAGTGGGTGTACGTGGGAATAAGAATATGAGATACCCTTAGTGTGTGTGCGTTTCTGTGTGTATGTGTGTGTGTGTGTGTAAAAAAGTGAGATGCCCCTATTGTGTCTGTAAGAATATGAAATACCCTCGAGTGTGTGTGCATGTAAGAATATGAGATGCTCCCTTGTGTGTGTGTGTGTGTGTGTGTGTGTGTGTGTGTGAGTGTGTGAGTAATATGAGATGCCCCCTGGTAGGTGTGTGTGTGCTTGTGTCAGAACATGAGATGCTACCTATTTTGTGTGTAGTAATTGGATATGCCACCTTGTGTGTTTATGAGTAATATGAGATGCCCCCTAGTGTGTGTGTGTGTAAGAATATGAGATATACTTCAGTGTGTGTATGTGTGTGCAAGAATTTGAGATGCTCCCTTGTGTGTGTGAGTAATATGAGATACGTCCTAGTGTGTGTGTACGTATTTGTGTGTAAAAAGATGAGATGCCCCTATTGTGTCTGTAAGAATATGAAATATCCCCTAGTTTGTGTATGTGTGCAAGAATTTGAGATGCTCCCTAGTGTGTGTGTAAGATTATGAGATACCCCAGTATGTGTGTGTGTAAGAATATGAAATACCCCCGAGTGTGTGTGCATGTAAGAATATAAGATGCTCCCTAGTGTGTGTATGTGGGAATAAGAATATGAGATACGCTTAGTGTGTGTGCGTTTCTGTGTGTATGTGTGTGTGTGTGTGTGTAAAAAAGTGAGATGCCCCTATTGTGTCTGTAAGAATATGAAATATCCCCTAGTTTGTGTATGTGTGTGCAAGAATTTGAGATGCCTCCTATAGTGTGTCTGTAAGCATATGAGATGCCCCCTAGTATGTGTGTGTGTAAGACTATGAAATACCCTCGAGTGTGTGTGCATGTAAGAATATGAGATGCTCCCTTGTGTGTGTGTGTGTGTGTGTGTGTGTGTGTGTGTGTGTGAGTGTGTGAGTAATATGAGATGCCCCCTGGTATGTGTGTGTGTGCTTGTGTCAGAATATGAGATGCTACCTATTTTATGTGTAGTAATTGGATATGCCACCTTGTATGTTTATGAGTAATATGAGATGCCCCCTAGTGTGTGTGTGTGTAAGAATATGAGATATACTTCAGTGTGTGTATGTGTGTGCAAGAAATTGAGATGCTCCCTAGTGTGTGTGTGTGAGTAATATGAGATGCCACCTAGTGTGTGTGTGTATGTTTGTGTGCGTGTGTAAAAAGATGAGATGCCCTATTGTGTCTGTAAGAATATGAAATATCCCCTAGTTTATGTATGTGTGTGCAAGAATATGAGATACCCCAGTATGTGTGTGTGTAAGAATATGAAATACCCCCGAGTGTGTGTGCATGTAAGAATATGAGATGCTCCCTAGTGGGTGTACGTGGGAATAAGAATATGAGATACCCTTAGTGTGTGTGTGTGTCTGTGTGTATGTGTGTGTGTGTGTGTGTAAAAAGATGAGATGCCCCTATTGTGTGTGTAAGAATATGAAATACCCTCGAGTGTGTGTGCATGTAAGAATATGAGATGCTCCCTTGTGTGTGTGTGTGTGTGTGTGTGTGTGAGTGTGTGAGTAATATGAGATGCCCCCTGGTAGGTGTGTGTGTGCTTGTGTCAGAACATGAGATGCTACCTATTTTGTGTGTAGTAATTGGATATGCCACCTTGTGTGTTTATGAGTAATATGAGATGCCCCCTAGTGTGTGTGTGTGTAAGAATATGAGATATACTTCAATGTGTGTATGTGTGTGCAAGAATTTGAGATGCTCCCTAGTGTGTGTGTGTGAGTAATATGAGATGCCCCCTAGTGTGTGTGTGTATGTGTGTGTGTGTGTGTAAAAAGATGAGATGCCCCTATTGTGTTTGTAAGAATATGAAACATCCCCTAGTTTGTGTATGTGTGTGCAAGAATATGAGATACCCCAGTATGTGTGTGTGTAAGAATATGAAATACCCCCGAGTGTGTGTGCATGTAAGAATATGAGATGCTCCCTAGTGGGTGTACGTGGGAATAAGAATATGAGATACCCTTAGTGTGTGTGTGTGTCTGTGTGTATGTGTGTGTGTGTGTGTGTAAAAAGATGAGATGCCCCTATTGTGTGTGTAAGAATATGAAATACCCTCGAGTGTGTGTGCATGTAAGAATATGAGATGCTCCCTTGTGTGTGTGTGTGTGTGTGTGTGTGAGTGTGTGAGTAATATGAGATGCCCCCTGGTAGGTGTGTGTGTGCTTGTGTCAGAACATGAGATGCTACCTATTTTGTGTGTAGTAATTGGATATGCCACCTTGTGTGTTTATGAGTAATATGAGATGCCCCCTAGTGTGTGTGTGTGTAAGAATATGAGATATACTTCAATGTGTGTATGTGTGTGCAAGAATTTGAGATGCTCCCTAGTGTGTGTGTGTGAGTAATATGAGATGCCCCCTAGTGTGTGTGTGTATGTGTGTGTGTGTGTGTAAAAAGATGAGATGCCCCTATTGTGTCTGTAAGAATATGAAACATCCCCTAGTTTGTGTATGTGTGTGCAAGAATATGAGATACCCCAGTATGTGTGTGTGTAAGAATATGAAATACCCTCGAGTGTGTGTGCCTATAAGAATATGAGATGCTCCCTAGTGTGTGTATGTGGGAATAAGAATATGAGATACCCTTAGTGTGTGTGCGTGTCTGTGTGTGTGTGTGTGTGTGTGTGTGTGTAAAAGATGAGATGCCCCTATTGTGTCTGTAAGAATATGAAATACCCCCTAGTTTGTGTAAGTGTGTGTAAGAATATAAGATGCTCCCTTGTGTGTGTGTGTGTGTGTGTGTGTGTGTGAGTAATATGAGATGCCCCGTGGTATGTGTGTGTGTGCTTGTGTCAGAATATGAGATGCTACCTATTTTGTGTGTAGTAAACGGAAATGCCACCTTGTGTGTTTATGAGTAATATGAGATGCCCCCGTGTGTGTGTGTGTGTGTGTGTGTGTGTGTGTGTGTGTGTGTGTAAGAATATGAGATATACTTCAATGTGTGTATGTGTGTGCAAGAATTTGAGATGCTCCCTTGTGTGTGTGGGAGTAATAAGAGATGCCCCCTTGTGTGTGTGTGTGTGTGTGTATGTGTAAAAAGATGAGATGCCCCTATTGTGTCTGTAAGAATATGAAATATCCCCTAGTTTGTGTATGTGTGTGTAAGAATATGAGATGCCTCCTAGAGTGTGGCTGTAAGCATATGAGATGCCCCCTAGTATGTGTGTGTGCAAGAATTTGAGATGCTCCCTAGTGTGTGTGTATGAATATGAGATACCCCAGTATGTGTGTGTGTGTGTGTGTGTGTGTGTGTGTGTGTGTGTGTGTGTAAGAATATGAGATGCTCCCTAGTGTGTGTATGTGGGAATAAGAATATGAGATACCTTTAGTGTGTGTGCGTGTCTGTATGTATGTGTGTGTGTGTGTGTGTAAAAAGATGAGATGCCCCTATTGTGTGTGTAAGAATATGAACCACTAGTTTGTGTATGTGTGTGCAAGAATTTGAGATACCCCAGTATGTGTGTGTGTAAGAATATGAAATACCCCTGAGTGTGTGTGCATGTAAGAATATGAAATGCTCCCTTGTGTGTGTATGTGGGAATAAGAATATGAGATACCCTTAGTTTGTGTGCATGTCTGTGTGTATGTGTATGTGTGTGTGTGTGTGTGTGTGTGTGTAAAAAGATGAGATGCCCCGATTGTGTCTGTAAGAATATGAAATACCCCCTAGTTTGTGTAAGTGTGTGTAAGAATATGAGATGCTCCCTTGTGCGTGTGTGTGTGTGTAATATGAGATGCCCCGTGGTATGTGTGTGTGTGCTTGTGTCAGAATATGAGATGCTACCTATTTTGTGTGTAGTAAACGGAAATGCCACCTTGTGTGTTTATTAGTAATATGAGATGCCCCCTAGCGTGTGTGTGTGTGTAAGAATATGAGATATACTTCAATGTGTGTATGTGTGTGTGCAAGAATTTGAGATGCTCCCTTGTGTGTGTGGGAGTAATATGAGATGCCCCGGTGTGTGTGTGTGTGTGTGTGTGTGTGTGTGTGTGTATGTGTAAAAAGATGAGATGCCCCTATTGTGTCTGTAAGCATATGAAATATCCCCTAGTTTGTGTATGTGTGTGTAAGAATATGAGATGCCTCCTAGAGTGTGTGTAAGATTATAAGATACCCCAGTATGTGTGTGTGTAAGAATATGAAATACCCCCGAGTGTGTGTGCATGTAAGAATATGAGATGCTCCCTTGTGTGTGTGTGTGTGTGTGTGTGTGAGTAATATGAGATGCCCCCTGGTAGGTGTGTGTGTGCTTGTGTCAGAACATGAGATGCTACCTATTTTGTGTGTAGTAATTGGATATGCCACCTTGTGTGTTTATGAGTAATATGAGATGCCCCCTAGTGTGTGTGTGTGTAAGAATATGAGATATAATTCAGTGTGTGTATGTGTGTGCAAGAATTTGAGATGCTCCCTAGTGTGTCTGTGTGAGTAATATGAGATGCCCCCTAGTGTGTGTGTGTATGTGTGTGTGTGTGTGTGTGTAAAAGATGAGATGCCCCTATTGTGTCTGTAAGAATATGAAATACCCCCTAGTTTGTGTAAGTGTGTGTAAGAATATGAGATGCTCCCTTGTGTGTGTGTGTGTGTGTGTGTGTGTGTGTGTGAGTAATATGAGATGCCCCGTGGTATGTGTGTGTGTGCTTGTGTCAGAATATGAGATGCTACCTATTATGTGTGTAGTAAACGGAAATGCCACCTTGTGTGTTTATGAGTAATATGAGATGCCCCCTAGTGTGTGTGTGTGTGTAAGAATATGAGATATACTTCAATGTGTGTATGTGTGTGTGCAAGAATTTGAGATGCTCCCTTGTGTGTGTGTGAGTAATATGAGATGCCCCCTTGTGTGTGTGTGTGTGTGTGTGTATGTGTAAAAAGATGAGATGCCCCTATTGTGTCTGTAAGAATATGAAATAACCCCTAGTTTGTGTATGTTTGCAAGAATTTGAGATGCTCCCTAGTGTGTGTGTAAGATTATAAGATACCCCAGTATGTGTGTGTGTAAGAATATGAAATACCCCCGAATGTGTGTGCATGTAAGAATATGAGATGCTCCCTTGTGTGTGTGTGTGTGTGTGTGTGTGTGTGAGTAATATGAGATGCCCCCTGGTAGGTGTGTGTGTGCTTGTGTCAGAACATGAGTTGCTACCTATTTTGTGTGTAGTAATTGGATATGCCACCTTGTGAGTTTATGAGTAATATGAGATGCCCCCTAGTGTGTGTGTGTGTAAGAATATGAGATATAATTCAGTGTGTGTATGTGTGTGCAAGAATTTGAGATGCTCCCTAGTGTGTGTGTGTGAGTAATATGAGATGCCCCCTAGTGTGTGTGTATGTGTGTCTGTGTGTGTGTGTAAAAAGATGAGATGCCCCTATTGTGTCTGTAAGAATATGAAATATCCCCTAGTTTGTGTATGTGTGTGCAAGAATATGAGATACCCCAGTATGTGTGTGTGTAAGAATATGAAATACCCCCGAGTGTGTATGCATGTAAGAATATGAGATGCTCCCTAGTGTGTGTATGTATGTGTAAGAATATGAGATACCCTTAGTGTGTGTGTGTGTCTGTATGTATGTGTGTGTGTGTGTAAAAAAGTGAGATGCCCCTATTGTGTCTTTAAGAATATGAAATATCCCCTAGTTTGTGTATGTGTGCAAGAATTTGAGATGCTCCCTAGTGTGTGTGTAAGATAAGATACCCCAGTATGTGTGTGTGTAAGAATATGAAATACCCCCGAGTGTGTGTGCATGTAAGAATATGAGATGCTCCCTAGTGTGTGTATGTGGGAATAAGAATATGAGATACCCTTAGTGTGTGTGCGTGTCTGTATGTATGTGTGTGTGTGTGTGTGTGTGTTTGTGTAAAAAAGTGAGATGCCCCTATTGTGTCTTTAAGAATATGAAATATCCCCTAGTTTGTGTATGTGTGCAAGAATTTGAGATGCTCCCTAGTGTGTGTGTAAGATAAGATACCCCAGTATGTGTGTGTGTAAGAATATGAAATACCCCCGAGTGTGTGTGCATGTAAGAATATGAGATGCTCCCTAGTGTGTGTATGTGGGAATAAGAATATGAGATACCCTTAGTGTGTGTGCGTTTCTGTGTGTATGTGTGTGTGTGTGTAAAAAAGTGAGATGCCCCTATTGTGTCTGTAAGAATATGAAATATCCCCTAGTTTGTGTATGTGTGTGCAAGAATTTGAGATGCCTCCTATAGTGTGTCTGTAAGCATATGAGATGCCCCCTAATATGTGTGTGTGTAAGACTATGAAATACCCCCGAGTGTGTGTGCATGTAAGAATATGAGATGCTACCTTGTGTGTGTGTGTGTGTGTGTGTGTGTGTGTGTGAGTAATATGAGATGCCCCCTGGTATGAGTGTGTGTGCTTGTGTCAGAATATGAGATGCTACCTATTTTGTGTGTAGTAATTGGATATGCCACCTTGTGTGTTTATGAGTAATATGAGATGCCCCCTAGTGTGTGTGTGTGTGTAAGAATATGAAATAACCCCGAGTGTGTATGCATGTAAGAATATGAGATGCTCCCTAGTGTGTGTATGTATGTGTAAGAATATGAGATACCCTTAGTGTGTGTGTGTGTGTGTGTGTGTGTGTGTGTGTAAAAAGTTGAGATGCCCCTATTGTGTCTGTAAGAATATGAAATATCCCCTAGTTTGTGTATGTGTGTGTAAGAATATGAGATGCCTCCTAGAGTGTAGCTGTAAGCATATGAGATGCACCCAATATGTGTGTGTGCAAGAATTTGAGATGCTCCCTAGTGTGTGTGTGTGAGTAATATGAGATGCCCCCTAGTGTGTGTGTGTATGTGTGTGTGTGTGTGTGTAAAAAGATGAGATGCCCCTATTGTGTCTGTAAGAATATGAATTATCCCCTAGTTTGTGTATGTCTGTGCAAGAATATGAGATACCCCAGTATGTGTGTGTGTAAGAATATGAAATACCCCCGAGTGTGTGTGCATGTAAGAATATGTGATGCTCCCTACTGTGTGTATGTGGGAATAAGAATATGAGATACCCTTAGTGTGTGTGCATGTCTGTGTGTATGTGTGTGTGTGTGTATCTGTGTGTGTGTGTAAAAAGATGAGATGCCCCTATTGTGTCTGTAAGAATATGAAATACCCCCTAGTTTGTGTAAGTGTGTGTAAGAATATGAGATGCTCCCTTGTGTGTGTGTGTGTGTGTGTGTGTGTGTGTGTGAGTAATATGAGATGCCCCCTGGTATGTGTGTGCGTGCTTGTGTCAGAATATGAGATGCTACCTATTATGTGTGTAGTAAACGGAAATGCCACCTTGTGTGTTTATGAGTAATATGAGATGCCCCCTAGTGTGTGTGTGTGTGTAAGAATATGAAATAACCCCGAGTGTGTATGCATGTAAGAATATGAGATGCTCCCTAGTGTGTGTATGTATGTGTAAGAATATGAGATACCCTTAGTGTGTGTGTGTGTGTGTGTGTGTGTGTGTGTAAAAAGTTGAGATGCCCCTATTGTATGTATAAGAATATGAAATATCCCCTAGTTTGTGTATGTGTGTGTAAGAATATGAGATGCCTCCTAGAGTGTAGCTGTAAGCATATGAGATGCACCCAATATGTGTGTGTGCAAGAATTTGAGATGCTCCCTAGTGTGTGTGTGTGAGTAATATGAGATGCCCCCTAGTGTGTGTGTGTATGTGTGTGTGTGTGTGTGTAAAAAGATGAGATGCCCCTATTGTGTCTGTAAGAATATGAATTATCCCCTAGTTTGTGTATGTCTGTGCAAGAATATGAGATACCCCAGTATGTGTGTGTGTAAGAATATGAAATACCCCCGAGTGTGTGTGCATGTAAGAATATGTGATGCTCCCTACTGTGTGTATGTGGGAATAAGAATATGAGATACCCTTAGTGTGTGTGCATGTCTGTGTGTATGTGTGTGTGTGTGTATCTGTGTGTGTGTGTAAAAAGATGAGATGCCCCTATTGTGTCTGTAAGAATATGAAATACCCCCTAGTTTGTGTAAGTGTGTGTAAGAATATGAGATGCTCCCTTGTGTGTGTGTGTGTGTGTGTGTGTGTGTGTGAGTAATATGAGATGCCCCCTGGTATGTGTGTGCGTGCTTGTGTCAGAATATGAGATGCTACCTATTATGTGTGTAGTAAACGGAAATGCCACCTTGTGTGTTTATGAGTAATATGAGATGCCCCCTAGTGTGTGTGTGTGTGTAAGAATATGAAATAACCCCGAGTGTGTATGCATGTAAGAATATGAGATGCTCCCTAGTGTGTGTATGTATGTGTAAGAATATGAGATACCCTTAGTGTGTGTGTGTGTGTGTGTGTGTGTGTGTGTGTAAAAAGTTGAGATGCCCCTATTGTATGTATAAGAATATGAAATATCCCCTAGTTTGTGTATGTGTGTGTAAGAATATGAGATGCCTCCTAGAGTGTAGCTGTAAGCATATGAGATGCACCCAATATGTGTGTGTGCAAGAATTTGAGATGCTTCCTAGTGTGTGTATGAATATGAGATACCCCAGTATGTGTGTGTGTGTGTGGGTGTAAGAATATGAAATACCCCCGAGTGTGTGTGCATGTAAGAATATGAGATGCTCCCTAGTGTGTGTATGTGGGAATAAGAATATGAGATACCCTTAGTGTGTGTGCGTGTCTGTGTGTATGTGTGTGTATGTGTGTGTGTGTGTAAAAAAGTGAGATGCCCCTATTGTGTCTGTAAGAATATGAAATATCCCCTAGTTTGTGTATGTGTGTGCAAGAATTTGAGATGCCTCCTATAGTGTGTCTGTAAGCATATGAGATGCCCCCTAGTATGTGTGTGTGTAAGACTATGAAATACCCCGAGTGTGTGTGCATGTAAGAATATGAGATGCTCCCTTGTGTGTGTGTGTGTGTGTGTGTGTGTGTGTGTGTGTGTGTGAGTAATATGAGATGCCCCCTGGTATGAGTGTGTGTGCTTGTGTCAGAATATGAGATGCTACCTATTTTGTGTGTAGTAATTGGAGATGCCACCTTGTGTGTTTATGAGTAATATGAGATGCCCCCTAGTGTGTGTGTGTGTAAGAATATGAGATATACTTCAGTGTGTGTATGTGTGTGCAAGAATTTGAGATGCTCCCTAGTGTGTGTGTGTGAGTAATATGAGATGCCCCCTAGTGTGTGTGTGTATGTGTGTGTGTGTGTGTGTGTAAAAAGATGAGATGCCCCTATTGTGTCTGTAAGAATATGAATTATCCCCTAGTTTGTGTATGTCTGTGCAAGAATATGAGATACCCCAGTATGTGTGTGTGTAAGAATATGAAATACCCCCGAGTGTGTGTGCATGTAAGAATATGTGATGCTCCCTACTGTGTGTATGTGGGAATGAGAATATGAGATACCCTTAGTGTGTGTGCATGTCTGTGTGTATGTGTGTGTGTGTGTATCTGTGTGTGTGTGTAAAAAGATGAGATGCCCCTATTGTGTCTGTAAGAATATGAAATACCCCCTAGTTTGTGTAAGTGTGTGTAAGAATATGAGATGCTCCCTTGTGTGTGTGTGTGTGTGTGTGTGTGTGTGTGTGTGAGTAATATGAGATGCCCCCTGGTATGTGTGTGCGTGCTTGTGTCAGAATATGAGATGCTACCTATTATGTGTGTAGTAAACGGAAATGCCACCTTGTGTGTTTATGAGTAATATGAGATGCCCCCTAGTGTGTGTGTGTGTGTGTAAGAATATGAGATATACTTCAATGTGTGTATGTGTGTGCAAGAATTTGAGATGCTCCCTTGTGTGTGTGTGTGAGTAATATGAGATGCCCCCTAGTGTGTGTGTGTGTGTGTGTGTGTGTGTAAAAAGATGAGATGCCCCTATTGTTTCTGTAAGAATATGAAATATCCCCTAGTTTGTGTATGTGTGTGCAAGAATTTGAGATGCTCCCTAGTGTGTGTGTAAGAATATGAGATGCCTCCTAGAGTGTGGCTGTGCAAGAATTTGAGATGCTCCCTAGTGTGTGTGTATGAATATAAGATACCCCAGTATGTGTGTGTGTGTGTGTGTGTAAGAATATGAGATGCTCACTAGTGTGTGTATGTGGGAATAAGAATATGAGATACCCTTAGTGTGTGTGCGTGTCTGTATGTATGTGTGTGTGTGTGTGTAAAAAGATGAGATGCCCTTATTTTGTGTGTAACAATATGAAATATCCCCTAGTTTGTGTATGTGTGTGCAAGAATTTGAGATGCCTCCTATAGTGTGTCTGTAAGCATATGAGATGCCCCCTAGTATGTGTGTGTGTAAGACTATGAAATACCCTCGAGTGTGTGTGCATGTAAGAATATGAGATGCTCCCGTGTGTGTGTGTGTGTGTGTGTGTGTGTGTGTGT
The DNA here is from genome assembly GCF_048593235.1 of Sminthopsis crassicaudata. Classification (NCBI taxonomy): domain Eukaryota; kingdom Metazoa; phylum Chordata; class Mammalia; order Dasyuromorphia; family Dasyuridae; genus Sminthopsis; species Sminthopsis crassicaudata. The sequence goes on along the minus strand of NC_133623.1, from coordinate 40,989,465 downwards.
GTGTGTGAGAGTGTGTGAGTAATATGAGATTCCCCCTGGTATGTGTGTGTGTGCTTGTGTCAGAATTTGAGATGCTACCTATTTTGTGTGTAGTAATTGGATATGCCACCTTGTGTGTTTATGAGTAATATGAGATGCCCCCTAGTGTGTGTGTGTATAAGAATATGAGATATACTTCAGTGTGTGTATGTGTGTGCAAGAATTTGAGATGCTCCCTAGTGTGTGTGTGTGAGTAATATGAGATGCCCCCTAGTGTGTGTGTGTATGTGTGTGTGTGTATAAAAAGATGAGATGCCCCTATATTGTCTGTAAGAATATGAAATATCCCCTAGTTTGTGTATGTGTGTGCAAGAATTTGAGATGCTCCCTAGTGTGAGTGTAAGAATAATCTCATAAGAGATACTCCCAGTATGTGTGTGTGTAAGAATATGAAATACCCCCGAGTGTGCGTGCATGTAAGAATATGAGATGCTCCCTAGTGTGTGTGAGTGAGTAATATGAGATGCCCCCTAGTATGTGTGTGTGCAAGAATTTGAGATGCTCCCTAGTGTGTGTGTAAGATTATGAGATACCCCAGTATGTGTGTGTAAGAATATGAAATACCCCGGAGTGTGTGTGCATGTAAGAATATGAGACGCTCCCTAGTGTGTGTGTGTGAGTAATATGAGATGCCCGCTAGTATGTATGTGTGCAAGAATTTGAGATGATCCCTAGTGTGTGTGTGTGTAAGAATATGAGATATACTTCAGTATGTGTATGTGTGTGCAAGAATTTGAGATGCTCCCTAATGTGTGTGTGTGTGTGTGTGTGTGTGTAAAAAGTGAGATGCCCCTATTGTGTCTGTAAGAATATGAAATATCCCCTAGTTTGTGTATGTGTGTGCAAGAATTTGAGATGCCTCCTATAGTGTGTTTGTAAGCATATGAGATGCCCCCTAGTATGTGTGTGTGTAAGACTATGAAATACCTCCGAGTGTGTGTGCATGTAAGAATATGAGATGCTCCCTTGTGTGTGTGTGTGTGTGTGTGTGTGTGTGTGTGTGTGTGTGAGTGTGTGAGTAATATGAGATGCCCCCTGGTATGTGTGTGTGTGTTTGTGTCAGAATATGAGATGCTACCTATTTTGTGTGTAGTAATTGGATATGCCACCTTGTATGTTTATGAGTAATATGAGATGCCCCCTAGTGTGTGTGTGTGTAAGAATATGAGATATACTTCAGTGTGTGTATGTGTGTGCAAGAATTTGAGATGCTCCCTAGTGTGTGTGTGTGAGTAATATGAGATGCCCCTTAGTGTGTGTGTATGTGTGTGTGTGTAAAAAGATGAGATGCCCCTATTGTGTCTGTAAGAATATGAAATATCCCCTAGTTTGTGTATGTGTGTGCAAGAATATGAGATACCCCAGTATGTGTGTGTGCAAGAATATGAGATACCCCAGTATGTGTGTATGTAAGAATATGAAATACCCCCGAATGTGTGTGCGTGTAAGAATATGAGATGCTCCCTAGTGTGTGTATGTGGGAATAAGAATATGAGATACCCTTAGTGTGTGTGCGTGTCTGTGTGTATGTGTGTGTGTGTGTGTAAAAAGGTGATATGCCCTTATTGTATGTATAAGAATATGAAATATCCCCTAGTTTGTGTATGTGTGTGCAAGAATTTTAGATGCTCCCTAGTGTGTGTGTAAGATTATGAGATACCCCAGTATGTGTGTGTCTAAGAATATGAAATACCCCCGAGTGTGTGTGCATGTAAGAATATGAGATTCTCCCTAGTGTGTGTATATGGGAATAAGAATATGAGATACCCTTAGTGTGTGTGCGTGTCTGTGTGTATGTGTGTGTGTGTGTAAAAAGATGAGATGCCCCTATTGTGTCTGTAAGAATATGAGATGCCCCCTAGAATGTGTGTGTGTGCTTGTGTCAGAATATGAGATGCTACCTATTATGTAGTAATCTGACATGCCACCTTGTGTGTGTGAGTAAGAATATGAGATGCCCCCGTGTGTGTGTGTGTGTGTGTGTGTGTGTGTGTGTGAATATGAGATGCCAGTTGGTGTGTGTGTGTGTGTGCATTTGTGTAAGACCATGAGATGCCTCTTGGTCCTAAGAAGCAGCTCTTGAACTGAACCTTGAAGAGAGTTGGGGGGGTTTAAAGGGGAGTAAAGATTGTATGAAGATAAATTACAATGGGAAACGTAATATGATTTAAAGGGGGTTCTGATCAAGGGCACCCCTGATCAATTTGATGAATCCCCTAATCAATGAGATCACAGGCATGGCTCTTTGTCATCAGGATCCCTCCCATGTATTCAGGCCCTCTAAAACCTTGGTGGAAAAAACACTGATCACAAGCTTTTGATTGAGCTGTCCTCAAGTTGATTGTTACCTCAGAATTGGAGAGGTAAACTCTTAATGGAAGCCCCCTCTCTCCAACCATCTTTAAAATGAGATGTAAAAGATTCAGCCATTTTCTCCCAAATGGCTGGCATCTTGGTCTCTTGAGTGTCTATCTCTGCCTGTTTCTTTTCCTCCTCTTCCCCTCTCTTTGTGTCTCTGTGTCCCCCTGCCACTATGGGCTTCCAAACAGGTGGGAAAGAGATTTTTTTTTACCTACCCACTAGGCTGTGAGCCTGAGAATTCATGGGATCATACATTCCTAGTTCTAGAGTTACAAGGGATCTGAGTCAATTTGGGCCCAGAGAACATCACGCAAGTATGGCATGCTCTCTTCTGCCTCTTTTTATTTTTCTGACCACAGTTCAGAAATTAAGGACCCTACCTGTGGACTCTCACAACCTTGGCGGGTACATCCTGGGTAATCCTGAATTTAAGAATTTCCCAATTTAAGTGTTCACACAGCAGATCTCCTAGAGATAATCCTGGGAGAAGAAGGGCAAGTATGACTGTGGAGCCCATGCCGCTGGGACACTGAAGCTATGTTACAAAGGACAAGGGGATATGGACCCTGACAATCCTGGCCTGCTGTTACCAGGAGATGTTTGGCCAATGGTGGTGCAAAGTGAAGCTGAACTGTTGATTGCCAGTCCTCCAAAATTCATTTGCCCTCAGGAGACAGGTCTACAGAGTTCAATAGACTATTTGAATGCTCTTTGGTTTGTTTGTTTTGGGGGGGATTTTTTGTTTTGCATTTGTTTGTGGATACCTTTGGGTACTTATTTTATGAATTTCTTGTAATAGGTGAAATAAAGCTGTTCCATCCCCAGGAATCAGACTATACATTGTTACTTACCTTTTGAGAAACTTAAGCTGGAACTATACTACACTTTATCCAAGAGAACTCCTTGGAGTAAAATTAGGGGGTAGAGCCAATAGTCAGAGAGAGGAAACACCCTGGGGAGGGAGGTAAAGACTCCCTGGATGAAGCCCATTGTGTGGGCTCTCTGGAAGGTCAAAGGACAGAGTCACACAAAACCAAGCCAGCAGATCTTAGATTTAGAGCTTAGATTTAAAAGCCAAAGCTAAGTTTTTTTTGGCAGTTTGCTTTCCTAGATCCTAGTGCTGCAAGGGTCTGCAGTTCCACCAAGAGTCTGCTGCACCTCCATTTTGATTCTGTCATCAATCATGTTGAAGGTAGTCCCATTTGTTAAGAGCCAGTTAGACGAGTTCTCAGGAGGCCTCAAAGTACTCACGAACCTCCATGGGGGGTGCCCTTGGACAAAAGTTCATACTCCCTATTATTTACTCTTCAAAGTGAGCTAGAGTAGCCTAGTGTCTCTTCTCCATTTCTGGAGAAATTTGCCTGGACGCTAAAACAGGTCCCTGAACCCACAGAACCACACCCTATGTCATGTCCATTTTCCCTACTGGTTCTAACAACCCCTTCTCTGGCCCTGGGATGGAGCCAGACTGTGAAGGCCAGACAGTTTCACCTAATCCCAGGCAAAAGTGAAAAGTTGCTGTTTCTTAAATGTTTAGAAAGTTTTAGAAAGAAGAGTTATGGGAAAATCAATTAGAATGCATTGCCAAAAAAAAGTTTTCATAAGAATCAAGCCAACCTTGAACGACACCATCATTCGTAAATGTGTTAGCTAAACCTAGAATTGATTTTTCCTCATTCACACTGAAACATAGCATTTCCCCTTAAATAACTAAATATGGATCACAGCTTGAAGTATTAACTTCTAATGCATCCCCAAATGGAGAAGAAGGCCAATCTTCTATTATTCTTTTCAGATAAAATCTCCACTGAAAGATGTCATTCGCCAAAAAATGGGGAAAAAAGGGTCGGAACAGAAATTTATAGATTGTTAATTCCCCCACCTGCCTATAGTGACAAGGAAAAAGGAATACTTTCATTTATTTGCTTGATTACTTAAATAGTATGGAGGGCAAGGCATTATGGAAACAGTACTAGTCTGGGAGTAAAAATGCAAGGCCTGATGACACTAGCCTAGCTGCTTAACCTAACGCTACCTAAGGGAACTCTTTAAGATCCTAAACTAAAGTCACGATGTCTGCATCTGTGAACGAAGCTGCCATACTGGGTATGGAGTTTCCCACGCTGACGACATCACGGGTATGAGAAAGAAATCCAATCATTTTTCCAAATTTTTTTTCCAATAACTATGATTTTACCTCTGCTTCAAGCCTATTTTTGAGTAGACAGGAATCCAAAGACAAATATAACATCCACTCTACCCACAACCCCCAATCTCAATTTACCAAAGCTCCCTAGAGAGTACTATTTCTTTTCTGTCATTGTCATCAAGATATGTAAGACTCTAATATCTTACATATAACAGGTACCTAAAATGAGTTTGTTTGCTGAAGTTCCTTTGTGAAAGTAAGGCTGATAAAGACAATTATTGAGTAACTTAAACCATGTACTCAGCTCTTTGATTAGAGAAAGGCACCTCAGGGTTCCTAAATGTTTCCTGTCTCACTAATTTCTCTTGTCATTTAAAATCTTTTGTTTACTCAATTTTTTTCCTTCTCAAAAAGTGCATCAAAACTCCTCTACTTTCTTGATACTATTCATACTTCCTAACACCTTTCTCCATTGATGGAACCCTTCCTTCTAATGAAGTCAATCACTACATAGATCATGTCTCATATGTGTACCTCATTCTGCACCTGCAGTCTACCTCCTCTTTGTTGAGAGGAGCCAGGCATCTTTCAAAATAAGTCCTCTAAAGACTTCGGACCTCTATTTTTTCCATATCACCAGAACAGGCCCAGGGCACCATAATGGGTGGACATAACAGCTAATGTCATGTCACTATATCTATGTATATATGAAGAGGAGAGGGAGAGACACAGAACATATGTGTGTTTAAATCTGTTCTCTTTATATACAATCTCTGTTCCATGCTAAGGAGCTGCTATATTACTAGAGGAATAGAATGCTATCCCTATTGAGCAACTAGATGAAAACAAAACCAGGACATAAGGAAGTTGCAGCTCAAGGGAAGGAAGGCCAGCTCAAAAGCTCTCCTTGGAGAGGCAATTAAAGGAACTGGCAGAGTTTCTTCCATTGCAGACCAAAGGGAACTGAGCACTATCATTCCAGGGAACACTGCCTTACCTTGGCTCATGGTACAATAAACGTAAGCAGACAAACCACTCTGAAGATAATTGCAGCTTATGTACCAACAGTCACAGGAGAGGAGGAAGACAGAGAGAAGTTTGAAGAGAAAAACAAAAACAAAAATTTCAGCAGATCCCCCAAATTCAATCAACACATTCACTGATAGTGACTTTGCTGTAAAAATCTTGTTGGGAAAAAGGGTTCAGGGACTGAGGGCTGAGCAAGGCTAAGGCCTCATGAGACTAAGAAACTCCCACCTGGATATTAGGAAGGCTTTCTTCAAGAAAAAAACAGAACATGGTGAACATGATGAAAGCATCTAAAAAATGAAATTCTTCCAAGACATGTGCCCTTCCGTATCAGCAGGGTTCCCTCTACTAAAAGGGAGGAGGCAGTGAAAATACATCAATAGTTGGGCCCAAGACTCATTTCCCACCAATATGATTCCCTGCCTGGGTGAACTTGGGCAAGACTGTGGGCCTTTCCCTCTACCTCAACTCACTTCTGGCTCTATAGTGATGAAGCTAGGATCCAATTTCCAGCTGGGTCACTAAAACATAATCCTGAACCCACAATACGGTGCCCTGTCCAAGATGCACTGAGTCCTTGTGGTTCTCTGGGCCGTGGGTTCCCAGTCAAAAAAAGAAGGGGTTGGAGCAAATGACCTCAAGTCTCCTCTAGCTGTAATCCTATTATCTCATGATTCTATAATCATCTATTCTCTGGGCCCTTTTGTTTGTCTGCAACTTGATGTCTTCTGGTTTCAATTATATTTTTCTTGAAGCACTTGCATGCAGCCGCCATTGGATCTCCCATGTTAACAAATGCCTCCAGGGCTTTCTCCAGAGAAAGAGATGTTGCTAAAATGGTGGAAGATTATTTAACCCTATCACAGTCAACATGCCTTTTTTGTCTTTATCAGGTAATCACATAATTTGTAAATTATTCATAATTTTCCTACAACCTGATGGCTGTCAGCTGTCCTAAGTCTTGCTATGGATAAAATCCGTCTGCATTAGCAGCAAGTGAATTTTAAGTGCTGTGCTGGCGTAGCTGAAGTGGTTTCAGGGCTGCATGGAGCTCCTCCAGGGTTTTAGTTTAGGGATAATATAACGGGGATTGGTTCTGGAAATGATTGTTTAATAGATTGTATCTAATTCTAGAGGAGCTTATTAAAGGGATGGCTGCTGACAGCAGAAAAAGAAATGGTAATCACTGCAAGCCAGCATGGGTTCATTAAGAACTTCATGCCAGACTAAACTCATTTCCTTTTTTAAAAAAATGATACACTTTGTTTTGAGACAACACTTTCCCAACAAACACCCGAACAAAGGACATTCTACAAGGACAAAAGTACAGAACGACGCAATGGCCGCTTGTGCTGCGGACGACCGAGGCTGTAGCAATCCCCCTTGCTGAGCTCACTTCCATTGTTGCAGCTACTCCACAGACGGTGTCACCTCAAGTTTGCCAAGACTCACATGATTCAAGAATAAGGTGAGGTGATAGGGCCTGGATGACAGATTTTGAGGAATTCAGATGTATTCCCAGACTTGAAAGGCTGATTAATGGATTCACAGGAGCCTAGCAAAAAGGTCTCCTGTGGTGCATCTGGGTCTATTCTGCACAACATATTTACCTGTGATATTAGTACCAAAGGTTCCTCATATATAGAGAGGTAGAGAAAAAACAGATCCAGGAAGGAAAATTCTTAAATGATGATAGAACTGGGATTCAAAATTATTTCAACAGGCTAAATCTAATAAGATAAAATTAAACCCAGATAAAAGTAAAGAACTACACTTGCTTTAAAAAAAAAAAGTCAGATGCATGAGTACAGGGTGAGGAGTATGAGAAAAAGACCCCAGGGTTCACATAGATTACACACTTGAGAGTATGATATTGCAGCCCCAGAAGCTTATTTATAATCATGGAATGCATTACCAGATGTATGCTGACTTTTCCAACTCTAAAATATCGTTATGGAAGAATCTACACACTTATCAAAAAGATTACATTACAAAACACGAAAAAGAAACATTCTGCAAATGATATCCCATAGCAGACTACATCAGTCACAGGCTTAACTTAAAGAACAAGATCTCACCATCTTCAACATTTTTTGACGAAAAAGAAATTGAGTTGATAGAGAAAACTTAGCTTTCAAAGCTCTCCCTTCAACAATAGGTTTTCCTTGTAGATTTTAAGATTATACAGGATTCCTTAAAATATGCAAAACCAGAGATGTTTGCTCATCCATTCTCTGATTACTAATATCAAAAAGGGCACAAAGCAGGGAGATGCACGCTTGTCAAGGGTACCTGGCACTGTCACAAAGGATGTTCACCACAGGTCCAAGTGGAAGACATTTTCTCTAGATCCCAAAGTCCTTCAGATGCTGATGCTCATGGATGGCATTGTGTTACAGCAGGCCCCAAAATCCTTCTAAATGAGATTCATAGCCAATTGCATAGATGAAGAATGCCTACTGTCCAGAGGATGATATGCAGTCCCCTGAATTGGTCCCATCGTGCCATATCTGAGATGGACACCACAGATGGACATAAAGCTGGGGCAAGAAATTGAATAGAGGAAGGGAGCAGGGTGCATTGCCATTTGGGGAACTATGTGGTGCTTTCAACAACTCCAGCTTCCTCCTGAAACAAAACCTCATTTATTTAACACTAATATTCTTCCAGTGATGCTACATGCTACGAATGATATAATACTTCAATCTCTGAGGAAACAAAATTGTGATTCACCCAAAGGGCAATGAAGAGGTACATTGTGGAAATAAATTGTCTGCAACAAATTACTCACAACAACTTGTGTACGTGAAGCAGTTTAAAAGATATCCAAGTGATGAATGAAAGGAGATGATGATAAGCCCATCAGGTAGGGAGAATGGGGAATAACTAATGGACCATCTCTATGCTCCTTTGGTACCTATACAATGTTAAAAGCTTGAAAACACATGGGGTAGATATAAGGAAGAATAAGGGAGAACCAAGAACAAGAACCATGAAGGGTACAGGGAGTACTAACATCAGTGAGACCACAGATTGGTTAAAGTACTGAGGAGTGTGTTCCAAAGCAAAGTGATGATAGGGAAACCCACAGATCTTGGAGCTGCAAAAAAATCTTAGGGCCACCTTGTCCCAACTCTACAATGGACAGAGAAAAAAAAATGACTCCTAGGAAGGTTATGACGGCCCCAAGTTCACACAAGCAATAAGCATATAAGGCTGGATGCTGCAGCTGAGCTTAGTGGCTGTAACCTGCCCTCTGGTAACTAGCATTCTCTCATTCTTTCCCTCCCTCTCTTTCTTCCTCCTCCCTGTTTGGAAGTTGAGAAGTTTCCTTTGAATCCACTAGGCTTAGAACAGGTTCTGACTGTTATCCACTGGAACCTTTATAGAAATAATTGTGTCCTTTATATGTTGAATATTCTTGCTAAGGATTCTATTTTTATTACATAGCTGTCATTGCTGATAGATTTGTATGTTGTTGAGCTAAAGATTCCCCTGATGGTCCATGGGCCATGTGCTGAGAAGCAGATGAACTTACACTAAACTGGCAAGATCATTACAGAGCTAACAATTCCCATATGGTCTATATTCTCATAGTTTCCTTTTAAAAAAATCTCCCTCCCACTTCTCCCCATTTCTTCTCCCTCTCTTTTTTTTTTCTTTCCCTCTCTTTTTTTTCTTTCTGTTCTTTCTACCTCTCTCTTTTTCTTTCTATTTCCCCATCCTTCTTTCTCTTTAACTCCCCCTCTTTACCCTCTTTTCTCTCTTTATCCCCACTCCACTATTTCTTCTTCCTTTTTCTCTCCCCACCCCACAGTCTTTCATCTGCCCTTCATTCTCCCCACCCAGTTAACTGTATTATTTGATGGGTTCAGTTTTACTCACATACTGAAACCAAGGTCAAAAGATCTCAGGAGTCATGCCCCAAAATTTAATGATATGTTACAAAACAGCTTGAAGAAGTTGGGGATTGTTCCTCAAGGCTGAGAGGCTCATTAGTAGTTCGCTTTTCTCTTTACTGTGAAAAGTAAGGAGAAGTGTCTTAACACCTCAGCACCCCACATAAACTACTCTCTCTGGGATGCTGCAAGCCCAAATGAGGCAATCGTTCCCTTCTTTCAAATCCCTACCTCCCTTCTACCCTGCCCCTGCACCTAGAGGAAAATGCTATGAGGGAAAACACTTTCGTAACATACCCTCAAATTTTACACGCTGCCCAGAAAGTAGGGTGAGGACTCTTTTGAATCATAGAACATACCTTTTCAATACCTCCCCCCCAAAAGGGTAAGGATTCCAGTTGCCCAGGATCCCTGATATCTCAACCCACATTAGCATTTCCATACTCCTATGGCAGAGTGGGATGAGAGCTCAGGCAGCTGTGGGGTGGAGCCAAAACCTTCCAGAGACCTTACCCTCTCAAACTCCCAAACTCTCTCCAATCCCCCAGCTAGATCTCCAAGACTTTGGCCCAGTGCCCCTGAAGCAGTGCTGGACTGTTTTATCCTCATTCACACTTCCAGGTGACCTGTTCACAGGCCTCAAGAAGGCCTGGTCACTTCCCAGCCAAGAATTGACTACAAACTCCTCCATGATTTACCACACTGAAACTGCTGTTCCAACTTCCACTTTACTCCTACACCACATCTGCGAGGTCTATTCCATCTACAACTCCTAGCCAGACTAAAAGAATAAGTAGCAAATTAAAAGGAAAAAAAAACCTATATGACTCACTAAATAAATTCTGCAGTGTGAAAGGTCTAAGGGACAAGACACCCTCAGAAGTTCATGTTGAATCATCAATAGCTAATGCAAAAGTGCCAAGTGAGAAATTAAATTGGATCCAAAGTCTTTTAAAGAAAATAAAAACCAAGAAGTCATTGCTGTGGGTGAAAAGAATGAGAATAAAATGTTCAGAGGAGATAAAGGAGTAATTAGGGACTTGTAAAGATGATGCAGCCAAAGACCAGAAACATCAATGGAAGCATTGCCGATCAATGCCGTTTGAGGAAAGAGCAAAAGGTAACACAAATAAGCTAAGGAGGAAGAAACACAAATCAGAACAGAAAGGAACCAGCAAGTAATGAGTATGGAGGACACAATAATTGATTGTAGATCAAGAGAGAAATGGAAACATTGGCGTAAGTGGGATATCAGAAACTACAGGAGGAAAAAAAAATCTGACAAACTGTTACCAGAGCCCTAATTAAAGAAAATCTTCCAGAGTGAATGAGACCAAGCAGTCTCTCTATGAAAGGAAAGAATAAACAGAATACAGAGGCAAACAATCAATGACTGCCTAATCAATTCACTCTCTCATGGTTCATAGCACCCATTGCCTCTATTCTCTCAGCTGAGGCTCCTACAATGTGTAACACAGACTATTCAGAGGGTTCTTCATCTCCTGATCAAAGCCAATCCTTCCCCATCCATGCTTAATACCACCCTCTACTGATTCCGCTGCAAGTCATCCCCATGGTCTTGTTCACCCTCCCTTGATCTCATCATTCACATTTTTCCTCAGAAGCAATGATACTATCTCTTCCCCCCTTCTGGCTTAATTCATTCATCAAGTTATTAACACTAAGAGTCTTGAATATCTCACCTCTAACTACTTTCTAAAGCCTCTGAAATTTGGGTTCTGACTTTACTGTTCAATCGAACTTGTAGAGCACCTTCCAAAGTTACTAACAATCTCTTGAATGCCAAATCCAATGGCCTTTTCTGAATCCTCACCCTTCCTGACTTCTTTGTGGCTGTTGGCACTTCTGATCATTCTTCTCTCTAGGTTTCTGTCAAACTGTTTTGCCACCATTCTTCTCAGTTACTGGTCTGGCTCTTCATCCAGATTAATCTCAATGACTCCAAATTATCCCTTGACGCCTTTTTCCTAGACTCGATTCTCTTTACACTTTATCCTATCTCACACAGTGATTTCATCAGCTTCATGGGTTCAATTATCATTTCAATGCAGAGTAGTCCCATATTTATATGCCTAGCCCTATTCCTTCTGTTGAGTATAATCACACATCTATAACTGCCTCTTGGACATCTTAAATTCAACATGTCCCAAAGAGAATAAATTATCTTTTCTCTCCAAATTCTCAATTGATTACAATTTTCCCATGATTTTTGAGGATATCAGTATCCTTTTACTTACCCTAGGCCCCACACATCCAAATGATATGACTTTTATTACCCCAATAATTTTTTCTTTTTTTAAATCAAACTAACCAATGGCTTCTCTCTCTGATTGATTGTTTTCATAAAATCAGATCCTATATTTTTGTTAGCTTAATAGTTGTATTTTTTTAACTTTTAATCTTTTTAATCTCACATTTGATTTTCATTTGTTCTTTTTTCAAGTTTAGTTACATCCCGAATTCAATGATCTGTTCTTTTTACATGTTTACATTTTGTTAATGAAAAAATTTAGAGAAATAAAGTCTCCCCTAAGTACTGCTCCAGCTACAACCCATAAATTCTGGCATGTTGTCTCATTATTGTTAATTCTCTTTGATGAAATTATTGATTATTTCTATGATATGTTCTTTGATCCACGATTTCTTTAGGATTAGATTATTAAGCTTTCAATTAATTTGGATTTATCTTTCCAATGACCTTTGCAGAATGTTATTTTATTGTACTATGATCCAAAATGGACAAATTTAATATTTGTCTTTCTATAATGGATTTTGAGGTTTTTATGTCCAAATTCATGATTAAATTTTGTGTATGTGACATGTATTATTGAGAAAAAAGGTATATTCCTTTCTTTTTCCATTCTGTTTTCTCCAAGTTCTGTCATATCCAAATTTTCTAAAATTCCATTTACCTCCTTAATTTATTGCTTTTTTTTTTTGGTTGGATTTATCAAAGCCAGAGAGAACAGTTGAAGCCCCCCACTGCCATAGATTTACTCTCTATTGTTTCCTGTAATTCCCTTAAATTCTTCTTTAAGAATATGTATATGGGTTTAGTATTGATATTACTTCATTGTCTATAGTACCTTCTGGCAAGCCATAGTTTCCTTCCTTATCTCTTCATTATATTTATTTTTGTTTTTACTTTGAGATCAACATTACTACCCCTACTTTTTTTTTTTAAACTTAAGCTGCAGTAAAATAGATTGTGCTCCAGCCCCTTACCTTTATTCTGTTTGTACTTCTCTGCTTCAAGTTTATTTGCTATAAAGAACATACTGTAGGATTCTGTTTTTGGATCCACTCTGTCTGCTACTGTCGTATGGGAGAGTTCACCCCCTTCACACCTACAGTTAAAATTATTACCTGTGTATTTCCCTCTATCCTAATCTTCCTGTTAGGCTTCTCTTTCCATTCACTGTTTCTTTCCACACCATCTTTCTCTGACCTGCCCTCTCTTCTGTAAATCCCTTCCTTATATTTACTTGATATCTTCTCTTCTTACTTTCCTATCAGATAAGATGAATTTCAATACTCAACCATGGTGTATATTATCCCCTCTCTGAGCCAATATTGATGAGTATAAGGTTAAGGTGATGTCAATCACCCAGAGGTTTTTTGCCTCTGTTCATCTAAAATAATATACCCATTCTACTTCTTCATTCCTTCTACATTCCTCTATCTCATCTGTTATTTTTTAATGTCATTCCCTCAAATTTATCTTATACATGTACACTCAATCTATGTATATTCTTTCTACCTATACTAATAGTAATACAGTTTTTAAGAATTATAAGTATGGGATGCAGCCAAAGAGGTAACAAGGGGAAATTTTAGATCTCTACATACTTGCATAAAAGAGAGAAAGAGAAGATCAATGAACGGGGCATGAACGGGGCTTCCAAGTAAAAAAGCTAGAAAAAGAGCAAATCAAACTCCCCCAATCAAATGCCAAACTTGAAACTGTGAAAATAAAAGTAGAGAATAATAAAATTGAAAGTAAAAAAAAATATTGAATTAATAAATAAAACTAAGTTGGCTTTATGGAAAAAACCAACAAAATAGATAAACCTTTAGTTAATTTGATTAGAAAAAGGAAAAGAGGAAAATCAAATTGTTAGTCTCAAAAATGAAAAGGGAGAACTTTCCACCAATGAAGAAGAAATTAGAGCAATAATTAGGATTTACTTTGCCCAATTTTATGCCAATAAATTTGGTAACCTAAGTGAAGTGGAGGAATACCTACAAAAATATTGATTGCCCAGATAAAAAGAAAAGGAAATTATCATGGGGAGTCTTCTCCTATTCTCCATGAAGGGGTCTACTTCACCTCCTTGGGGTTCCTGTGACGCTGATTTCCATAGGGGTCTCACTCTGATTTCCATAGGGTGTCTCTCTCTAATGTCCACAGGGTGTCTCCCTCTCATGTCCTTGAGGCATCTCCCTCTGCTGTCCATGGACCATCTTGCTCTGATGTCCAGAAGGAATCTATCCCTGAGATCATTGGAGGGTCTCTGACAAAGATCTCCATGGGGTCGCTTTCAATAATCTCTGGCGGGGATCTCTGTCCTGCATTTCCATGGAGACATCATTCCTCAAATAACATGGTCAACATATTTTTTTCCTTTCACTTACCTTCCTGATGACTTCTTGTTCTCCCCCCCCATATTTCCCTGAACATATTTGGGCCAGATCGCCACAAATGTGAGTGCCCCCATGCACCTCCTCTTGCCTTGCCTGGGTCTACAATTCTTTACCTATTCGGTTCATTCAAGACCTTTTTGGAACCATTCATATGCCAAACCGCCTGTAAGTAAGATAATTAGGGAAAATGACAAGATGAGCATAGTTCCTCTTTTTGGGAGCTGAATGGCTCATGGGAGTGGTAAAAGGAGAGTGATTTCTAGGTCAAAGAGAAGAAATGTGATGGCAACTAGAAATAATTTTATTGAAAAAGGTAGCCGAGCAGAGCCTAAAGGGTTAAACCCGCACTCTAGGGGCTAGACTTTTCTAAGTACAAGTAAAGTTGAGGCAGTCAGAAGGCGATGAGAACAACGATTGTTGTGAGGACAGAGTTGATTAAGATTATATTAATTATTTTTCTCTGGTTTTAGCCAGGACTTAATGATTGGAAATCAGTAGTACTAATTATACTAGAAAAATATGAGCCTCATCAGTAAATGGATACGTATAGGAATAGTCAAACTACGTCAATATCAGGCAGCTGCTTCGAAGCCAAAGTGATGGGTGGATGTAAAGTGATAAAATAGTTGTCATAAGAGGCAGACGACTAGGAAGAGTGATCCAATGATTACATGTAATCCATGAAAACCTGTTGCTACAAAGAATGTGGAGCCATAGATTCCATCTGAGATAGTGAAGGGTGCTTCTTAATATTCTATTGCTTGAAGGGTGGTGAAATATAAGCCTGAGACGATAGTAATAGAGAGTGTTTGAATTATTTGTTTTCGGTTGCCTTCTATGAGGCTGTGGTGAGCTCATGTGATAGAAACCCCAGAAGCTAAAAGAATGTCTGTGTTAAGTAGTGATACTTCTAGGGGCTTTAGTGGGTTGATTCCTATGGGAGGTCAGCAACCACCCAATTATAAGGCAGGAGATAGGCTATAGTGGTAAAAGGCTCAGAAGAAGCCTATGAAGAAGAATACTTCTGATGTAATGAAAAGGATTATACCATATAGTAGGCCTTTTTGGACTACAGGGGTGTGATGGCCTTGAAAGGTTCCTTCTCATACAATATCTCATCACATTGGAATATCGTGAGAAGTATTGATGTAATTCCGATTAGGAGAAGGAGGGTAGAGTGGAAGTGAAATCATATGGTGAGTCTGGATGTTAGAAGTGCTGAGAGGGCTCCTGAGAGTGGCCATGGGCCACTACAATTCTCTACTCGTCATGTGCTCCTCCATCTCATCCTGAGATTTCCATGGGGGGATTTCATCAGATGTCCCTGGGGGGGGGACTGCCTGAGTTCTCCATGGGGGGATCTTTGATCTGGATATCCATGGGGTGGGGGGGTGTAGCTCTTCTCCAGCAGGGGTTCCTGACACTGACTTCAAGGGGAACCTCCCCTCCTCTCTCCAGGGGGTGTTTCTCATCCTGAAATCCATGGGGAGACTCTGTCCCTGATCTCTATGGAGGTTCAAGTGGGGTGTCTCTAAAGCTGATTTCCACGGAGGGATCTATCTGTGACCTTCATGGAGTACTCTACCCTGGTCTTCAAAAGGGGCAGTCCATGGCCCACATCTTTATTGAGAGGTCTCTAGCCATAGTCTTCACAGGTGGACTGCCGATTATGTCATTGGGGTTGTCCTTCTTGTGATCTCCATAAAAGTCTTCCCTGTCTCCCAGGGCCATCTTCCACGAATCTCAATGAGGCATCTCTAATAAGGATTTCAAGGGCAGTGTTCTCCTGTTCTGCACAGAGGGTTTGGCCTCATTTTCTTGGGGTTACAGTAACTCTGATTTCCCTAGGGGTCTCCGCATCTCCCTCTGCAGTCCATGGGGTGTCTCCCTCCGATGTCCATGGAGCCTCTTCCACTGATGTCTATGAGAAATCTATACGTCATCACCACAGGGGGTCTCTGACAAAGATCTCCATGGGGTTCAGCCTCGATGAACTGGGTGGGGGAGGGTGATCTCTGTACCTCTTCTTCATGGAGACACTATTCCTCAAAAAACGTGGCCAAAATTTCTTTCCTTTCTCTTCCCTTGCTGTTGAACTCCTGTCTGATGCCCCATATTTCCCTGAATATCTTTGCGCCACATCACCACACACCCGGGTGCCCGCTTGCACCTTCTCACGTCTTCCCTGAGTCTACAGGTCTCTATCCCTCTTGTGCTCCTCCATCTCATCCCATGATTTCCATGAGGGGATTTCATCAGATGTCCATGGGGTGTCTCTGAGCCTGACAACCATGGGGGGACTCCATGATTTCTGCATGGGGGGGATCTTTGACCCGGATATCTGTGGAGTGGGGCGGTATGTAGCTCTTCTCCATCAGGGGTTCCTGACACTGACTTCCAGGGGAATCTTCCCCTGATCTCCATGGAGGGTCTGCTTCCTCTCTCCAGGGGCTGTTGCTCATCCTCATCTCCATGGGGAATCTCTTCCCCTGATCTCAATGGAGGGTCAAGTGGGTGTCTCTAAACTTGATTTCCATGGAGGGATCTGCCTGTGACCTTCATGGAGTACTCTACCCCCGGTCTTCAAAAGGGGCAGTCCATGGCCCACATCTTTATTGAGAGGTCTCTAGCCATAGTCTTCACATGTGGACTGCCGGTTATATCCATGGGCTTGTCCTTCTTGGGATCCCCATAAAAGTCTTCTAGGTCGGGGCTTATATCCCAAAGAAATACTAAAGAAGGGAAAGGGACCTGTATGTGCCAAAATGTTTGTGGCAGCTCTTTTTGTTGTAGCTAGAAACTGGAAGTTTAATGGATGCCCATGAATTGGAGAATGGTTGGGTAAATTATGGTATATGAAAGTTATGGAATATTATTGTTCTGTAAGAAATGACCAGCAGGAGGAATACAGAGAGGCTTGGAGAGACTTACATCAACTGATGCTGAGTGAAATGAATAGAACCAGAAGATTGCTGTACACTTCAATGCTGTATGAAGATATATTCTGATGGAAGTGGAAATCTTCAACATAAAGAAGATCCAACTCACTTCCAGTTGATCAATGATGGACAGAAATAACTACACCCAGAGAAGGAACACTGGGAAGCGAATGTAAATTGTTAGCACTACTGTCTATCTGCCCAGGTTACTTATACCTTCGGAATCTAATACTTAATTTTACACACATATATTGTATCTAGCTTATATTGTAACACATGTAAAATGTATGGGATTGCCTGTCATCGGGGGGAGGGAATGGAGGGGGGGATAATTTGGAAAAATGAATACAAGGGATAATATTATAAAAAAAATTACTCAGGCATATATACTGTGAAAAAAAAAATCTAAAAAAAAAATAAATAAATAAAAGTCTTCTCAGTCTCCCAGGGCCATCTTCTACTAATCTCCATCAGGAATCTCTCACCAGGATTGCATGGGCAGTCTTCTCCTGTTCTGCATGGAGGGGTCTGCCTCATCTCCTTGGAGTTCCTATAAGCCTGATTAACATGGGGGGGTCTCCATCTGATGTCCATGAGAAGTCTATCCCTAATCATAGTGGGGGGCCTCTGACGAATATCTCCATGGGGGTCATTGTCAATGATCTGTGGGGGGCATCTCTGCCCCTCATCTCCAATGAGATGTCATTCCTCAAATAACGTAGCCAACATTTTTTTTCCCTATCTCTTCCCTTCCTCAAGCCTCCTCTTCTTTTCCCCACTATTCTCCTGAACATCCTTGCCCCACATCCCCATTCACGTGAGTGCCCCCTTGCAATCTTCTCTTGCCTTCCCTGGGTCTGCAGCTCTCTATCACTCAGGTACTCCTCAATCTCATTCCCTGATTTCCACTGGGGGATTTCATCTCACCTCCATGGGGTGTCTCTGATCCTGATGACCACGGGGCATCTGTTTCTGATCTCCATGCCAGGATCTTTGACCCAGATCTCCATGGCAGGTCTATCTCTTATCCATCAGGGTTCCCTGACCCTGACTTCCACTCGAATCTCCTCCTGATCTCCATCAAAGGGCTGCTTCTTCTCTCCATGGGGTGTGGCTCTCACCGTGATCTCTATGGGGAGTCTCTGCCCCTGATTTCAATGGGCTCTCTCCTACACTGCCCTCCATGGCGGGTCTGCAGCTGATGTACATGGAGGGTCTCTGCCCCTAATCTACCCAGAAGTTTTGCTTACGGACTCCAAAACAGGTCAACCTCAGATCTCCATGGAAGCTCTTTGGCCCTGATGACTATGGGCTGATGATCTTGAGCTTCTTTGATGGTCTTTCACCTCGCTCTCTATGCTGGTCTCTGCCTATAATCTCAGCTGGGGGTCAGTAACTCTGGTCTCCATGGGGTATCTCCCACACGGGTCTACGTGGGGAATCTCTGCCCCTTTCTACATAAAGAACCTCCTCCCCAAGGATAATCAAATTGTTAGTCTCAAAAATGAAAAGGGAGAACTTTGCATCAATGAAGAAGAAATTAGAGCAATAAGTAGAAGTCATTTTGCCCAACTTTACGCCAATAAATTTGATAACCTCAGTGAAATGGAGGAACACCTACAAAAAGATCGATTGATAGATTTACAGAAGAGGAAATTAATTACTTAAATTGTCCCATTTTAGAAAAAGAAATAGAACAAGCGTTTAATCAACTCCCTAGGAAAGTATGTCCCAGGACCCGAAGGATTAGCTGGTGAATTCTACCAAACATTTCAAGAACAATTAACTCCAATACTATATATCCTGTTTGTAAAAATAGGAAAAGGAGGCTCCTCCCAAATTCCAGGTACTAATAACTAAATCAGGTAGGATAAAAACAGAGAAAGAAAATTATAAGACTAATCTACCTAATGAATATTCATGCAAAAATCTTAAATAAAATATTACCAAAGAGATCACAGAAATCATCCCCAGGATAATACAACAGAACCAAATAGGATTTACACCAGGAATCCAGAGCTGGTTCAATATTAGAAAAAATTTTTTTTTAATTTTTTATTATATATATATTTTTATAATATTATCCCTTGTATTCATTTTTCCAAATTATCCCCCCCTCCCTCTATTCCCTCCCCTCGATGACAGGCAATCCCGTACATTTTACATGTGTTACAATATAGTCTAGGTACAATACATGTGTGTGAATATCATTTTCTTGTTGCACAATAAACATTAGAATCCGAAGGTACATGCAACCTGGGCAGACAGATATTAGTGCTAACAATTTACATTCACTTCCCAGTGTTTCTTCTCTGGGTGTAGCTACCTCTGTCCATCATTGATCAACTGGAAGTGAGTTGGATCTTCTTTATGTTGAAGATTTCCACTTCCATCAGAATACATCCTCATACAGTATTGTTGTTGAAGTGTCAATATTAGAAAAATTACTAGCATAACTGACTATATCAGTAACATAATTAACAAAAACCATATGATTATTTCAATAGATGCAAGAAAAGTATTTGATACAATCCAACATCCATTCCTATGAAAAACACTACAGAGTATAGGATTAAATACAGTTTTTCTTAAAATAGTCAGTAGCGTCTATTTAACACCATCAGCAAGCATCATATGTAATTTCAAAGAAATGGAAACATTCCTAATAAGATCAGACATCAAACAAGGCTGCCCACTATCACCATTACTATTCAATATTGTAGTTGAAATGTGAGCTTTGGCAATGTGAGAGGAAAAAGAGATTAAAAGAGTGAGAGTAGGTAATGAGGAAACCAAATTATCACTCTTTGCAAATGATAAGATAGTATACTTAGAGAATCCTAGGGAATCAATAAAAAACAATTGGAAATAATCCACAACTTTAGCAAAATTGCAGGATACAAAAATATCCACATAAATCATCAGCATTTTTATACATCACTAACAAAATCCAACAGCAAGAGATACAAGAAATTAAATTTAAAATAACTGCCCATAGTATAAAATATTTGGGATCCTATCTGCAAAAGCAAAGTCAGGAACTATAGGAACACAACTACAAAACATTTCCCACCCAAATAAAGTCAGATATAAACAATTGAATGAACACCAAGTGCTCTTGGATAGGTTGAGGAAATATCATAAAGATGACAATATAACCTGAATTAATCTATTTATTTAGTGCTATATCAATCAAAGATAATTTCCTTACCTAGAAAAAATAACAACATTCATCTGGAAGAACAAAAGGTCAAGAATTTCAAGGGAATTAATGAAAAAAATGCAAATGAAGGGGGCCTAGCTGTACTAGATCGAAAAGTATATTATAAAGCAGCAATTATCCATTTGATACTGGGTAAGAAATAGAGTAGTAGATCTGGGGAGTAGGTTACGTTCACAGGACAAAATAGTCAATCTAGTGTTTGACAAACCCAAAGACCCCAGCTTTTGGGATAAGAATTCGCTATTTGATAAAAACTGCTGGGAAAATTTGAAACTAGTATGGCAAAAACTAAGCATTAACCCACATCTAACACACTATACCAAGATAAGGTCAAAATGGTTTCATGGTGTAGACATAAAAAATGATAATAAAAACATATTAGAAGAACATAGGATAGTTTACCTCTCAGATCTGTGAAAGAGGAAGGAATTTGTGACCAAAGAAGAACTAGAGATCCTTACTGATCACAAAATAAATACTTTTGATTAGATTAAGTTAAAATGTTTTTGTACAAAACTAATGCAAACAAGATTGGAAGGGAAGCAATAAACTAGGAAAACATTTTTACATCCAAAGGATCCGATAAAGGTCCCATTTCTAAAATATATAGAGAAATGACTCAAATTTATAAGAAGTCACCTCATTCTCCAATTGATAAATGGTCAAAGGATAGGAACAGACAATTTTCGAGGAAGAAATTGAAAGTATTTCTTATATGAAAAGGGGCTCCAAATCACTATTGATCAGAAAAATTTGAATTAAGAGAACTCTGAGATACCACTACACACCTCTCAGATTGTCTAAGATGACAGGAAAAATAATTACAAATATTGGAGGAGATGTGGCAAAATTGGACACTGATACACTTGGTGGAACTCTGAGTGGATCCAACCATTCTGGAGAGTAATTCAGAACTATGCTCATAAAGATATTAAACTGTGCAAAATCCAGCAGTGTTTCTACTGGGAATACAACCCAAAAGATCTTAAAGGAGGGAAGGGGACCCATATGTGCAAAAATATTAGTGGCAGCCCTTTTTGTAGTGGTAAGAAACTAGAAATAGAATGGATGCCCATCAACTGGAGAATGGCTGAATAAATTATGGTATATCAAAGTTATGGAATGTTATTTTTCTGTAAGAAACGACCAGTCGGTTAATTTCAGAGTAGATTGGAGAGATTTACATGAACTGATGGTAAGTGAAATGAGAAGAACCAGGAGATCATTTATGTAGCGGGCGTAGCCCCTTTAAGATTCCTTGTCTGATCTACCTTTGGGACAAGATATTCCTAAGGGAAAAGATCTGTATCTGATCCAGTTTGGGCTGTACCCAGCCCCCAACTGGTTTGGGTTTTCAGCCCCCTTTGATACAAGATCTGGTCAGAACTAGTTTGGGCTGTACCCAGCCCCCTCACTGGATCTGAGCTGACTTGGATAAAGCCCGCCAAAAATCTGGCCTTCAAGGAATTAACCTGAGCTCCACCCATTACTTCTTCAAGCAGATAAAAAGAGCAAAGCTAGAATCATCTTTGGTTCAGAGATTTGAAAGATGCCAGCCAAGATGCTTGCATCAGAGATTCTCTGTCCCTGCTGCTTTTGGTGTATATCTTCCTCTATCTAATGCCTTTTACTAACCAGACCTTAACCTTGCTTCCAAACCTGGCAATAAACATCTTTTACCCATCTAGGTTTTCGGCCTGTAAATTCATTTACAGGGGACTCTCGCCGCCACTAGACCTGATTTAACTTTGTATCCTTGCGCCGAATCCTAAGGGGGTTGCAGGGGAGCTCCATGTGACTTCCTGTACCCTGAATCCTGCCACTAGACCTCAGTAAATCCTATTGAGGCATATACCTCATTATTAGGTATTTACCTCATGATTTGGTTCAAGTTACCTCATCATTTTGAGGTTCCCTATTACCTCATCAATTTATACGTGGCAACAAGATTATATGATGGTCGATTCTGATGGAGGTAGCGGCTCTCTTCAACAATGAGATGATTCAAATTGTTCAGTGTTCCAATTGTTCAGAGTTCCAATTGTTCAGTGATGAAGAGAGCCGTCTACGCCCAGAGAGAGGTCTGTGGGAACTAAATGTGGTTCACAAGACAGTATTTTACTCTTTTCATTGTTGCTTACTTGCATTTTATTCTGCTGCTTCTTCTTTTTTTTAAGTTTGATTTGATTTTTTTCTCGTGCAGCACAATAATTGTATAAATATGTATGCATATATTGGTTTTAACATATATTTCTACCATTTTAATCATATATTGGACAACTTTCCATCTGGGGGAACAGAAAATTGGAACACTGGGTTTTAAAAGGCCTAATGTTAAAGAATTTTCCATGCATATGTTTTGAAAAATAAAAAGTTTTTTTTTTTTTTAAAGAAAATAAATAAAAATAAAAAAATTCCAGGTATCATCTTCCCATGTATGGATGCAAACAGTTTAAATCTATTGAATCCCTTATGTTTTTGTTTCCCTTTTATATTTCTCTTGTGTCTTGATATTGTAGATCAAATTTTTGATTTAATTCTAATCTTCTTATGAAATCCTGAAATCCTTCCATTTCCTTGAATGACCATTTCTCCCCTTGATGTATTATCCTTAATTTTGCTTGGTGATACTTGGTTGTATTTGTAACTCCTTTGATTTTTGGGATATCATGTTCCATGATTTCCAAACTTTTAATTTTGCAGCTGCTAAATCCTATGTAATTCCGATTATGGCTTCCCGATCTCTGAATTGATTTTTTTCTGGCCTCTTTTTATATTTTCTCTAGACCTAATAGTTCTGAAATTTGGCTTACTGGGGCCACTTTCAATCCTGGACTGTGCTCCCCTTATACCCAAATGAGACAGACCTTTCTTACTGATATTCCAAGTTCCTTGGGCTCAAAGACTGCTTTCCCTCTTTTTAGAGGGCTGTTAATGCTGTTACTAGGATTTATTTGGGTTGCCATATTATGGTTGTTTAGAGAAAAATATGCAAGAGTTATGGCAATGTACTGCTTGTTCTGCTATCTTGGCTCCTGGAAAACTTATCTTCTAGGAGTGCAGTTCCCCATCCCCCAGGTCTAAATGGATTCCCTGCTTAGATTTTCTTCCCTCTACTGTATGTATAATTTTCTGTATCTGCTGCCCCTCACCCTGTTAGAATGTACCCCCCCCTTAAGGGCATGGAATGTCTTCTTTTTGTTTTTCCCTTAATTATCAGCATACCTGGGACATAGTGGGTGTCTAAGAAATGTTTGCTGACTAACTCACCAATATCAACAAAAAGAAATTTCAACTATCCCCAATGTAACATATACATGTGAAGCTACAAAAGTATCGTGGGTAAGGAGAGGAAATTGAAAAAAGAAAAAAAAAAACTTTATAAAAAGTTAAACCAATATCCAGTTTAGAAATAAATGTAGCATTCTGTGGAACATAAATACATTAAAAAAATAAAACTTTAATGGAAATGCATTCTGGTAAGCTCTATCTTAATTAAATAGCTAAATGTTTTTCAGAACTTACTCAACTCTAACATATTCACATCACCCAAAGCTAACAATCAGCAGGGAGAAAAAATTAGTTTTAATATATGCCTCATATATGCATTAGAGAACGTATTTGTTGAAGGTTAATTACAAACTTGTGAAAAAATATTGAAGTATCAGACTTTTTCAAATGAACAAAAGGACAAATATCAAAGCTGTACCAAAAAACACACAAAAGTCTAATATAAATATAGGATTATGCTCTACATGTCTTCACAGTCATGACTATAGTGTTGGAAAACAAATACTTTCACTTCCAAAACAACATGGCATTGATGAATTCATCAGCTAAGAACCCCCATGAAAGAAATGCCTACAAGGTTTAAGAGGGGACATTCAAAGTGACTCACTCACAGAATTACTTACAAACATAATAAATCCTCCAAGACATTTACAGCCTACAGTAAGAGCGCATATAGAAAGACAGAAAAAACATATATAAACTGCCTTAAGCACAACAGAAATAATCAAACTGGGATTAGAATTTTTTAAAATTATATTATGATTAACTTAAAAGGATAAAGTCCATTGAGCTACCTAAATACCAACTAACAAGAATAATCTTTAACACAAATTTTAAAACACAGGGATATCTTTTTAAAACAACTTTCAAAAGGGACACAGAATGACAAAGAAAGGCTGAAAATCCCTTTCAGATTTTTCAGATTACAAGAGGATCCAAATCAGCAATATGGCTAGATACATATCAACAGGCTGCTCTAAAAAGAAGGAGTGCTGATAATGAGATCTGATAAAATAGATTACAAATTTCAAAGCATGTAAGAGAAAAACTATCTCTAGTATAGAATGGCAAAAGGAAAAAAAGAGCAAATCCTCTATTTGTATGCCCCCAAATAGCTGACAGTAAATTTGTAAAAGAAAATTTATATACTAAGAGAGAGAAAAAATTCACTTAGCAGAAGACTACAATACTTTACTAGCTATAAGAATGTGACAAATAAAAAGATCAATAACAATTAAGAAATCACTGATCTGAACTGTTTGTTTCTGTAAGGTTCCCTAAATTGTTTTCTAAAAGAGAATTCAATGGTGAAGCAGAAAGAAACTCCTGGTGAAATACTCAAGGGATAATCACTCCAAATGATTATATATTGAGACAGAGACAGGGATACTGAGAGACAAAGTGATATGCAAATCAGTAAAATTAAGCAGCAGAAAAGGAGAAGGAATCAAGAATACAGGACAGATTCGCTTATATTCTGACAAATCAGAGAATTTAAAGGGAAGAATAGATCATCTACAAAGAGATATGTTGTCCAACTTGACACAACAAGAAATGAATAAATGAAACGGAACAGTGGGGTAAGGAAGATGAAGAAAAATATTAGATTAGTACCACAGCACACATGTGCACTCCCATGCACACAGGCATGCACATATAAACACAAGCAAAGCAGCAATGCACACACAATGTGCCCAAGGCACATATGCATATGATGCACAAGTGAACTTGATACAACACATGCATAATACATTCACACACATGCAAATACAGTGCATATGACACACATCTATATGCATGTATATGTATAAATATATGTATACATATAGCATATACAGATGTGTGCACAATCACACTAGCACATGCGCACAAGAACACAGATGCATACACATGTACACATGAGCACACACATACCGACACACACAGGAATAGAGACATACACTTACCCATATATACAAAATACACATTTTTACCTGCACACAAAAAAATGACATATAAACATAAGAACACACACATATACACAAAAACACATCAATTACTGTAGAATTAGCTAAAATGTACCATGCATTGCAGTAACATGCCCATAACGCTCACACACATTCAATTATTGGCACATGACAAATGTAAAAGGATATAAGAAAATAAAATTTTAAAATTTGTAGAACTAAAACATTGTGATTAAATAGAAAGACAACACTGAAAAAAGTTTCCTACAAATGTGAAGATAAAAGTTTGACACATGAAACATATATGGCACTCTCAAAGATCATGATTGCAAGAGATGTAAATTGACAGTTTTGGGGACTTCCGGCCAAGATGGCGGCGTGGAGGCAGACAGCTGCTTGAGCTCCTTGTTTTCTCTCAGAACTTACTTCATGACAAGCCTCAGACTTAATGCTTGACCCAGAAAGAAATCCACAAATAATCACCAAGAGAAGACATCCTTGAAAGTCGCCAGAAAAGGTCTGTGTTTGCTCGGGGGAGGGTCAATCAGACTGGACACAGACTGAGGGCAGGCAAGCCAGAGCGAGACAGGCAGCTCACACAGCTCAGACCAGAGGGGGAGGGGTACAATCTCTGCCGTTTCTGTGAAAAGACTTTTTCCCCAGTGTGGATACTCCATCTTGGCAGCAAGCCAGGAGCAGCGCAGAGGGTGTAAACCCAGGAAAGCCAGCGTCTCTCAGAACCCTGCCACCCCCAACCCCCACCTGGACTGACTCATCGCGTTCTCAGAGCCTCAGAGCACAGACTTAGTACAGTCATCGCTGTTCTGTTAGTGGCTCTGCTGCCCTACCCCCAGTCTGTAGAGGAAGCCCATTAATACCATCCAGCCCCTCTACACACATATATTGTATCTAGAATATACTGTAATATATTTAACATGTATAAGACTGCCTGCCATCTGGGGGAGGGGGTTGGGGGAGGAAGGGAAAAAAATCTGAATAGAAGTAAGTGCAAGGGATAATGTTGTGAAAAATTACCCATGCATATGTACTGTCAAAAAATGTTATAATTATAAAATAAAATAAAAATTAAATTAAAAAAAAAAAAACAGTTATCAAACTGTGCATATCCTTTGATCCAGCAATGTTTCTACTGGGTTTATATCCTAAAGGATATAAAGGAGGGAAAGGGACCCACATTTGCAAAATTGTTTGTGGCAGCCCTTTTTGTATATCAAGAAACTGGAAACTGAATGGATAAGCATCAGTTGGAGAATGACTGAATAGGTTATGCTATATGTATGCTATGGAATATTTTTGTTCTGTAAGAAATGACCAACAGGATGATTTCAGAAAGGCCTGGAGAGACTTACATGAACTGATGTTGAGTGAAATGAGCAGGACCAGGAGATCATTATACACTTCAACAACAATACTATACGATGATCAATTCTGATGGATGTGGCTCTTTCCAATAGTAAGATCATTGAGACTAATTCCAATGATCTTTTGCTGATGAAAGCTATCTACACACAGAAAGAGGGCTGTGAGAACTAGGGTGGATCACAACATAGCATTTTCACTCTTTTTGTTATTTGTTTGCATTTTATTTTCTTTCGGATTTTCTGTTTTTTGCTTTTTACTTTTTGATCTAATCTTGTGCAGCTAGATAATTGTATAAATATATATGCATATATTTTATCTGACATATTTTTATCATGTTTAATATATATTTGATCTAGGGGAGGGAGTGGGGGAAAAGGAGAGAAATTGGAATACAAGGTTTTTTCAAGGGTTAATGTTGAAAAAATTATTCTTGCATATATTTTGAAAATAAAAAGGTCAACAATAAATAAAATAAAATATCTCATTAGATCTTCACAGCAAAAAAAATAAAAATAAAAAATAAAAAATACCATCCAGCCCCATCCCCCGCAAAACAGACCAATTGTTTCTCTTGTCAATTTGTTTTCTTTGATTCCTACTCTGACAAAATGAACAAAAAATGAAAAAGGGCTCTAACCATTGACAGCTTCTGTATGGAGAGAGAGCAGACTTCAAACACTGAGGAGACTAAAAACAGACTGTCCCCAGAGGAATCCCCTAAGAAGGATATGAGCTACTCCTCAATACAAAAGAATCTCTTAGAGGAAATCAAAAAGGCTCTCACAAGAGAGCTGGAAGAGAAATGGGAAAAGGAAAGGAAAGCTTGGCAAGAGAGCCTGGAGAAGTCATCCCATGCATTCAAAGACAGAGTGGATAAAGAAATCAAATCATTGAGAAACAAGATTAGTGAGCTGGAAAAGGCAAACAACTCCAAGGAAAACAGGATTAGTGAGCTGGAAAAGGTAAACAACTCCAAGGAAAACAGGATTAGTGAGCTGGAAAAAGAAAACAGCTCTCTAAAAAATAAAATGGATAAAATGGAAAAAAATTCCATAGAAGATAAAAACTCAATTGAACAATTACAAAGAGATATAAAAAAAGTGAGTGAAGAAAATACATCATTGAAAATTAGACTCGAACAAGTAGAAATGAATGACTCAAGGAGAAACCAAGAGGTGGTCAAGCAAAACCAGAGAAATGAAACAATTGAAAAGAATGTCAAGTACCTTATTAGAAAGACAACAGACCTGGAAAACAGATCCAGGAGAGACAATTTGAGAATAATCGGACTCCCTGAAAAATGTGAGGAAAAAAAGAGCTTGGACACCATTTTCGAGGAAATTATCAAAGAGAACTGCCCAGACGTTCTGGAAACAGAGGGTAAAATAGACATTGAAAAAATTCATCGATCACCTACTGAAAGGGACCCTAAAATCAAAACGCCAAGAAATATAGTGGCTAAGTTCAAGAACCATCAGACAAAGGAAAAGATATTGGAAGCTGCTAGAAAAAAGCAATTCAGATATGGAGGATCCACAATAAGGATAAGCCAGGATCTAGCAGCGTCCACATTAAAAGAACACAGGGCCTGGAACATGATAATCCGAAAGACTAAGGAACTTGGTATGAACCCAAGAATAACTTACCCAGCAAGAATGAGCATCGTTTTCCAGGGAAGAAGATGGACATTTAACGAAATAAATGAATTCCATCTATTTTTGATGAAAAAACCAGACCTACATAAAAGGTTTGATCTTCAAATACAGAACTCAAGAGATTTCTAAAAAGGTAAAAAGAAATCTTGAGAACTATACTTCTGCCATAAAAATATGTAAAGAACATATGTACAATTTGTCTTAGAAACAAGAGGTGGAAAGGAAATTATATCATAAAAAAGTGTAAAGTGGTGGTACTACATCTCATGAAGAGGCAAAGGTAACCTATTATATCTGAGAGAATGAAAGGAGGGAGATGAACATAGTGTGTATCAATAGACATATTCGATTTATGGTGAAACTTCTTCCACTTCATTGAAAAGTGAGAGGGAAGGAGTAAGCTAAGGGGAAAGGAATACAGAAATTTCGAGGAAAAGGGGTAAAATAAGGGGAGGAACTTTAAGGTGGGGAAGGGATCCTAAAAAGGGAGGGCTGTGAAAAACAAGTGGTATTCACAAGTTTAATACTGGGTAGGGGGGTAAGAGGGAAAGAAAGGGGAAAAGCATAAGCAGGGTTTAATAGGATGGCAAGCAATATAGAATTAGTCCTTCTAACCATAAATGTGAATGGGGCAAACTGCCTCATAAAGAGGAAGCAGTTAACAGACTGGATTAAAAGTCAGAATACTGCTATATGTTGTTTACAGGAAACACCTGAAACAGGGTGAGACATACAAACTAAAAGTAAAAGGGTAGAGCAGAATCTATTATGCTTCAGGCAAAACCAAAAAAGCAGGAGTAGCCATCCTCATCTCAGATCAAGCAAAAACAAAAATTGATCTAATTAAAAGTGATAAGGAAGGGCATTATATCCTGCTAAATAAAGGGCAGCATCAATAATGAAGCAGTATCAATATTAAACATATATGTACCAAGTGGTGCAGCATCTAAATTCTTAAAAGAGAAATTAAGAGAGCTGCAAGAGGAAATAGATAGCAAAACTATAATAGTGGGAGATCTCAACCTTGCACTCTCAGAATTAGATAAATCAAACCACAAAATAAATAAGAAAGAAGTCAAAGAGGTAAATAGAATACTAGAAAAGTTTGATATGATAGATCTTTGGCAAAAGCTAAATGGAGACAGAAAGGAGTATACTTTCTTCTCAGCAGTTCATGGAACCTATACAAAAATTGATCATATACTAGGGCATAAAAACCTCAAAATCAAATGCAGTAAGGCAGAAATAGTAAATGCATCCTTTTCAGACCATAATGCAATCAAAATTACATTTAATAAAAAGCCAGGGCAAAATAGACCAAAAAATAACTGGAAACTAAATAATCTTATACTAAAGAATGATTGGGTAAAACAGCAAATCATAGACATAATTAATAACTTCACCCAAGAAAATGACAATTATGAGACATCATACCAAAATGTGTGGGATACAGCCAAAGCAGTAATAAAGGGGAAGTTTTATATCTCTAGAGACCTACTTGCATAAAATAGAGAAAGAGAGGGCCAACGAATTGGGCTTACAACTAAAATTGCTAGAAAAGGAACAAATTAAAAACCCCCAGACAAACACAAAACTTGAAATTCAAAAAATAAAAGGTGAGATTAATAAAATTGAAAGTAAAAAAAACTATTGAATTAATTAATAAAACTAAGAGTTGGTTCTATAGAAAAACCAACAAAATAAACAAACCCTTAGTAAACCTGATTAAAAAAAGGAAAGAGAAAAAGGAAATTGTTAGTCTTGAAAATAAAAGGGTGAACTCACCACTAATGAAGAGGAAATTAGAACAATAGTTAGGAGCTACTTTGCTCAACTTTATGCCGATAAATTCGATAACTTAAATGAAATGGAAGAATACCTTCAAAAATATAGGTTGCCCAGATTAACAGAGGAAGAAGTAAGTAGTCTAAATAGTCCCATCTCAGAAAAAGAAATAGAACAAGCTATTAACCAACTTCCTAAGAAAAAGTCCCCAGGACCAGATGGATTTACATGTGAATTCTACCAAACATTTAAAGAACAACTAACTCCAATGCTATGTAAACTATTTGAAAAAATAGTGATTGAAGGAGTCCTACCAAATTCCTTCTATGACACAGACATGGTACTGATACCTAAACCAGGTAGATCGAAAACTGAGAAAGAAAACTATAGACCAATTTCCTTAATGAATATTGATGCTAAAATCTTAAATAAGATATTAGCAAATAGACTTCAGAAAATCATCCCCAGGATAATACACTATGACCAAGTGGGATTTACACCAGGAATGCAGGGCTGGTTTAATATTAGGAAAACTATTAGTATAATTGACTATATTAATAATCAAATTAATAAAAACCATATGATCATCTCAATAGATTCAGAAAAAGCATTTGATAAAATCCAACATCCATTCCTACTAAAAACACTTGAGAGTATAGGAATAAATGGACTATTCCTTAAAATAATAAGGAGCATATATTTAAAACCTTCAGTAAACATCATATGTAATGGCGATAAACTAGAACCTTTCCCTGTAAGATCAGGTGTGAAACAAGGTTGCCCACTATCACCATTACTTTTCAATATAGTACTAGAAACTCTAGCCTCGGCAATAAGAGCCGAGAAAGCGATTCAAGGAATTAGAGTAGGAAATGAGGAAATCAAACTATCACTCTTTGCAGATGACATGATGGTATACTTAGAGAACCCCAAAGACTCTGCTAAAAAGCTATTAGAAATAATTCAAAATTTTAGCAAAGTTGCAGGATACAAAATAAATCCACATAAATCCTCAGCATTTTTATACATTACCAACACAATCCAACAGCAAGAGATACAAAGAGAAATTCCATTCAAAATAACGGTCGATAGTATAAAATATTTGGGAATATATCTACCAAAGGAGAATCAGGAATTATATGAGCAAAATTACAAAACACTTGCCACAAAAATAAAATCAGATTTAAATAATTGGAAAGACATTCAATGCTCTTGGATAGGCCGAGCGAATATAATTAAGATGACAATACTCCCCAAACGAATCTATTTATTTAGTGCTATACCAATCAGACTTCCAAGAAACTATTTTAATAACCTAGAAAAAATAACAACAGAATTCATATGGAACAACAAAAGGTCAAGAATTTCAAGGGAAGTAATGAAAAAAAAAATTAAGTGAAGGTGGTCTAGCTGTACCTGATCTAGAACTGTATTATAAAGCAACAGTCACCAAAACCATTTGGTATTGGCTAAGAAATAGACTAGTTGATCAGTGGCATAGGTTAGGTTCACAGGGCAAGATAGTGAATAAAAATAGCAATCTAGTGTTTGACAAACCCAAAGATCCCAAATTTTGGGATAAGAATTCATTATTTGACAAAAACTGCTGGGAAAACTGGAAATTAGTATGGCAGAAACTAGGCCTGGACCCACATTTAACACCACATACTAAGATTAGATCAAAATGGGTCCAAGATTTAGGCATAAAGAACGAAATCATAAATAAATTGGAGGAACATGGGATGGTTTACCTCTCAGACTTGTGGAGGAGGAAGGAGTTTGTGTCCAAGGGAGAACTAGAGACCATTATTGATCACAAAATAGAACATTTTGATTACACCAAATTAAAAAGTTTCTGCACAAACAAAACTAATGCAAACAAGATTAGAAGGGAAGTAACAAATTGGGAAAACATTTTTACAGTTAAAGGTTCTGATAAAGTCCTCATCTCCAAAATATACAGAGAATTGACTTTAATTTATAAGAAATCAAGGCATTCTCCAATTGATAAATGGTCAAAGGATAAGAACAGACAATATTCAGATGATGAAATTAAAACTATTTCCACTCATATGAAAGAGTGTTCCAAATCACTACTGATCAGAGAAATGCAATTTAAGACAACACTGAGATACCACTACACACCTGTCAGATTGGCTAAGATGAGAGGAACAAATAACGATGAATGTTGGAGGGGCTGTGGGAAAACTGGGACACTGATGCATTGTTGGTGGAGTTGTGAAAGAATCCAGCCATTCTGGAGAGCAATTTGGAACTATGCCCAAAAAGTTGTCAAACTGTGCATACCCTTTGACCCAGCAGTGCTACTACTGGGCTTATATCCCAAGGAAATACTAAAGAAGGGAAAGGGACCTGTATGTGCCAAAATGTTTGTGGCAGCCCTTTTCACAGTGGCTAGAAGCTGGAAGATAAATGGATGTCCATCAATTGGAGAATGGTTGGGTAAATTATGGTATATGAATGTTATGGAATATTATTGTTCTGTAAGAAATCACCAACAGGAGAAATACAGAGAGGCTTGGAGAGACTTACATCAACTGATGCTAAGTGAAACGAGCAGAACCAGAAAATCATTATACACTTCAACAATGATACTGTACAAGGATGTATTCTGATGGAAGTGGATATCTTCAACATAGAGAAGAGCTAATCCAATTCCAATTGATTAATGATGGACAGAACCAGCTACATCCAGAAAAGGAAACTATTATTTTTACCTTTTGAATCCAATTCTTCCTGTGCAACAAGAAATTCGGTTCTACACACATATATTGTATCTAGAATATATTGTAATATATTTAACATGTATAAGACTGCCTGCCATCTGGGGGAGGGGGTTGGGGGAGAAAGGGAAAAAATCTGAACAGAAGTAAGTGCAAGGGATAATGTTGTAAAAAATTACCCATGCATATGTACTGTCAAAAAAAATTATAATTATAAAATAAAATAAAAATTAAAAAAAAAATCTCAGAAGTAAAAAAAAAAGTAAATTGACAGTTTTCAAAAAAACCCCCCACAAATTATTAATAACCACTTGCAAAATACCTAAATTACATTGTTAATCAGAAAGTTTCAAGTCAAAACAGCTTTGTAGTTCTCCACCTCCCAACAACCAAAGTGGCAAATTATTTTTTAAAAACCTCAAAGTCAGTAAAGTTTTGACAAAAGAGATATGCTGGTTTATTGCTGATGGAAATACAAACTTGCAGAATTTTCCCAGCAAACAATATGACAGGTAGTAAGTCTTATAAAAAGAAACATACTCTTGGTCCAATAATTAATTTGTTAAGAGTATACCCTGCTATATAATGCAAAACAACAACAAAAAAAGCTCTCCGTTCAAAGACTTTCAGAGCATTTTGAAAAGCATTTTCTCAAAACAAAATAAAAGCGAACTTGGAAGGAGCTACACTATGGGAATGGCTAAAAATTATGGCTCATACTACAAGAAGAAAAGTTCTTAACCTGGGGTCCATGACCTTTTTATAAAACAAAACAAAACAAAAAAAAAACCCATATATTTTGATAATTCTTGCAATATAATAAGTAGCTTCTTTTACAGACTTATATATTTCATTTCATGCATTTAAAAACATTATTCTAAGAAAGGACTGATAAATTTCACCCTCTCCCACTGCCCAAGGAGTCAAGGCCACAAAAGCTTAAGAACTTCTCAGTCCTAGGACCAAGAGCTTCCTGTTCAGGAGCAAATAATCTAATTGGGAAGAAAAAAAAAAAGAAGAAGAAGCGTGTGGCAGTACAAGTAACTCCATAAGATATGAAATAAAGCCTTACTACATTAAAAAGAGTGCTGAAGGTGGTCAGAGCAGGGAGACAAACTACACGGGATGAGACTTAAATTGGGTGCCCATCTTTGGAGGACAAGAATGACTTAGGGCAGCAGCCGGTAATCTTTTCACAGCGAAAAATGGAGAATGTGCTAAGCAGCCTGGCTTGGACAAGGGGAAAAGTACTGTTAAAAATCCAAGTGCTACCTACCCTTCCTCTTCTTTCATTGCAGAGATTGCTGGATGGGGATGAGCAGAAGTATGGACAATTGCACATAATTTTTTTCCTATTATCCATTGGATTTTGCTGAAAAATATTTTACTTCTCTTAAAAAATATATTGATTATTAGGAATGTCTCTCTGAGTAGCCAAGTGACATGAGGGCTACTGTAGATACTGTAAAAACAAAACAAAAACATGAATAAAACTGACTTTAAAAAACCAAGGTATTGTTATAAGATGGAAAGCATGGTTAAAGTCCACTACACTTGTAAATGCCAACAAGCAACAGTCCCCTAGATGTGACAGATCTGGTTATAGATGTGAATGAACCTGGTCTCATTTCATTAGAATCTCATGGTTGGGTCATTGTGAGCCAATGAGCAACTAGCATCTCACAACCCCTGCTTTCTCGCTAGGACCTGGTGTAGTCAAGGCGCAAGAGACCTACCTTGGAACTGTGTGATGAATTTAGAGTACCTCATGCAAACTTTTCAGATGTGACATATGACTCAGCACCGATTCCAGCTCTCCCAAACACTTCTTGACTGAAGTCTCACTAGTTCTTTGCTTGGAGAGTCATTTCGCAACCTGCAAAGAATGATTTCAATGAGTCAATAATCATTTACTTAGCTAATTTTGTAAGCTTGTACCAAGCTCATAGAAGCTTAAAGCACAACGATCATGAACATTTTACTGTCTCTTCAAAGAAACTAATCTCACCAAAGTTCTAATTCAGTTATGCGAGAAATCAGAACATAGTCTCTATTCTACCCATTTCCCATCTCCAGTAAGGGGATGACTGCTGCACTAGAAGCCTGAAATGAAACCAAAAGACTTCCACAAGAGGGTCTCTGTTCTCGGCTCACCTGTCACTTACTCAACAGGTGACCTTGCAAAATCATTCTCTGCCTCTTCTCTCTGCCTCCCACTGCATCCAGGGCCATCGCTCTCCAGTTGTCCTGTTCTCTATCTGGCCACTGGAGCCAGATAGCTCTGGAGGCGAAAGGGAGGCAGGTGGCCTTGCCCAGCCCCCCCCTCCTCACTTCAATCCAATTCCCTCACACGTCTCGGTATCACTTCCCCAAAGTCATGGGCCTCTTTGGGAATGAACGATACAACAGACACTTATACTTGCGGCATCTGAGTTTGAAGATTTCTGGGAGGATCATGTGATGTGCTCACTCTGTATAGGACTTCTTTTTCTAGCACTGATAAAAGAACTTGATGTTTTCAAATATTAGAAGACCCTGAATAATAACAAAAACTGCCACAAGCAGAGTACTTCATGATATACAAGGAGAGCTCCTACAGTAAAGATGGCTGTCACCTTAGAGTCAAAGGGACATGGGTTTGGGTCTTGTTCTTGCCACAGGAAGCCAGTTCCCCTCCTTAGGCAAGTCACTACAACTACTGGTTTCCCAAGCTGAGAGGCTAAGAGTTACAAATGAGTCCTTTTTCTACACTGGTGACGGTTTCCATAACTCCCAGCTCCCAACAAAGAGGTGTGAACTGGAAGGGGAGGGGCCGGAAAGGGAGGGGCCAGAAGGGGACTGGACCGGAAGGTGGGGTGGGCCGGAAGGGGGGTCAGAAAGGGGGTGGGCCGGAAGGGGTGGGCCGGAAAGGGGGTGGGCCAGGAAGGGGGGGGTCAGGCTGGAAGAGGGGACCAGAAGGGGTGGAAACCTCTCAAGTAATTTGCAAAGAAAAGATTATCTCCTTTAGTTTCATAGCTCTGCAACATTATTTTCTTCTTACAAGTGGGAAAACTGAAGCTCAGAGAGGGGAACTGTGGTCCATAATTACCCAGCCATTAAGGGGGCATAGCAGGAACTAAAATGTCTACCTCTTTGCTCCCATTTAGCTATGCTCTCCATAACAAGTAGGGCACAAACTTAAACTTTTACATAAACGAGGCCGTCTTCAACTTTCTCCACTTATGTCCCCTTTTCACCAGAGAAATTTTTACATGATCC
The DNA here is from genome assembly GCF_048593235.1 of Sminthopsis crassicaudata. NCBI lineage: Eukaryota > Metazoa > Chordata > Mammalia > Dasyuromorphia > Dasyuridae > Sminthopsis > Sminthopsis crassicaudata. Next base: position 40,953,099 of record NC_133623.1, on the reverse strand, counting down.
CCTGGTGTCTATATACTTATATATAAAATGGGTATACATATCAAATACATGCTGATAATAAATCATAACTTTGTGACCCCACATGTTCACTCACATGACCCCATATATCGGAATTGCAAAATTTTGACTTATTATCAGTGTTTGATTTGTACCTGTTTTATATACTTACATACTCAGGGTCACACAAAACTTTCTCTGGCAAAAAAGGGTCATGAGTGGAAAAATGCTGAAGATGCCCTAGTCTAGAGCACCAAGATCATCCCAGGCACCCATGGGAGTAAACTTATCATCTACCTCTTCTCACAAAGGTATGCTACACATCAAAGCAATTATACCAAAACTTGTTGTTTGTAACTTTATAAAGTCTCTCATAGTTATATCCCCTTCTCTTCACTTTTACTGTCACCACCAAATTCAGGCGCTCTTCACCTCTAGCCTGAATTATCTCAATGAACTCCAAATTGGTCTCCTGGCTGACCACATCATTCCCCTACTCAATAAACTTCAGTGATGGCCTGTGTTTCAGATATCAACTCCTCTGTCTGGCATTTATAATTCTTCACAACCTGGAACCTTCCCCATCTTCATATATTTTACTTCCTTCTAGCCTCATTGGCCTTCTTGCTGTTTTTCACCCATATTAATTTCTACACGCTTTGGCAAGGTTCATTGAGCCCTTCTCAAGGCACTTCATCCACTTTTGGTGTCCACGTACTAACACACTCTCAACCTGTGGTTCTAAAAATCTGTGGCATGGGCAACAGCCACATTTTGGCAAAACCATGTCAGTAGACAGGCTAAAACAAACTGAGGGGAACTGAAGGGACTCAAAATCATAGCTGAGTTAGGGAAAATTTCTACCCCAAGCACGTGAAGACTTTCCCACAGGAAAGGGGAGATGAGGACAATTTGTTCCAATGGTCATGAAGACAGCTGATGCAGGTCCTGTGCAGAAACTCAGAGCTTGCTCAGACAGCAGATGCCAAGGTCATGCATTGCATCCTGGGCCATCACCAGTCATATTGCCTTCTGTCTTGCCACTGGACTTTAATGACTGGAAAAGTGAAGCTGACAACTTGTCACCACTCTGCCTCACTTAAATCTAGTTCATACCCAAGTGAACACATCACCCTGTGATATTATTGGTCCTCTTCCAAAATGAAGGACAAACAACATGCTTTTGCACAGGCTATCTCAGTGCCTAGAATGCTCTGCCTTTTCATGTCTGCCTCTTGAAGTCACTGCTTTTCTCTAATCCTTAACTCCAAGACCATTTTCTACATGAAGCCCTTCCTGATGCCCCCCAGCTGATAGCTCCCATTCCCACCCCACCCCAAATTACCTTATTTTACTTTGGGCTGCATTCTCTACATCATCACAGGATACCAGAGGCCCTCATTTCATAAATGTGAGCACTGAGGCCAAGGAGATTCAATAAACTCAACCACACAGACAGTAAGCAGGCCAGACAGACTTTCATCTTGGATCCTCTGACCCCACCAGGAAGGAGAGTAAAGGCTGGAAAAGCTCCTATATTTACATATATTCATGTCACCATTCCCTCTCCCTTCCCCATCCTAATGGAGAATTTAAGTACCTGGAGAGAACTTACTAGGCAAAAGACAGGTAACATAATAAATGCTTCTCTAGGGCCTATTTAATGTTAGAGATAGTAGCACCCTAAGGAGCTCAGGACCCAAAAAATTCCTTTCTCACAGGGCAGCTATGACTTCCTTCACTCTAGTTAAATCTCCCTAGCTGATACTAGTTTTCCTGGAAGGCAATATATATGTGTGTGGTGGGGGAGGGCTGGCTGATGTTGTGATTATTTTGTATAACTAAAGCTGAGAACTTGCTCTACCCTGCCTCATCCTCCAACTGTTTGCTCTGGCTCTTTCTGTTATTTCTCCAATAAGACACTTATCTGAAGAGTTTTCCTAATCTATTTAATTCTTTTTAGATCTGCTTGCATCTTCTGGTTATATGTCCTTGCCAACCACAAGCTGAAGTCCCATAGGGAAAGTCAGAGTTAAGCCTTGAATAGGGCAAGGTGACAACATGGAACCAAAATGGAGAGAAAACAAATATTTAACACAATGCTTTAAAAGGCAGCCCAATTTTATATACTGCCACGGCAACATTTCCTTCTGCAGTATAAGTATTTTACTCATTTTACTCCCCTCATCATGAGAGGTAAGAGGCCAACGGATTGGGGGGGACGGCAAAGGTATATGCAATCAGGCCTAGTCACTGTGTCCTTTGGCTCTATTTTACTCCTTTTTGCCCCCTACAAATACGTGCTTAATCAGTAAGTTTAGGTGTGGTGAGGGATACAGGAAAGGCCTCAAGAAGAAATGACAACAGTATAACAAAGGACAATAATAAAATTTAAAAACAGGAAAAAATTAGTTTGCATGAATAATTAGTTTAAAAAGAAAGCTGCCACATGGCCAAGCTGCCTCCCTCCTGGTAACTGTACACTGGTTATGATCTTCCCCGTTCCCCCATCTCTCTCCAGCATTTTCCACAGCAATGGTATTCCCATTACCAAAAGGTCTCCCCTCCTTCTTGAATATGTCTTAATTCCTTCCAGAATTAACTTCCCATCATGAGCTTCAAAGCTGATTTGCTTGCTTCCTGATGTCAAAATTGCCAGGTTAGCTTTGTAAGGAAGATGATGGAAGAGACAGAGAGAATCAAATACTCCTACTCCTGTTTCTACCCAACAGCTTCATGACTGACCCTACAGCACCACAGCATCAATGATCCCACTGGTAAGAAAGAAGATGCAAAAGCTGCCCCAAATGATGGCCAATAGGGAGTATTTAGGTGATTAGAAAGATGAACAGATATAAAGAGTCTTGACCAAGTCTCCATTGTTGTTGTTGCTCCAAAATTTCAATTATCTCTGATTCTTTGTGACTCCTTTTGAAGCTATCTTGGCAAAGATACTGGAGTGGTTTGCCATTTTTTTCTCCAGCTTATTTTACAGATGAGGAAACTGAGGCAAACATGGTAAAATGATTTCCCCAAGGTCACACAGCTATAAGTGTCTGAGACTAGATTTATATTCAAGAAGAAGAGTCTTCCTGACCCCAGACCCAGCACTCTATCCTCTGCAGTGCTACCTAGCTGACATCTCATTAGCTGGAGCTTATTTTCATCCTCCCAGGAAGGACCAGTTTAACAGGAGATATCATTTTGGATCTAACGACTCTGGACCCACTTTTTTTTTATAATGGAACAGAGTTGGTTCTTTGCTCAATCCTTGGAAAATAAGAACAAATCTTAGTTCCTTGAGAACAGCTTGCTATTCTTTACCGGTTGTTTGTTACCAGCCTCAGTAAGGATGTGAGAAGGGAGAATAGGAGGAGCAGGAGGGAGATGACCAAGAATCCTTTGGATAGGATTCTGACAGGTGACTCATCAAATATTAGCATTGGAAGGGACCTAAGAGATCATCTGACTGAGCTCCCTCACTCCCCCACCTCTGTCTCTGCAGAGAATAGTCCATTAAAATGGGGTTGAATTGAGAAAGGCTTTCACAACCTGCCTCTCTATTCAACAGAGACTATTCACTGGATAAATAAGACACGATTGCACCATTTCTCTTTCTGGAACACGTCCTGCTCTCGGCTTGTCACAATGACAATGCAGTATCAGTGAACAAGCACAGGGAGAAATATAATACCTAGAAGATCAACAGGCAACCAGGGCAGGGACTTTTACCCCATAGGCTTGTGGGCTGAGGACGCTTGAAAAAAGAGAGGAGAATGCTGTTCAATATTGGTGGGTAACAGAGGTTGGAGGTAAAGTTTCCACCTTCACCCAAAACTCCACAAAGGGGTTATGCATGGACTAGGCATGTGCTGGGTATGATGCAAAGAAGGAATAGCACAATCTCTGTAGAGAGATTTCTGTACTTTAGGCCTGGGGGAGCCTAGCTTGGGTAGCAAGAAAGGGAAACCTAGAAATGTCCACAAATGACTTATTTCTGAATGTGATGCTTAAATTTACAACCTAAACCTTGAGTTTAATTACCAACAATAATACCTTCATTAACGAATATGTATTTATTAAGTGCTTACTAAATGCCAGCTACTGTGTCAGGGTAGAGAATACATAACAAAAAAAAATAGCCCTTTGCCCTCCAGGACCTATTAATGGAGACAGCATAATCTCCAAGGGAAGTGTGTGTGTGTGTGTGTGTGTATGTGTGTGTGTGTGTGTGTGTGTGTGTGTGTGTGTGTGTGTGTGTATAGATGTGTTTATATATAGACAGAAGATATCTGTTGATATCTTCTATCTATATCTTACAAGTCTTTCCTTTCTTCTTCCTTCCTTCCTACCTACCTATCCTTCCTTCTTACCTGCCCACCTATCCTGCCTTCCCACCTTCCCTCCTTTCCTCCTTCCTTCATTCTGGCAAGTTAGTTTATCTCACTGAGTTCTGGTTTCTCATTTGCAAAAGGATTCAGACAACATATTGGCTCCAAGTACTCTTCCAGTTCTAAAAATCCCATCTCGGAGTAGACTGAGGCCCAGAGAGGATCTGTAACTTGTGATATTAATAAGGGTCAAAGCCAGGATTTGGATTGAGATCTTTTGACTCCCAACCCAGCACTTCAACCACTCTATTTCACAGATGAGGAAATGGACAGAAGGGACTTGTTCTAGGCCAGGGTCCCAAACTGTGGGAAATAGAATTCTATGTCCAAGCCAGGGCTTCTTCCATCATGCCCAGTTGCCTCCTCTGAGGAAACTGATAGTTCTCTGGGCCGACCTCATGCCGGGGAAGATGGACCGCCTGTAATTAGGACCTAATCAGCCATTCATTGGGCACCAGCTCCCTGCAGTAAATCCATTGTCTCTAGGAATGGGATTTGGTCTGCTCATTTAGAATCAAGTTAGTAACTGAGCAAGATATTTTTCTGTAAATATCTGAGGAGAAATAGCAAAAGGAAGAGGGGGAAATGTATTCAGTGTGATCAGTGGGGCAAGAAAATGATTAAATACCTTGGCGTGTGTTTTCCTTTGCTTCTGGCTAGCTACAGTATTCAAGGGGAAAACATCAGCTGCCAGACAAAGTCAGAGGCCATCAGCCAGCTTCCTCATTCAAATTCAGATCTTAGCGGCCAATATTTCTATAGAGTACCATTACTGATAGAGTCCTGTGAGCACCCATCCGGAAGTATTCCCATCCCCCCAAGGATCAAAGGACAGAGTTTGAGAGCCCTAATTGATGGAGAAGACATCTAAGACCCTGGACATCACTCAACCTGAGTCCCTCAGTATGACAGAAGAGTCTGAGAACTTGCTCCAGGTTTGTTACAACTAGGGTGGCGAACTTGCTGACTCACAGACCTGTCTTCCCCTTGGGAGCTATAGCAAGCTCATTAACAAATGCAGAGGTAGCCGTAGAAGCAGGGACTTCATAACTGGAGACCTGGACTGTGGTCAGGAAAACCAAATTTTCTCACTACTACCCAATTGTGACTCTGAACTAGTCATTTCACTGTTTCAAGCCCCACATGAGCCAACTCCAAAGCAAAACGTTTCTGGATACATCTTGGTCTGTGTTGCCCGGGATGGCTCCCAGGGGAGCTCAATAACAAAGAGCGTTTGTACCTGGACCACATACCACAAACCATGCTGGAGGCAAGCACTCCCCTAGTTTAATGGTGTGGGTAGGATCTGTGGAGGGAAAGAGTGACCCCAGAACTCCAGGAGTGTAGTGAGGTCTCAGCTTAGAGTGATGCAGAGTAGGGTGAAGAAGGCACCCGTATGAACCCACCTTCTGGTACCTCCTGTCCGAGCAGTTTATTCTTGCCTACCTTGTTATTTATTTTGCCGCAAGATTGAAGTTGATGTCGGCTCCTTCCCAAGGCAGTAACCTGGTACGTTTGGGTACCCTGAGACAAGGCACTTGTGCCTCTCCCTTCAGAGGTCACTGCACCTCCTATCACATGCTACTTAGTCAAAGGAGACTTGGGGATTAAGATTTCATCTCCACCGGCCAAGGGCATCTCAATTCCAATAACCAGTCCTGGTTCTTTAAATGGAAATATCACTAGACTGGCGACCGGCAATTCGTCAGACTATCCCAGCTTGAGAGAAATGCCCCTTAAGAACATTCAACTCCCTTTCCTCTAATTCTCTGTTTGCTAAGCAACAGTCTGCAGATTGGTCTCCTGAGGGGCCCTCCCTCCCTACCAGCACAGTGTCCTGGGCAGATGACCCAGAGCTGTTTACACAGGCAGTTAGAGCTCCCATTGAAAATGAATCAATTAACTGTCTGCCTGAAAATAAGGCTCATGCAAGTTTGATTAGCAAGAATTAGTTCCCTGGAGCCTGATCACCCCTGGGTGAACAGAGAAAATTGAATTCCAGAGCATGCGATGACGGGGCTCAGACCCTCGACTCGTGGTGACCCCAGGAAGAAGCTGGCGAAGCGAAGCCCTGCCTGAAACAGCCACATTGCCTCTGTCCATCTTAATGACTAGATTGTTTTCACCCCCTGTTGTTGCTGATACTCTTACAGCTACAAGAAGGGAGCCTATTAGGATTATGTGGAGGAAGAACCCAAGGATTTGGGCTCAGATCCAGGCTAGGCCACTGACTACCTGGGGGGTTGGGGGCACGACTAGGGGCTCCTCACAGCCCTGCAAGGGAGGGAACCCAACCTGGGTGGTTCAGTTATTTCACAACAAGGATTTAGCCCCTTTTGACAAATAAGGAAAGGGAGGGCCAGAGGTGATGTCATGTGCTGTCTTGGGAGAGCCTTACAGGCCAGCTAAGCCAACTCCCCCATTTTACAAGAGAAAACTAAGACCCTGGGAGAGGAAGGGATTTAGGATCATAACACCAGAGAGCCTGAGCTAGAAGGGTTATCCAGTCCCATCGCTCTTTTTTTTTTTTTTAACAGATTAGGAAACTGAGGCCCAGGGGGGTTTAGTGACTTTCTCTAAGTCACCCAGAACGAGTGACAGAGATAGGACATGTGAAGGCATGTTATCAGCCTTTCCAAACATACCCAGCAGAATATTCTACACAGCTATTTCCTCTAGTCTTTGGGGAAGCTGGGGTGAAGGGAGATGAGCTATTAGAGGCAGGATTAGTCCCACTGTACAAATAAGGAAACTAGACCTCAGCTGGGTCACAGAGAGTGAGTAAATAGTGCCATTTGAACCTAGGGTCATAAAGCTACTCGGGGCCTTGTTCCTGGTAATCTCTAACTTCTCTTTTCATCAGATTTCCCTGCTCTTCTTGTTTTCTCCTGTGCCCAAAGTCAAAAGGTACTTGGTAGGGGTGATTCTGAGAGATTGGACAGAGGGACTCGGGTCATGGCTCCTGAGGTCCAGCCTCTCTGAGCACATAAGCCCAATCCCTTAAGTGTCTACCATGCACATAATCGAATGAAAAACAAAGCAGCCTCCATCCCCTCTTCAAAGATTTTGCTCCAAAACTCATAACTTAATAGAACTGAAAAAGCAAATACTTTATTGCTCCCTAATCCACTACCCTCATCTGCCAGGGAATGGAAAAGGGAGTGATCTGCCAAGGCTCACACAGCTAGTTGGGAGTATGGTCAGGACTGGAATCTGGTTCTCTTGATTCAGGCTCTCCATAATCCAGTGTGGAGTTGTAACAAGGATGGGGAAAACTTGCTTTGTCTCTCAGTGTCAAAATTGAGAAGGCGCCTATAGCACCATCCTAGGGGGTACTTCCTACCCCAGCAGCTTCATCCTGGCTGAGCTCCTCCATCCCGAGGCCCACCCTCCCCAAAATCAGCTTTACTCATCTCTAAAAGGTCAGCTCTCCCTGTTCCCCAGTCCTTGGAGATAAAAGAAAGGTCCCAGTTTTCCATCACACCAGACCTCCCTCTTGGCAGCCCTGCCCAGGGAAGCTGCCCTGCCCCTTGATGCACTCTCTAAGACCACCACTCTCTTTGCCTAAGACCTCAAAAACTCCTCATTTGGACTCATTTGCTACTCTGGGCTGCTACAATTAGCCTGGAAAGAACATTGCATTTAGAGTCCAAGTCTTTCTTTCAATCAAACCTTCAAATATGACCCTGAGCAAGTAACTTCCCATAACCTGGGCCTCGGTATCCTAATGTGTAAAATAAAGGGGTTGGATGAAATAAATGGCTTCTGAAGTCTCTTCTTATTTTAGATATAGGATCCTCTTGATTATAAATCCTAAGCCACTCTTTGGATAATGAAAAACTGATGAGAGAACATGAGATAAAAGCAATGTCCCAGCATCTCATTGTAGAAGAGGAGCGAGGGCCCTCCTGTGCATTTAAAAACTCTGTCCTTCTCAGAAATCCAAAGCGCTGTCCTTTATGATAATAAGCAGCCATTAACCTAGCACTCTCGGTAGCACAAATGGACACTGAAAAGAGCAGTCATTACCTTTATAAAACAAGTCCAGGACAGCACACAGAGGCCGAGGCTGAGAACAGCTCTGTGGAATCAATTACTGCTGCAGAGGCGTCATTACCATAGCAACCCCAGAAGGCTAGCCTCGAGAAGTGGACTACAGGACACTATGAGAAGAGAGATTGAAGAGTAATGTCCTCAACTCAAAACACATGCTAATTCCAGTTATAGCAAGCACAGCATGCTCTCCTGGAAATGCACCATCATGGAGCTCATAAGGTTTGTTTTTTAAGACAGGAAGGATGACCCATACTTTAAGAAAATGCTCGGAGACTGTTTCAGAACAAGTGTAATCGAGTAACTAAGCCCCCTGTAAAGGATCCCAAATGGCTCTGTGGTATTCCAAACCCCAAGGTGTAGCAGAAACAAGTTCTAATGCATTCAGATGCCTGGTGTGGCTAAAATACTTATGGCTCTGGGAAGGAGCCCATTATGACACTTGAATGGACATAGTAAGGTAGAAATCTCAGTATAATGCAATGGAAAAAGCTCAGAGTTTAGAGTTGGAGAACCTGGGTTTGAATCTCAATTTTGTCACTTACTACCTCAGTTTCCTTATATGGAAAATGGGAGGCTGGGGATTAGGAGGTGGGAATGGCACTTAGGTAGAGCTCTAAAGTTCCTTCCAGCCCTAGATCTATGATCACCGATATTTATTCTTACTTTCTTGGGGATGTGCTATCTTTGTTGGGTGCCATTATTAAGCATTCTAGTAGCTCAGGGGAAAGGGATCTCTACAGGTCATCAATTCCTATGTGCAGCACACCTTCCCTTGTACAACACACAATGGGGAAAATTTCCCATCTTTGAACAATCAGTTCTCCTGAGATAATCTATTCCATAACTGGACAACTCTGATCAGAAAAAAGCTCAGATAAGGACCAAAAATCTTTTTCTTTGTCACCCCTATAATTGTTGGTCCTAGATCGATCCTCTGGAGTCACACAAAATCAGTCCAGCTGCTCTTTAAAAGACAGCTTTAGCTTCTGAGACTTCACTTTTCTAAGCCTAGCACCCAGCTTCAACAGCTTTAAGGCTTCTCATCATCTGTATACAATGAAGCTTTAGCCCTCTAGAATCTAGCCTTCTAATTCACTGATGCACCCTTTGGACCCTGTAGTAGCTGGGATGGAGGGAGGGAAGAAATGACCCTCTCTGGTTGTAGAAGTGTCTACTGTAGACTCTCCCACAGGAAAAGCCAGTAGAAACGAGCCAAGTAACCATGAATGGCCAGTTTATGAGTCCACGTCCAGGGGCAGTATTGGTACAGTGATGTGCCTACAGCACAACAACTAAGCATGAGAGGAACAGAAAGAGAAGACTGGAGGAACAAAAGAAGGTGGAGAGAACTAGAGCAAGGAGTGTCTCATCTTATCATCTCCACACCTAATTAGCCCTACTGAGGTTTCTATTCTGTGGTACAGTGCTTCTCTTAGGCACTTCTTTAGGGACAGATACTATTTTCACGTGTACATTTTGACAACAACAAAGCCTTAGAGGATGCGCCACATCAAAACATTCATCAGCTACATGATCTGATTCAGTTTTGTGGAAAGTGAATGTTATCCCAAGTTTATTTATCACTGTACAGGATACCACCTAAGATGGTATGATCACAAGTTGGGCGCCCACAAGGCTAGCTCCTAATACATCCTTTGTCTACAAAACTAATATTTAAATTGGCATCCTTCCTGTAGGGGGGCTCAACTAGAGAAAGATTATACATACTCCCTGTCCATTTAGGGAAGAAGATTAAAATCCATCTTCCCCCTCAATTTTTAAAAAAATTCCCTAACTAGGTCTCATATGAACTGAAATTTTCATCTATTGTTCTCCTTAGCAACCAGAAACTTTTACTCTTATTGTTGTTTAATGTAGAACTTCGTAGTTAATACTGAAAACTGTTTTGAAGCAGCATGCTAGAAAATTGCATAAGGACTCAAGAGGTCTGGATTTCAGGCCCAGCTCTACCACTTAACACCTGGGTGACCTGAGGCAAGTCAGAGAATCATAGTTTCAGAAACAAAGAGTCTTATCACATTGGTCCACGTAGAAAGCCCCAAAGCAAATAGTGAAATATTTAAGACAGAAAACCAAGATATTCTGATAAAATCAAAACAGGCAATAAATTCACTTATCCCCCTTCTGTTGTTATCATTCACTCACGTTTGACTCTTCGTGGCTCCAATTGAGGGTTTTGCGGCAAAGATACTGGACTACTTTGCCATTTCCTTCTCCAGCTCATTTTACAAATGAGCAAACTGAGGCAAACAGGGTGAAGTGACAGGCACAGGATCACAGAGTCTAAGTATCTGAGGTTGGAGGATGTAGAGACCATACTGTTGAATACAAGGGAAAACAAAACAGCTGGGAGGATGAGCTTGGCCAGGAGAAGGACCATCCCTCACAGCACAATGTGGAGGCAAGAATGATGGATGGTGAAGAATGGAGAAAAGGGAATTCGTTATGGATGAACTCTATTTCCTCAACAAGAGAACTCAGGAAGGAAGTAACATAATTGGTTGGAGAGGGGAAGACAAGGTCTGGCAAAGCAACTGTGGTAAGTGTGGTAGAGGATCAATCAGGGCAGGATAAAAGTTGGATTGTGCAAGAATGAGGGCCCACTGAAATTAGCTAGCACACATCTGGAGTGACCTCAGTCAGCAGAGTTATGTGGATCTGTCCAGCCGCGTTCAGCAGCATTATCTAGAGAAAGCAGATGCTGGAGGGGACCCAGGGCTGGGAGCTAGCAAGACAATGGGATAAGGGGCAGTGCTATGAGTGAACCATTCAAAACTAGGCTCAAAATTATGAAGAGAGGGAAAACCAGGTGTTACAGCCTAGGAGAATGTAAATGTAAAGGACTAGAGGGCGACATGAGGATGAAGAATAGATTCAGAAGGTGTACATCAGAAGAAGGGATCAAAAGAAGCTGGGAGGCTGGAGAGAAGAACTGCACTTTTAGATCATTTAGAAGTGGAAAAATGATGGGTGATGGTCCAGGGTTAAACCATCTCTCTGTATGTGGCAGAAGGGGAAGGAAGATGGAGGACATGGGAGTTTGGGAGGTTGGTGAATAGGGAGGTCAGAGAACAATGACTAGCCTACTGAAGGCCCTTACTAGCTGCATCACACTGGATCCCCATTTCCCCACATTTCATTACTGAACATTCGGTTCTCTGGCCATTATCTATTCCAAGATTAGCCAAGTCTGATCATGAAAAAGTTCTGATGCTAATTGGGGTGGATGAACATGATCTCTAAGTCCCGTTAAGAGACAGTCTCTTCCACTTCTAGGTCTTTTTGTCCTGTCTAGCTATCTAATTTCTGAAGGTACTCAGTTTTTCATTCTCTAGGGCCTGAGAATTACTCCTGTAACTGAAAAGTCCTCAGAGACCACAGATGAAAAGTCTGTCTCAGACATTAGTATGAATATGGAAAACAAGAAGAAAAATTAACGCAACTGTGCTCTGCATAATATTTCATTCATTGAGTCTTAATTGCTTCCAGAGACACAATGAGGTTGAGTTGCAAAGCAGTCATAGAGGTAAGATGGAGAACAACCAGTAACCACCATTTTAGAAGAGATGAAAGAAAGCTAACAAGTTTAGGCTCATGAGATAGAATAATTCACATGAACGAACATCTTTACCCTTTTACTCTAAGTAATACATCCCGCAGTTGCCATCCACAGCCAGAGGAAGAACTAAGGAGACTAAATGTGGATCGAAGCAGACTATTTTCACTTTTTGGGTTTTGTTTTTTCTTTCTCATAGTTTTCTCCTTTTGCTCTGATTTTTCTTTCCCAGCATGACAAATATGGAATGTTAAAAATGATTTTATGTATATAACATATATCAGATTGCTTTCTGTCTTGGGGAGAGGGGAGGCAAGTAAGGGAGGAAGAAGAAAATTTGTGACTCAGAATCTTAGGGAAAAAAGCTATCTTTATATGTAATTGGAAAAATAAAATATTCTTGAAACAGAATCTGGGACTGAATTTGAACTTGGGTATTCTTGACTCCAGGCCAAGTTCTCTCTCCACTGCCCCACTCGGTGCCTACCCAGGCACGGGTGGAGAGGGAATTAACATCTGGGGAAATCATCCAACCTGTGTATCACCAAAAGATGAGTTCTAGGTTTCTAATCAGAAGCCCTGAGCATGAACAGGGCTTCCTCCCCCATGACTTAAGGCATGTCACTTCCCCTTAATTGGTTACAGATGTTTTCTGTCTGAGAAAAAGAGGAGGTAAGACTACATAATGCTCAAGGTCCCTTCTTGCCAGAAATCTATGATTCATTGATCACATATTCAAAGGGCTCTTGTGACAGGCATTTTTGGCCACTGCATAATAGTTATGATTTTGTCTACACATAAGCAGTAGCCCCTAAAATGGAGATCAATCTCAGATAATCCAGAAACAATCAACTAATTTACCAACATTTAGTTAGAGCCTACTATGTGCCAAGCCCTGATTATCTCCAAGTTGTTCTGTAAATCTTGTTTGTTCACAGCTGTTTTCATGTTGCCTTGTTCATTAAGCTAGGAACTCTGAGAGGAGGTACTGTCCTTTGCCTTTCTTGGTCTCCCTACAAAGTAAGCACTTAATAAACACTTAAGGACTGAGCGGCTGAAGGAAGGGTCTATCTGCACATTAGGTTTAGGGAGCTCCAATTCAGACTTGGAGTCAAGAAGACCTAGATTTTTTTTTTCAATAGTATTTTATTTTTCCAAATATATGCAAAGGTAGTTTTCAATATGCACTTTTATAAAACTTTGTATGGCCTACCTTTGAATCCTCTCTCTGTCACTTGTTAACTTCATGACTCTCAGCAAATCATTTCTGTCCCCTGAGCCTCAGTTTTCTCATCTGTAAAAGGGAATAATACCACCCATAATACCTCCCCCCATGCCAGTCATCCCATGAAAAAAGAGCAGCACGAATTTCTTAGTGGCATCTCACAGGGGTCCAAGGCCACTCACTGCAGGGGTCTGAGGCCACTTGCTGTGGAGGTCCAAGGCTGCTCACCACAGGGGGTCCAAGGCCAATCACCACAAGGGTCCAAAGTTGTTCACCGCAGGGATCCAAGGCCACTCATCACAGGAGGTCCAAGGCAGATCACCATGGGGGTCCAAGGCCGATCACCAAGGGGGTTCTAAGTCTGATCACCACAGGGGTCCAAGGCCACTCACCACAGGGGGGGTTCCAAGGCCACTCACCACAGGGGGGTCCAAGGTTGGTCAGCATAGGGGTCCAAGGCCCATCACTGCAGGGGGTACAAGGCCCATCACTGCGGGGGGTCCAAGGCTGATCACCACAGGGGTCCAAGGCCACTCACCACAGGGGGGGTTCCAAGGCCACTCACCACAGGGGGGTCCAAGGTTGGTCAGCATAGGGGTCCAAGGCCCATCACTGCAGGGGGTACAAGGCCCATCACTGCGGGGGGTCCAAGGCTGATCACCACAGGGGTGCAAGGCCACTCACCACGGGGGTGGGGGTGAGTCCCAAGGCCCATCACTGCGGGGGTCTAAGGCCAATCACTGTGGGGTTCCAAAGCTGATCACCACAGGGAGTCCAAGATCACCACAGGGGTGCAAGGCCACTCACCACAGTGGGGGCGTCCCAAAGTTGGTCACCGTAAGGGTCCAAGGCCGATCGCTGCAGGGGTCCAAGGCCGATTGCAGCTGTAGGACTATGTTCCTCAATCTCTTAACTTCTCCAGGCCTCTGTTTCCTCAGCTTCCAACTGAGGCAGCTGAACCCTAAGTCTGTTTTTAGCTACAGCTCTAGGAGTCTGGCATTTTGAAGGACAGGATTCTTATATATTAAAATGGAGTCATAGAATAAGAAGTTTCCAATTGCAAGTGATGGTGTCAAAGCACTGTATCTCCCCCCCCCCCAGGAGATCAGTGAGCTAAATAACATGATTATGATTATTTCTTAACTATATCTCTTCTCTCTCACCTCTTCATTCACACAACCACTATCTCTCATCTAGACACTATAGTGGAGCCCTACTTGGTTTCTCTGCCTTCTGCTTTTAAATATTCATGGTTTTAAATAGATGCTGACTATTTTAAAGAAAAGTCTATTTATTCCTATACTCCAGTGTTTTTAATAGGAATGGCTGTTGAGTTTTGTCAAATGCTTTTTCTGCATCTATTGAGATAATCACATGGTTTTTGTTAATTTGGTTACTGATATAGCCAATTATGCTAATAGTTTTCCTACTATTGAACCAGCCCTGCATTCCTGCCATAAATGTCACTAGATCATGGTGTATTATCCTGGGGATGACTTTCTGTAGTCTCTTTGCTAATATTTTATTTAAGATTTTTGCATCAATATTCATTAAAGAGGTTGGTTTATATTTTTTTTTCCCTCTGTTTTCATCCTACCTGGTTTAGGTATCAGTACCAGGAATTTTGTAGGAGTCCTTCTTTCCCTATTTTTTCAAGTAGTTTATGTAGTATTGGAATTAGTTGTCCTTTAAAATTTTGGTAGAATTCACATGTAAATCCATCTGGCCCTGGAGATTTTTTCTTAGGGAGTTGATTAATGGCTTTTTCTATTTCTTTTTCTAAAATGGGACTATTTAAGTCATTTATTTCCTCTTTCGTTAATCTGGGCAATCTATATTTTTGTAGGCATTCCTCCATTTAACTTAGGTTATCAAATTTATTGGCATAAAAGTCGGGCAAAATAACTCCTGATAATTGCTCTAATTTCCTCTTCACTGGTGAAAAGTTCTCCCTTTTCATTTTTGAGACTAACAATTTGTAAATCGATACTCTTAAAGAAAGTTCATTTCCTTTCCATTCTCAAGAATCTTCAGTAGCTCCCTATTGCTTCTGGAGGAAAAAATGCAAGCTCTTCCGTTTGGCATTTAAAACTCTTAAGGAACAGTTTTTAACTTCTTCCTGCCAAACTACTTTAACATTATCCCACCCCACCTCACCAAATAAGTCCCAACCAAACCAGACCACTTGCTACTCTCAGTAAGTGACACTCCATTATTCTCTCCAATGCTTATGCACTGGCTGATTATAGCATCACAGATTTAGAATAGAAAAGGACATGAGAGATCATCTATTTCACCTCTCTTATTTTACAGATAAAGAAACTGAGCCTAGGGAACTAAAATGGCTCACTCAGGTTTAGACTTAGCTTTACAGATAGTGAACGGTCTGGAACCTTGGAGGCCACTGAGCCCAAATTCATCATTCTACGGACAGGCAGTCAGCATCAGGAGGAGGATCTTAAGCCAATCGTCTGATTGGGGGGGGGGAGAGTGAACAAAGCAGTCAGAAGAACAATTGATATAAAGAAATTCATGCTGAAATTCCCCATTGTGCCTCAAAGTACATAAGTCAGTGCACTGTTTAGTAATTCCTGCCACTCCTTTTCTTCCCTTATCCATTCTCACTTTTGTAAAAGCTTTTTAGTTCTATCACACTGGGACTCCATGACATGAAGCTGACAGAGCATTCATCGCCATTGGGTCTGCGCGCCCCTGTGAGGAGCCTGGTGTACTGATATTGTGAACTAGGAATTAGATTCTGAGTCATAACCAGGGCAGGGCAACTGGTGCTTTGGTTCCAGGATGTAGAATTTGGAGGGGGCTTTACAGATACCACAGTCCTTCGGCAGCTGAGTACTAATAGTAGATCTCAGCAGCTTAGTAAGCATTGGGTACCAGGGGAGGCAGCCAGGTGAGGGATAGCAGGGAGTTCTTACTTTGCTTCCTCCCTCAAATGAGAGCACTTTTCCTATCCCCCAGCTTACACATTCTCTGTGCCGTTTGCCCCAGGAGCAAAACTTCCTCCGTTCTACTCCGGTTGAGTTTCTTGGTATCAATCCTGAGCAATGTGTACACTGACATTTCCAAACTGGCTTCCACATTAGGATGACTTGCCAGTGGCAGAGAAACTGTCCTCTGAGGAACTTCAGATTGCATTTTAAAGATTTGCAATTATGACAAATGATCAAGGAATTGTTGATGAAGCACAAATATAAATCCTAACACATCTGCCTGGTCTCTCTCTGCCTATAGACCATAAAACGTATCAATTCAGGGCTCTGCCTCACAACTCTGCCTCAGTTAACAGTTAGGACTGCCTTCAAAACACAATAATCATGATAATAATACTGAGCTCTCTAGCATTGTAAAGAAAGGTTACCAAACACTGTCTTGACAACTCCCCTTTCAGGTAGGCAGAGTTAACATTTGTGAGGGCTCAGACGCCAGAGAGCTGGCTAAGGGACTGGGAGGATCAGGGTTGGATTTCCCCTATCCCGTGTCACTTACTGACTATCTGGTCCTAAGTAAGTCCCTTGACCTCTAAAATGGCAGAAGAAGTGCCAACCCAGCCTGGAAGAGGGAATTCCCTAGGACAATGAGATCACAGGGCAGCTCCCAAGGTTTTCCCCCTAGATTCCAAGTGCTTTGCCTGGAGCTACACAGCTAAGATCATCTGAGCTGACTGTGTAGCTCAGGCACTTCTGCTTCCAAATCTCTGGCCTTCCTCCAAGCTAGACTAACTTTCATCTCTTCTCAGGACTGAGCAAACTTTGAATAATCCCTCTCCCAGAAAAAAAAAAAGTCTTCCAAGTCATCAGCTCTGCAGCATTTACCAAAGGATGCCCCTGTACCAGCACTTTTAGGTTATTAGCACTTTTAGGAGCATTATTAACATTGCCCCCATTGCTTTCTTAAGTCTAGACGATCAACAAAGCCATAAATCAAGCCTGCTTCATAATGCTCCCTGATTTCAAAGGCTCTGGCATACCCCTGGAACAAGCTACTTAAAACTAGGTTGCCCTTTTCCGGGCCTAACAAAGACAACAGGCCTCTGTCCAAGGGTGGAATCAATTTAGAAATCACTCAGGCAACGAAGAGATGGTTTTTCTGCAATAAAGAAGGAAATGAAAAAAGCTGAAATCTCATCTTCATTTCTGTAGGAGAGGAAACGAGGGAGGACATTTGTGCTTCTGCCTCCATCCCTCCAAAAAGCTCATATCCTGAGATGAGATAGAAAAAATGGTCCTTAATATCTCTGTCTAGCTCGGACGTGCTGAGAGTTCGTGACATGACCTGCCAGAATTCCTTGCTTTGGAGCACACGCCCATAGGAGGTAGCTTCACCAGGGAGTGATTTTATTTTGGCCTTTTCACCATCAAATCTGGAAGCTCCTCAGGAGGTAGCTCTCTTCCCTTTGAGGACTCTTTTAAAAGGCTTACCCACTGTCTCTTCTTCTCTTATCCATGACACCCAGGTTGTTCTTTCTTTCTTTCTTTCTTTCTTTATTTATTCCTTTATTTATTTATTTATTTATTTTTTATGTATTCCTTTCTCATTCCCTCTAAAGCAAAAAGAGTAATTGTGTCCCCTCAAGGCTTTAGTTTCTTCAAAAGGGAAATGAGGTGGTTGGACTTGTTGACAATTAAGGTTCCTTCCAGCTCTAAATAGATGACCACATGTGGGCCTCTGTTCTCTCCTCCCTGGAACACACATACACACTGTGTGTGTGTGTGTGTGTGTGTGTGTGTGTGTGTGTGTGTGTGTGTGTGTGTGTCTTTGCTTGTCTCTTTTTCTACTTTCCCAAATTTTCTGTCTGCTCTGCTGTACGTTGTGCTTGGTATTGGTTTCTGACACTCACTGCCTCTTTAGGCTGAGTTAGAAGGCTCCGACTTAGAGTAGGGAAGTTCTCTATCTGCATATACTTGTAAGAGGTTTGTCCGATCAGTCTTGGACCGATGTGTAAGACGCAGAGGAGAGGGGGGGTCAGCTCAAACTGGCTGAGGAAAGCGGATTGTGAAATTTTCACAATAGCATTAACACCCTAAAAAATGGCAAATGACAAACTAGGACTTGATTTCGTGTTTTGTTGATTGTCTGGACTTAAAGTGATGGAGAGAATGTAAATGCAAACTTTTAAAAGCGTGTCTGACAAACTTCTTTGCCCAGAGAGCCAATTACTGACCATTTACAGCATAGTCTTGGTCTCATCATATAGGCAGTGATACCTTAGCTATGGCCTCACGGTCCAAACAAATGAGGATTAGACATCCCTTTAATGATCAATTACACATATATGCACATGTGCACTGAGTTAGAAAAAAAGGCTTAGGAAATAAATGCAAGGTGCAAATTGGTACCTTTCCCAGTGAGCCTTTCAATCCAGCTGTTCAAGGTACCATGTTGGGCAATGAAGGGGACAAAAGGCAGTCCTTTCCCAGAACTCCCAATCTAGTAATCTAGACTCAGAGACTCAACACTTAACTTTCGGAATATCATTCTCATCTGTACAACAAGGGAGACTGGGCTTCAGTGTTCCATGCTCAGTATAATGCAAAGGAGGATATGATCAATGGCAGAGGACCAGAGGTACTCCCTGTGAGTTCAGAGGAAGGAAAGCACACTTGCCTGTAGGACCAAGGGAGGAATCAGTGGATGCTTGCTGGAGAAGGCAGGATTCATGTCGAGTCTTCAATAGACAGGGAATAGATCTGGAAAAGGGGAGAAAAATTAGAATTCTATAGTGGTTTAAGGTTTGCAAAGGACTTGATGTATATATCTTGTTTGAGCCACATAACCCTATAAAATAAATGCTATTATTATCCCCATTTTACAGATGAAGAAACTGAGGTGGCGAGAGCTTAAGTGACTTGTCTGAGGCCACAGAGGCTATGACCACTCAGGTCTTCCTGCCTCCCAAGTTGAGCATCCCATCTCAGGTGCCCCCTAGTACACAGAATGGAGTCAGTTAAGGTGTGGAAGATGGACACTGTCAGGGACCTCAGTTTGGCTGGTATAGTCTGGAAGCAGACTATTCTTTGAATACCTGGCTGAGGATTCTGAATTTATCTTGTAGGCCACGGAAAGTCGTTCAACGTTTTGGAGTTACATGGTTTTCATCATCTTATACCCAGACTACAGCAATTGCCTGCTGGTTGCTTGTTTTCCTTTCTTGCTCGGATCTATTCTCCACTCAGCTATCAAAGTGATCTTCCTACATCTCAGCTTTGACTTTGTCACCTTCCAACCTGTAGTTGATTAACTACAGCAGCTCCCTATTGCCTCCAAGATAAAACACCAAATCTCTGGCTTTAAATGCCTTTTGTAACTATGCTTTTCCCTCTCTTTCTAGTCTTCTTTCACTTTCCCTCCTCAAAGTAGCCCTCTCATCTTATGAAATGCCAAAGAGAAGAGCTCCTATTTTATCCCAGGAGAAAGTGAGCCATTGAAGCTACTCGAGGAGTAGCCCAATGTGGTTAAACCTCAGTTTCCTCTTTCTTCACAAGATCAGATTCCCACATTCTGCTTCGTGGAAACCAAACAAAAAAGCTTAGAGCTATAAAACTGGAGAGGTTTTCACTATAACTTTTTAAAAACACATCTAGAAGCACTTTTTTCCCCAAACAAATATAAAGTGGTTTCCTCAGGCTAATTAGATTAAACAACCTCCAGAAATAATTACATTAGCTAGAACAAATGATATGTTAGACAATCTCATCATTACTTTGCTCATGTTGGGGAAACTGTTAATCAAATTGAGCCTTTAAAATAGACTCTATAGGTATTCTGATGGAAGTGGATATCTTCAACATAAAGAAGATCCAACTCACTTCCAGTTGACCAATGATGGACAGAAATAACTACACCCAGAGAAGGAACACTGGGAAGTGAATGTAAATTGTTAGCACTACTGTCTATCTACCCAGGTTACTTATACCTTCGGAAGCTAATACTTAATGTGCAACAAGAAAATGGTATTTATACACATATATTGTATCTAGGTTATATTGTAACACATGTAAAATGTATGGGATTACCTGTCATCGGGGGGGAGGGAGTGGAGGGAAGGAGGGGATAATTTGGAAAAATGAATACAAGGGATAATATTATAAAAATAAATAAATAAATAAATAAGATAAAATAAAATAAAATAGACTCTATAATATAGAAAGAAAAATTCAAAAAGAAAGAAAAATAAACAAGGAAAAGAAAGGAAAACTTCAAATCCCCTGGTTTTTACTGTATTAAGCAAGGGCTTGTCTGACTTTGAGGCCTAGATAGTTGAGATGTCTGATCTGGCCTCCAAGACTTGGGATGAGGCAGGTAGCTAGATGGCCAAGGTTTGGCCAGCTTCTTAATGGTTAAGTCCCTGTCTATAATAGCATAAAATATATGCCCAGAAAAAGGCTGAGGGTCCTTTAGGAATGGTTATTCCAGAGTAAGACAAACTTCCAGGTGAAATGGAAGGGAAGCAAGCCATGGGGGCCCTTTTCAGGTAAAAAAAAAAGGGAGATTTTCAACTTTGGGGAGGGAAGAAGCAGTATCAATTTTGTTTGACTGCTAATTGGCCTTCCCAGAGAAAAAGAATTGTAGACCAAGAAGCGGGAGTTAGTTAACACTTCTTCCTTGCTTTGCCCACTGGTCCAACTCTACTCACAAAGAAAGACAAGCTTCCTGATGCTGTCTTGGCTCATAAGTTGCAAAAGCCATGGAAAACCAAAAGTAATGGTAGGCCAGTGGTCAACTCAGAAGAGGACCCGTGAAATATGTCAAAGATGATGTCACAGAGCCACTGACAAGCTCTTCATGTAGCTACAGGGCTTGGGATTTGGGATGATAACAACGGACTTTAGTCTTTGCAAAGATATATCATTCGACACTGACACATGCTGGTCCAGGGAGGTGAGGTCTTCTGGAGTCAGGACCTGGATTTAAATTATACCTCTGATGGGAAGCCCACACAAAACAAAACCCAGTGAGGCTCCAGTCAACTCAGGTAGAAGATGAAGCAGTTGGATTTAGGTGGTCCCTTTGAAGTCCCTTCCAGCTTCAGATTTATGCATCTCAGTCTCAGAATAACTCTGGGAGATGAATGCTAGTATTGGTTCCATTTTTATAGACTGAGAAATGATGCATGTCAATAAGTGTCAAAGATGGGAAAGAACCTGCTCTCATCTACGCCGAAGTCCAGCACTCCTGCTGTAATGCCACATTGCCTCTGACAGATGAGAAAGGGGCAGTGCAGGTCTCATGGAAGGGAGAAGGAGCTAGGTCATGGCACTTAGGGCTCTAGCAGGAGAGGGCCCCTTGTCTGCATTGTGAAACCCACAAGACCTATAAAGCCTCAATGTTCTAGAAATGAAAAGGAATATATATCGAGGACAAACCTTAGTGTCGATGCATCGGATGTGTTTGGCTCTGTGGGTTGGAGAGGATTAAATATTCACACTACCAAATTAGTCTCAGTTCCCTAAGCAGAAAAAATGTGTGTGCCCATATCAGATTCAGAAACAGAGAAACTGTCTGGTCCAAACCCCTCGTTTTAGAGGGAAACAAACTCAGAAATGGCTTGCCCGCAGTCAATATCACTATGTGAATTCAGGTCCTCTAACTCTAAATCCAACCTTTCACTTTGGGAGCACTCCTCACAATTATTTCTTCTTTTATATTTTTTTTGGAGGGGTGAGGTGGCTAAGCGATTTGCCCACGCAGAAAAGAAATATTAAGTTGTCTGAGGCTGTATTTGAACTCAGATCCTCCTGACTCCAGAGCCAGTGTTCTATCCACTGCACTATCTGGCTGCCCCCTCATCATAGTTCTTACAACATCTTATAGCACTTTCTTCACAACAATCCTTAAGAGCAAGCAGTGACATTTCCCCCATTTAATAAATGAGGAAACTGAGGCTCAGAGAGTTGAGCAGATGTTCTCTATTAACTAGAAATCTTGTCCTCCTCATCTCTACTTCCTAGCATGCTCCAAGTCTCAGCTAAAATCTCACCTATGAGAAGCCTCTGTTGTTTTCTCATAATGATTGTACTTTCTGTTGATTAGACCTCTATCTCTTTGTGCAAATTCGTTCATGTTATCTTCTCCATTATACAGAGAGTTTCGTGAACGTAGGACTTTTTAACCCTCCTTTGTATCCCTAGCTATTAGCACAGTGCCTGGTGCAAGCAAGTGCTTAATAAAACACTTACTGACAAACATAAGTGACTTCTAGCTTCTCAATAATGTATGAAGCAAGGTCCTTAGCTAAACTGTGGGGGCAGAAGGATGTATTGGAAACTTGAGAACAGAAAAGAAGGCTTGGAACAACTTCTGTGGAAAATGGGAGAAGGAAATAATTAGAGAGGAGGAGAAGGATGGCTGGTCTAAAGTGAGAGCCCAGGAGAGAGAAGGTAACAAACACAGAAAGAGCTCAATCAGTAAGGGGGCTCAATCTTCCCCAGTGATACATGCCAGACACTGGGCTGAGAGCTTTATGGACATTATCTCATTTGATCCTCACAACAACCCTGAGAAGTAGGTGCTTTTATTATCCCAATTTACAGATAAGGAAACTGAGGCAAACAGTGATTAAATGACTTGTCCAGGGTCACACAGCTAGGAAGTATCTGAGGCTGGATTTGAACAAAAATAATAGCAGCTACAACTACGAACATTTATATAATGCCTACTGTGTGCCAAGGAAATGTTAACCACTTTAAAAATAGTAAGTACTTCATTGCATCTTCACGACAAAACTGGAAGGCAACTGCTATTATTATCCCCATTCGCCATTTCAGAACACTGAGGTAGAAAGAAGTTAAGTGCTTGATTCCGGGTCACACAGCTAGGGCAGGTCCAGATAGGTTTTGAACTCAAGTCTTCCTGATTTCAGGTTCTGTGTTCTATCCAATATACTACCTAACTGCCTTCAAAGTTGAAGCATGGGAAATGGGACTTTTAAGGTCCAAACATGAGGCCATTGCTATATAGTAGTGAGGTGGATGACAGCAATGCGATGTGGGAGCCAAGTAGTTTAAGGGCTGGGAGGTCTGCTTATTTGAGGGAGCATCAACAAGTGCAGCTGATATGGAAGATGTACAACCAAGTCCAGACCTATGTGAAAGGAGTGAGGAGTACTTAAGATGCAATAAGAAGCTCCCACAAGCATCAGGGCATGACATCGGTGACATTGGAGGGAAGGTGGCTGAGAGACAGGGCCAGAGGGAGAATCATCTGGAAATGGTAACAGGTGGCAAAGAGAATTCTAACTCCCCTCTACAGCAAAGGGACAGCTAGGTGGTGCTGCAGTGAATAGAGCACTGGGCCTAGAATCAGAAATACCTGAGTTCAAATGGGTTCCCAGATATTTCTTAGCCGTGTGACCCTGGGCAAGTCACTTCCTCATGTTTACCTCAGTTTACTCATCTGTAAAATTATCTGGAGCAGAAAATGGCAAACTACTCCAGTATCTCTGCCCAAAGAAACCACACAAAATGAGGTCACAGAGAGTAGAACATGACTTTAAAATGACTGAACAACCAAAATACAATCACGGCTGAAATAGATGGCCAGGGATGCAGCATCATTCACCTGTACCCAAGAAAGGCACAGTAGCATCTGTGGATAGCATCTAAACTTCATTAAGAAATATCTTTCTGTGTACCCCAAAACTCAAGAAACTATTGGTTTTTTTTTCTCTTATAAAGTAGCTGTTTACTGGAAAGAAAACTGACATGTTGGAATCAGGAAACCCGAGTTCAAATCCTGCCTCAGACACTTAACAACAGTGGGACTTTGGGCAAGTCACTTAATCATTCTTTGCCTTAGTTTCCTCACCTGTAAAATGGGGATGACAATAGTATTTACTTCTCAAAGTTTATAGTGAGGATAAAAGAAGGTAACAAACATAAAGCTCTTTGTAAGCCTTAAAGCACTTTCCAAATTCTAGCTCTTATTAATATTGTTACTTATTATTAGCAGATATTTAGCTAAATAGGATAATTTAGAGCTAGAAGGGACTTTAAAAGTCACAGGAGCATAGATTCAGAACACACCATGACCTCATAGGCAGCTAGCCCAACCCTTTCATTTTACAGAAGAAGAAATTTCACGAGATTAAATTCCTTGCCCAGGATCACAAAGCTAGTAAAAACAAGATGTAGGAGTTCAATGCAATTTTTTATGCTCTCCATTCAACACCATCTGATCCTGTCTCCACATTTTAAGATCTGAGGCCCAGACAGGCGCAACCTGCCCAAATGGCAGAGAATAACTCAGAACCCTAGCTGCTGACTACACATTCCACCAATGGGAAGGAAATAAATGGACCTCGTATATACTTCCTCTGTGAACATATACTTAGTTTATTCTTGTTCTTAGCCTTATTTAAGAGTCTTCAATCTAGTTACTACCAGAGAGAAAGAGGAAGCAGTATTCTGCTTTCTCTCTAAGATGGGAAACTGACCATGACATTGCTCTTTGCTGGAGTTCAGAAATCTCTCATACCACCTGGCCACTAGAGGGCACTATTGGGATTTGTGTTCGGGTTCTAGCTTCAAAAAGGGGGAAAAAAAGATGGCAGGTCTGTAGGGTTGGTTTTTTTTTTTGTTTGTTTTGTTTTGTTTTTTTCCTTTCAATGTATATGTATGTCTATGCACACACACACATATATAATACTCGATGTGTACATACAGATAACTTCATTAAACTATCCGGTGGCAAGCTAGTTTGGTATCATTGAGATACATTTTGCCTCTCTATGATTATGGGAACCCATCCCAGTACTGTCATCTAGAATATGAGGAGGTTGGACTGGATGGTTGCTAGGTCTCTTCCAGCTTTAAGCTGCTGACTCTATGTTCTGGTTTCAGACAAGATCCATTTTGTTAGTCTTTGGCTCTCTCTGAGCCTAGGAGCCATCGGACACATAGTATGTACTCATAAAATGCTTGTTGATTTAAATGAGAGGATTTCTCCCCAGTTTTTATGATTAAATAAATGTTGCAGCCAATGATTATTGAGGATGGTAGAAACATTTGCTCAAGACATTGTATTTATTCCTTCTTTTTTGTTGGTTAGTGTATAAAAATGTCTCTAAAATCCCAGTTGG
This sequence comes from Sminthopsis crassicaudata, assembly GCF_048593235.1. NCBI lineage: Eukaryota > Metazoa > Chordata > Mammalia > Dasyuromorphia > Dasyuridae > Sminthopsis > Sminthopsis crassicaudata. Next base: position 40,927,756 of record NC_133623.1, on the reverse strand, counting down.
TTTGACAAAAAAAGGCATTCATAAATATATGTATAATGCTTTAATCACTTTGTTCTTTTTAGGCCTTTTTTTAGTTAAAATGAATCTCCCTGTGTCAGAAAAGAGGTACTTAAATGATAAATTCATAATTTATAAGGAGTCAAAGAAATATGCCAGGAAATGGAGAGAAGAGGAAGGAGAAGATGGTAGCTCAGTGAGAACAGGCCCAGCTGGGTAAGAACTAACTGATAGGATGCCAAGGAGGGAGCAGAGCTAATCGGTAACCTCCAGTGTGTGGGCAGGCATTCTCTGAGAACAATGTAATCAGGAAGGGGGTACTCTGAACCTTATTGCATTGCCATGGTGATAACATTTGGATTTGCCCTCTTCGTTCCTACCACCATTTTCATAGTTATTGAAAGGTCTCTTCCCTCTCAGTCTGCAGTACAAGCATGGCCCATGGGAGCACGGAGATGGATCACCGGGGCTTGGGTTGAAACAGAAGAATCACAAAAGAAAGTCTACGTTTATTTCTAGCCTTCTCTCTCCTCAGTGCATGGCCTCCAAGTCAGAGTTGGCTCTCCTTTTCCCCCAATCCCACTCCCTGATCTCGTAGTGAAGACTTCCTGAATGTAACTGAACATTTCTAAATCTTGCTGATTTTTATCTCCACAATGTCTCTGCTATTTATCCTCCTTTCCCCATTCAACATACAGCAAATGGCCTTCAATCAGACCTTCAACACCTTTCGCCTGGACAATAAGAGCAGCCTCTTGTTTTTTACTCCTGGCTTCTGGCTCCACTTCTCTCCGACCCATTCTCCACACGAATGCCAAATGGATATTCCAAAAACGCAGATCTAGCCATGTAACCATCCTCTTCATCCTCAGGAAACCTCAGGGGTAATCTCTTGTCTCAAGGATGAAATATCAATTCTTTGGTTTCACTTTGAGATCCGTCTCCACCTGGCTGTGACTTCCCTCACCAGGCCTTTTGTGCATGGCTTCCTGTCATAGAATCACAATCTGGTCTAAATGCAGCATTCGGTCTCCTACCCTCCTGACTTTGTACTGATTGGCCCCCGTGCCTGAAATGTCACCCCTTTTCATCTCAGCCTCTTAAGAACTGGAGCTTTCTTCAACTTTTAGAAAACAGTTCTTTAGGGCAAATTTACTTCCCCTCTTTACAGAACAAGTCTTCAGATTTGGTTTTGCTGTTGCCACCATGGTTGTTTGATAAGGCAATTAGGATTAAATGACTTGTCCAGAGTCACACAGCTAGGAAGTGCTCAGTGTCTGAGGCTAGATTTGAACTCAGGTCCTTCTCATTCCATAGCTGGTTTTCTGTCCACTACAGTGCCATCTAGCTGCCCATGTCCTTCAGATTTTGGAAGACAGCTCTCTCTACCTCCACTCTCAGTCTTCTCTTCTTCAGGCTAAATCTGTCCAGTTCTCTCAACCAACCCACAACCATATGACATGGACCAGAGCCCTTTGCGCCCTGGTGTTCTCCTTGGGAAGCTCCCTTGCTTATCAATGCCATTAAACTGACTCATGATCTGATAACATCCTCCTCATTCCTCAGTATCCTGCCCCTCAAAAGTGCCTGGTCTCTTATCTGGCTTCCATTCAATTACCATCATTCAGCATTTATCGAGAGCCTACTTTGAGTCGGGAACCATTTTAACACTGAGGATACAAAGAGCAAAATAAATTTGGGGATTTGAGCTCCTCAGTAATAGACATAGCAGGTAGTATACAGTAGGCTTGGGGATTGACTGATGACAGTGATAATATCAGTGCCATTACCTAGGCTAGCCACTTCCGACAAAATCCTAAAGGAAAATTTCTGGGCTTTGTGCTAACTCCTGGGACTAGCCAAAACAAGAACATGCCCTTTCTTGATTGTAATGCAGACGATGTGTTTTCTGAGCCTTTGGTAAATACAAATTTGAACCTTTGTGCCCATCAGATTAAAGAATTGGAGTGTGACTCACTGGGGATTAGGAGGGCAGTGGGCAGGTCTTTAGCCTGCTTTCCGAAACAATGTCTCATCTGTAAGGAAAATTAGACTGGCTCAACTCATTTAGATAGGCCTCCCAGATGCCTGGCAGTTAGTGACCTGTGCTCACCTGCATTCAGGACCATTAAAACTGCAAAGGAACTTAATTTCCTTCATATGAGGACTGAGATGCAGGAGGAAGTCATGAATTACAACACTGCCCATCAAGGTGGAACTGAAGGGGAAGCCAGAGGCAAAAAACCAAGAGACTTGCCATGATGAAGAGACTGCTGTTTCTCCCTTTCTCTTCCCTCAACATATGGCAACCAGGCTTGGCAAAGCACCTGGATCCTAGCTCCTTCCAAATCAAAGCTCCCTGGCCTTTGTCCATTCCCACATTGGAAATGCACAGTAAAGAGTAAATGAGAAAACTAAGCCCTTTCTAATGGGCCACTGAGTCCTACCGGGTGACAGATGGCCATCCTGGGACACATCGGGGACCTCATCACTGCGGTCGCCACTGCCACCCATGGAAATAATAAACTGGCCACACCTTTTCAACCCGGGTGACTCGACCCCTCCTTTCACACATATTTTTGTTCAGATGCCCTCCAACAAGCATGTTCAAGGGGCAGGACTCCTCTCTTTCCTGGACTATTGGCTGGATGGGCAACATAGAAAGAGGAGGCAGGAAGCAAATCTTTGTTTCACCTATCTGTCTGTATAATTGTTTGTTAAGTGATGAAACTAACTGGCAGTAGAGACTTAAGATGCTTGGGGCAGCATTGAAATAACTGTGTTTTAAATGAGAAAGGGACCTTAGAAGTTATCTAGAAAAGAAAAATCCCCCTTGGGATCAAAAGAAATGGGTTCAAACTACACCCAGTGAAAGAACTCTGAGAAATGAGTATGAACCACTATATAGAATTCCCAATCCCTTCTTCGTGTGCAGCAAAATAACTGTATGGACATGTATATATATTGTATTTAACATATACTTTAACATATATAACATGTACTGGTCTACCTGACCTCTGGGGGAGAGGGTAGGGGGAAGGAGGGGAAAAAAATGGAACAAAAGGTTTTGCAATTGTCAATGCTGAAAAATTACCCATGCATATATCTTGTAAATATAAAGCTATTGTTTAAAGAAAACAAAAAACAAAGAAATGAGTTCAAATTCTGCCTTTGCCACTTAACAAGCCACGTGAACGTGGGTGAGTGGCTTCTGCTTTGTGTGGCCCGGTTTCTTCCATTGTACAATAAGGGAATGCTCTCTCAGCTATATTCTGTCTGTTTCACAGGGTTATTGTGATGGACAGTTGAGAATAAAGCATAACGAATAATTGTTAGTAAATAAATGAATATTAACCAGCTGTTTTTTAAAGAATGGAAACTCCTTGTATACAGGGCCTGATACCCTTTTTGCTTTTCTAGCCTCTAAGCACTCAGCACAATACTTAGCCTAAGAGAGATACTGAATAAATGCCAGAGATGAAAGATTATAGACACAGGTATGAAAAAGACTTCTTATTCTGAACCTCCATTTTTCTTTTTTTTTAAAAATTATTTGACTTAATTTATTAAATACTTTTCAATTACATGTTCAACATGATCAACAAGCAGGGGGCCAGCCTTCATGTGAATACCTTCAGTGACAAGGCACACACTAACATTTACATACAGCTTTAAGTGGCAAAACACTTCACATATATCATCTGCTTTGATCTACCTCCTTGAAGGTAGGACAGGTTGGATGGATAGGAAGCTTTTCTGGATATCAAGCTTAAATCTGAGTCTGGCCTCTGGGGCTAACATGAGTAAGTGTAATCCCTCTTTCATATGTCAGTCCTTGAAGATATTTGAAGTCACCATGTAGACCCCAAGTCCTATCTTTTCCAAGCTAAACATCCCTATTAACTTCAACTGATCTTCACAGGACACAAACCTGAGGCTCTCCATCATCCTAGTCTCCCTCAAGAATGTTTTTCATCTTACTGACATCCTTCTTAATACAGAGAGGACTACCATCTCCTTACTCCTGGAAGCAACACTTCTCTCAATACAGCCTAAGATGTCATTAGCTTTTTTGAATACTACATTAATGACAACTCTGCATTAGAGGGGTTTTTTAATTTGTTTATTGTTTTTGAGTTGATGTGAAAATGTGAACTCGGCTACCAAAATGTTGCCAGGATGTTTTGCTTAAGGGGGAGCAGCTGGCTCTACTGAAGAACTGGATTAGGAGTCAAAAGATCAGCATTTTAGAACAACCTCTACCATTAGTTGGGTGGATATGTCCCTTCTCTGTTTTGGGTCTCTGTTCCCTCATCTGTAGAATGAACAGGTTGGGCTAGATAGCCTCGGAGATCTTATTTTTAAATTGTAAATCAATTGTTCAATTGATTTTAGAGTCTCTTGGATGTATAGTTGAGAATGAAACATAACTACTAATAATTAGTAAATAAATTACTATTTAACTGTTTGCTTCTTAAAGATTTAAAGTTGTTTTTAAAAGCTCCTTGAATACAGAGCCTATTATACTTCTTGCTTTTCTATCCCCTAGCACTTAACACAATACTTAGCACAAAATAGATGGTGGTTAAATACCAGAGATCAAGGATTATAAACTGGGATATGAAAAGGCGTTCTTATACTGAGCTTCCTTTTTTAAAAAAATTATTTTACAAATAAATAAACATTTTGTTAAATATTTTTTACAAATTTTCTTAAATATTTTACAAATAACTAAGTATTTTTGTTAAATATTCCTCAATTACATGTAAAAAATTTGAACAATCTTTTTCTTTAAACTTTTGAGTTCCAAATTCTTTCCATCCCTCTTGTCTCTCCCTGCTCCTTGAGAAGGCAAGCACTTTGATTTAGATTTTAAATGTGAGGCCATGCAAAACATACTTTCATAGCAGCCATGTTGCCGAAGACAACACAAACAAAATAATAAAAATAAAGTTTTAAAAAGTAAGTTTCAACCTTCATTCAGAGTTCACCAGTTCTCTCTCTGGAGGTAGATAGCATTTTTCATCATGAGTCATTTGGAGTTGTCTTGGATCAGAGGAACTAAGTGTTTCATATTAATCACCTTTATAATAATGATATAATTGTATATAACATTTTGTAGGTTCTGCTCACTTCACTTTACATGAATTCATGTCAGTCTTCTCAGGTTTTTCTGAAAGCATCCTGCAAAATCATTTCTTATAGCACAATAGTATTGCAACACAATCTTATACCACAACTTGTTCAACCATTCCCCAGTTGATGGGCATTCCCTCAATTTCCATTTCTTTGTCACCACAAAAACAGCAGGTATAGATATTTGTGTACAAATAGGTCCTTTTCCCTTTTCTTTGATCTCTTTGGGATACAGACCTAGTAGTGGTATTGCTGCACCAAAAGATATGCAGAGTTTTATAGCCCCTGAGTATAATTCCATATTGTCCTCCAGAACGGTGGGACTAGTTCACAACTGTACCAGCAGTACACTGGTGTCCCAATTATTCCACAGCCCCTCCAGCATTTGTCATTTTCCTGTTCGGTCATTTTAGACATTCAGAAATATAAATTGGAATCTCAGAGTTGTTTTATTTGTATTTCTCTAATCAGTAATGAGTTAGAGCATTTTTGTCATGTGACTATAAATAATCGATTTCTTCTGAAAATGACCAGTTCACATCCTCTAACCATTTATTAACTGAGGAATGGCTCTTATTTTTATAACATGTGATCTTCCATTTTCCAGTGACATAAATGAAGCCCACAGAAATGAAATGACTTGCCCAAATCACACTGGTGGTAAGTGGCAAAGCAAACCTTTGAACCCAGGTCTTATGATTGCAGATCCTGAAGTCTTTCCACTGTACCAATGACTAAGTGAATTTCAATGAGTTGACTCAATCTATTCATCATTACATCACTGCTCCATTAAGCAAACTTTTTTTTTTCCTCAGTTAAACTTCTACTCATATCCTGTTCCAGTGATGACATCTGCTAAACCAGTGGGGTTCAAATGAACGGACGGTAATAATTAAACTGTGGCTAGGTTTCCTTTCTACTTCAATACTTGTGATCTCTAAAATTCCCAGGTATGTTTTGAAGTCTGGGGGAGGAATCCTTGGCTAAGAAAAAACCTCACATTCCATAAAGCCATGGTGGTTTAATGAAACACTGAAGCCCAAAATAACCACGATAGATATAGGGGTTGAGGACTGTGGTAGGCATGGGAGAGATAAAGATTGTTCATCCCTCATTATAGAGAAAAGACAGGCATCCATTTGGCACTCACCCTGTAAAGCAGCCATTTCCAAAACATCAGGCAGCTCCTCTACTGAAGAAGTCATCCATTTCAGAAGAAAAATGGGGAAAAACTTGGGGAAATGGCATATTGCAAATTGCTTGTCCCTTTCTTACCCCAATGAGCTCAAAAAGACGGAGGACTCTCATTGAGCCAATGCTGTTGCCACAGTTCCAACTTCTGCAGCAAAGGAAAGTAGCCAACAGACTACTAACGGTTCCTATTGATTTGGTATTTAATCATAGGTATACCAAGACTACTCAAAGCCTGATCTAAAAAGAACAATCAGAATAAGCGATTATGCCTTCTAGAATCTCATTGGAAACCTAATTAGATCTGGTAAGAAGCTAGCAAAGTCCTGCTGACCCGTTAAAGAGAAATATCTCTCTCTTTAGCCCTGCTCTTTCTTTCATGAGCCAAGATTTCTTTACTTCTCATTTCTGCAGTCATTACTTTTGCTTCCCTTCAGGCACAGTGAAACTAGTGCAATCACTTAGCTACTGCATTTTGATTTCACTGAGGTGTTTCTGTAGGTTGGGAGAATTGGAGTGACTTTAGGTACTCTGATCTCAATCAGACCTCAATCAAGTAAATAGTTTTAACAAACTGGAAGTTCAATGGAATTCAGTGTAGTATGGAAGTCAAAAGGCAAATGCTATCTTGGATCCATTAAGAAAGAATATTCATGGGAGGTGGAGAGATGGCCAGGAAGGTCCCACTCCACTGGGGGATTCCCTAGTGGTTGACTTGTGGAAGGACACAGACAGCAGTCACAAAAGCTGCACAGGTATGGATGATTAGACAACCACATCACTGGGGGGGGGTGTTACTCATTGAATCAGAAGATTCTATGAGTCCATATCTAGAGGTCCAAAAAGGTGGAGCTACTTGTTCAAGGTCCCAGAGTAAGCATCAAGAGGGATGCTCACAAGGATGAGAACACAGATTTACCCACTTCTGGGTAGTATTAAGAAGTTGGGGAGGGACCACAGGAGGGCAACCTGGATGATGAAGGATATCAAGATCATACTACAGGAGAATGGAAGGAATGGGAGACATATAGCCTGGAAGACAACTGGCTTAAAAAAGCCATCCAATTCAGCCCAACAAATACTTTAAAAGCTTCTGCTTTATCTTGTTTACAAAGCAGCTAGCAGTACAACTGAATAGAGCCCAGGGTCTGGAGCCAGGAAGATGAATTGAAATCCAGAACCAGACACTTACAATCTGTGTGATGGTGGGCAAATCATTTTATCATATTTGCCTCAGTTCCCTCACTTATAAAATGAGCTGGAGAAAGATATGGCAAATGCTCCAGTATCTTTGTGAAGAAAACTCAAAATGGGGTCATGGAGAGACAGATCAGACTGAAATAACTCTACAACAACAAATTGAACCCATGTGAATTGATGTGATTACCCAGGGAGTGTAGTGGAAGAAGAGCACCTTAGGTTAACACCCACATGCAAGTAAATGAGAATGAATAATGGTAAGAGCTGAGATGGATTAAAGAAGAATGTGGCACAGTTTCTAGTGTTACAGAGAGGTCTTGTGGGAAGAGGTCTAAGAACAAGTCATAGAATTAGGTAAAAGAAAAACTCCAAGAGCTGTTTTCAAGTATCTGAAGGGCTGGCATAGGAAAGAGAGATTCCACTTGGCCCCAGAAGGCAGGATGAGAAGCAGTAGGTGAAAGCTGATGAGAAACAGACTTTGGCACTGTATAAAGGAAATTCCACCTAACAATGAGAGCTGTACCAAAATAGAATGAGCTGCTTAGGGAGCTAGTGAGTTCCTTCTCCCTAGGCTACTTCAAGCAAATTCTAGATCAGTGGTCCTCAAACTTTTTAAATAGGGGGCCAGTTCACTGTTCTTCAGACTGTTGGAGGGCCGGACTATAGTAAAAACAAAAACTCACACTCTGTCTCTGCCCCTCAGTCCATTTGCCATAACCTGGTGGGCCGCATAAACATCTTCAGCAGGCCGCATCTGGCCCATGGGCCGTAGTTTGAGAACCCCTGTTCTAGATGAATGACTTTTGGTAAAGGATTTGTTTTAAGTAATAATTTGGACAAATCTCTTAGGTGGGATGGTTTGCTCTACACCCTCCCAACTGCTGGCTTTTACTCATACCATACCTTAGATCAACAATATCCGTACCCTACTATAAGCAGATTATGCCCTAGATCCTAGATTATATAGCAAGACCCTATCAATACTGAAGTTTACCTATCAGATCTTTAGAGATGGGTGGAATTCATGACTGAACAAGAAACACAGGACTTTATGAAATGCAAACTGGATAATTTAGATTACATTAAATTAACAAGCTTTTGCACAAACAAAACCAATGCAGCCAAGATTAGAAGAGAAGCAGAAAGATAGGAAACAATTTTTTCCAGCCAGTATTTCTGATAAAGGTCTCATTTCTAAAATACAGGGTGAACTGAGTCAAATTGATATGAATACAAGTCATTCCCCAATTGATGAATAGTCAAAGATTATGGAGAGTCATCAGTTTTCAAATGAAGAAATGAAAGTCATATAGAAAAAAAATGCTCTTAAAAACTATTGATTAGAGAACCACACACACACCAAAAAAAAAAAAAAAAAAAAAGAAAAAGAAAAACTCTGGGGTATCACCTCACACCTATCAGACCAGCTAAGATGGCAGAAAAATTAAATGAGAAATGTTAAAAGTGTGTGGGAAAACTGGGACACTAAAGCCATGTTGACAGAGTTGTAAACTGATTCAACCCTTCTGAAAAACAATTGGGAACTGTGCTGAAAGAGCTAGAAAACTGTTCAAATCCTTTGATCTATCAATATCACAGCTGGATTTAATAGTGATCATTAAAAAGGGAAAAAGACCCACAAGTATACAGCTAGTTCTGGCAGCTTCTTTTGTGGTGTTACCACAAAAGAGCTGGAAATTGAGGGGATGCTCATCAGTTGGGGAATGGCTAAATAAGGTATAGTAAGTAACTAATGGACTACTGTTGTTCTGTAAGAAATGATGACCAGGTAGAAATCAGAAAAGCTTGGAAAGACTTATGTGAACTGATGCTGAATGAAGTGAACAGAACCAGGAGAACACTACATAGTAATAGCAAGATTATTTGATGATCCATATTTAATTATATCAGATTGCTTTTCATCATGGGGAATGAGGGGGTAAGGGAACACAAAGTTTTATAAAAATGAATGTTGAAAACTATCTTTACATATATTTGGAAAAATAAAATCTTATTGGGAAAAAAAGATTATGTGATGATCCACTATGACAGACTTAGCTCTTCTCAGCAATACAGCGATCCAAGACAATTCCAATAGACTTGAAATAGAAAATGCCAAACACATCCAGAGAGAGAACTATGGAGACTGAATGCAAAATGAAACATGTTATTTTCACCTTCTTTGTTTGCTTTTTATTTCTTGTGGTTTTCCCTTTTTGTTATGATTCTTCTGCCACAGCACAAATAAATGTGGAAATATGTTTAAAATGATTGTATATATATATATATATATATATATATATATATATATATATATATATATACATATATATATATATATATATATATATATATATATATATATATATATATATATATATATATATATATATATAAAATCTATATCAGACTGCTTGCTGTCTTGGGGAGGAGGGAGAGAAGAGGAAGGGAGAAAAAAATTGGAACTCAAAATCTTACAAAAATAAATGTTGAAAACTATCTTTACATGTGATTGGAAAAAAATACTATTAACAGTGCTAAAAGGCAAACAACACCCCCCCCACCAACATCCTCACCCAATCATCTCTACCTGGTGAAATTCATCCTGTAATTTAGGATATGTTTTTGCCATGAAATGTTCCCTGACACTACTCCTCCTGAACTCCTAATAAAGGAAAGAAAATCATCCCAAACCTAAGATTTAGATCTCAAAGGCACCCCGGATGGAAGTAACTTGATATCTGAGCAATGTGGCCCACAGACACATAACCGGTAAGTGTTTATCTTGGGATTCCAATTCAGCTCTCTGTGCTCCTCATGAAGTTGCCTTGCGGTTGGTACTACTTATGTGTCTGCATGGTATCCCATCCTACACTCTCTAGACTGGAAGCTTCCTGAGAACAGGGACCAGACTTATTCATCTTTTTGATCCCTCAGTTTCTGGTCCAGGGCTATGCCTACTTGACAAGATCTTGACAAATATTTGTTGAATAAATGGATAAATATTTATAAACTTATGCCACAAGATTGACTTTATACCTCCTCAGATAGCTCTAAGGTAAAGTTTATTAAACATGAATTCTCTGTTATTAAAAAACAAACTGAAGCATAATTACATTCATATCTTGAGACATATGCATGAACCAACTTTTTGTCAACAGTTACCGTTGGGTAGAAAATTAAAATGCAAACAAGGCCTCAAATCACCTCCTCACTGTCTGATTTCTATCCCTCAGGAAAGAGCTAGCAGTCTAAGATATTGTGGAAGCTTCAATTTATGTTTTCTTCTTACTTCAAGACCCTAGCAATGCTGAAGGCATCTTCTCGGAATCAGTTTAGGTCAGGAGTTTGGTTTAATGCTATCCTGCTGCTAACTAACTGTCAAACTGCAGGCAGGAAGCTTAGATTCTCTAGGACTCAGTTTCTTCCTCTGGCGCTTACAAAGTGTTTTCTTCACAACTTATCTACAAAGACAGTTGCATAAATATCATTTTCATTTTGCAGAGTATACTGAAAATTGAAGATACAAAAGGAACTGTACAACTAGTAAATGGCAAAAGGTACCTTGAAGCCACCTGATTCTGAGACCCCAGTTCTCTTTCCATTTAGAGCATAATGCCTCTCATGATGGGCTTGGAGAAATCATTCAGTTCTAATGCTTGACACAGTTTGGTACTTTGATGACCAAATACAGACCCCCTGGAGTTGTCAACATTCTCTCCCCCCCCCAACCCTTAATCTTGTAAACAAGGACTCATTTGGCCTATCACATTCAGAAAGCTGGAGGAGGTAGAACACAGCTAGAATGCTGGATTCCTGAATATGGGTACAATCGGTGGGTAAATTCTCAAACATCCTACTAATCCAATGGTTTCACAAAAGGGCCTGTGTTTGTCTTTGGAAGACTGGCCTTACTAGTTCTAAGTTGTGGAAGTGATAGTACCGGTAATGGTACTGGTGGTTGTGGTAACAGTACTAGTAGTTGTAACAGCAGCGGCAGCAGCATTTATATAGCTCCTACCAAGACGGCATGCCAAGCACTTGACAAATATTATCTCATGTGAGCCTCACAATAATCCTGGGAAGTAAGTGACATTATTATCTGTTTTATATTTGAATCAAACAAAAGTTGAGTGACTTGTCCAGGACCACACAGCTAATGCATGCCTGAAGATGGATTTGAACTCATGTATTGCTAACTCCAGGCCCTGAACCCTCTCCAATACATGACCTAGCTCCCTTAAATTATGACTTTCTCCCCAAGAACTCACAGACAACTTTGTTTAGTAACTATCTAATGTATCTAAGATATAATATTGGCTATTGTAGCCATCAGTGTATCTGTTTTATCTTATTCCCCTTACTAAGGCTTTAAGTTCTATGAGGGCAGGGTTCATGTCTGAATCAAGCTTCTAAATGGATTCAGAAGCAACAGAACCTACAAATAGATGGAGTGAAACAATTTTCCAGCTTAAGATAACTTGGATCTCAGGAAAACCAGCACAGAAAGTAAATTGCAAATTCTGGAACTGAAGTACAACAAGGAAGATTAGGCTGAGCTAACCTAGTGTAGGGGCAAAGACACAAGCACCTGAAACCCCAGTGTGGAAAGCCAGCAAACAGGCCCATCATCTCTAGCATAAGAAACTCAGGATAGTGTCCCCTGTGCCTCAGGAGAAGAGCTCAACTCAAAAAAATCATGAAATAGTCTAAAAAATGAGTAAGAAACAGAAAACTTTGACCACAGAAAGCTACTATAGCAAAGGGAAGATCTGAACAATAACTCAGAAGTCAAAATGCCTACATATGAAGCCTCAAAGGGGAATTGGTTTCAAGTCCAAAAAGTCTTTTTGGAAGACCTCAAAAAGGGTTTCAAAAATCAAGTGAGAAGTAAAAGAAAAATTGGGTGGGGGAAATGAGAGTTATACAGCACTATTACAAAAAAGAATCAACAGTTCAGAAAAGGAAGCACAAAGAATGACTGAAGGAAAAAAACTCCTTTAAAAGCAGAACCAGTCAAATGGAAAAGGACAAAAAAACTTAACCAAAGAAAATAATTCGTTAAAATTAGAATTTTAATTCCATAAGACATCAAGAATCAAAATCAAAAGAATGAAAAAAGAAAGGAAAATGTAAAATACCTCCCTGGAAAATAAATCCAGGAGATAATTTAAGAATTATTGGACTACCTGAAGGTCATGATAAAAAAAAAGATCCTGGCCAACATCTTTCAATAAATTATCAAAGAAAACTAATATTCTAGAATCAAAAATTAAAATAGCAATTGAAAAAATTCTCTGATCACTTCTTGAAAGAGATTGCAAAATGAAATCTCCAAGGGATATTGTTCAAATATTGCCAAATTCAAGAATTATCAGGTCAAGGAGAAATATTATAATCAACCAGAAATAAGCAATTCAGATATCAAGGAGCCACAGTCAGCATTACACAGGACTTAGCAGTTTCTATATTAAAAGATAGGAGGGCATGGAAAATATTCTAGAAGACAAAGGAGCTTGCATTAAAGCCAACAATCAACTACCCAGCACAATTGAGCATACTCTTTCAGGGAGAAAGATGGATATCATTCAATGAAATTGGGGAGTTTCAGACTTTTCTGATGAAAAGACCAGAGCCAAATGGAAAATTCAATCTTCAAATTCAAGTCTCAATAGAAGCATAAGAAGGTAAACAGAAGGGGAAAAAAAAACATGCTATTCAATAAGTTTAAACTGTTTACATTGCTACACAGGAAGATGATACTTATAACTCTTGAGAACTGTTTCTCTATTATGGCAGTTAAAAGAAGTATTCAAAAACAGAGGTCATGGGGATTAAGATGACTTTGGTGTGATGATACAAAAAAATTAAGGTGGGAGGGAGGGGGGAAAGGATTCTATTGGGAGAAGAAGAAAGAGGGAGACAGAATAGGGTAAATTATACCATGTGAAGATGAATAAAAGACCTATTATGATAGAGGGAAAGAAAAAAAAAGGTGGTGAGCCTTATGTGACCCTTACTCTCATTGGATTTGTCTCAAAGAGGAAATAACATACACTCAGTTGGGTATAGACATTTATCTTACCCTATAGGGAAGAAGAAGGCAAAAGAAGAAAAAAGGGAAAGGGAGACTGAAAGAAGGGAGGTCAACTTGAGGAAGATGATGGTCAGAAGTAAAACACTGGTGAAAGGAGAGAGGAAATTATGAAGAGGGGGAAAATAGGATGAAAGGAAATACAGTTAGTAATCATAGCTCTGAATGTGAATGAACTCTCCCATAAAACATAAGCAGATAGAGTGGATTAAAAACAAGAATCCAACAATATGTTGTTAACAGGAAACATACTCGAAACAGAGACAGAAACAGACACAGAGCAATATATTAAAATAATAGATGAAGCAGAATGTGTTATACTTTGGCTGAAGTAAGAAAAAAAAGCAGAGATACCACTCCTGAGCTCATACAAAGCAAAAACAAAAATAGATCTACTTAAGAGAGATAAGGGAAGAAATTACATTTTGCTAAAAGGCACCATAGACAATGAAGTAACATCAATATTAATTATATATGCACCAATTGGTATAGCATCTAATTTCTTAAAGAAGTTAAATGAGTTACAGGAAGAAACAGATAGCAAGACTATACTAGTAGGAGATCTCAACTTCTCTGAACTAGTTCTCTCAGAACTAGTTAAATCAAATCACAAAATAATCAAAAAACAAATTAAAGAGGTGAATAGAATTTTAGAAAAGTTAGACATGATAGTGATAGACCTTTGGAGAAAACATAATGGGGATAGAAAGGAATATATCTTTTTTTTCAATAAAATAAGGCACTTACACAAAAAATGACCATATATTAGGACATAAAATTTCACATTCAAATGCAGAAAGGCAGAAATATCAAATGCATCCTTTTCAGATCATGATGCAATTAAAATTACTTGGAATAAAGGGCCATGGAAAGAGAGCCTAAAAACTATTTGGAAACTAAATAATCTAATCCTAAAGAATAAGTCAGTCAAACAACAAATCATATAAATAAATAATTCCATCAAAGAGAATGACAATAATGAAACAATATACCAGAATTTCTAGTATGCGGCAAAGCAGTTCTTAGGGGAAATTTTACAACTCCACATGCTTACATGAGAAATAGAGAAAGAGATCGATAAATTTGGCATGCCACTAAAAAAAGCTGAAAAAAGAATGAATTTTAAAATTCCAACTGAGCAACAAATTAGAAAATCTGAAAATCAATGGAGAGGTGAATAAAATTGAAAGTAAGAAAACTAGTGAATTAATAAATAAAACTAAGAACTGGTTTTATGGGGGAAATAGAATTAGTTAATTTCATTAGATGGAAAAATGAAAGAAGAAAACCAAATTACCAGTATCAAAAATGGAAAGGGTGAATTCACCACCAATGAAGGGAAAATTTAAGCCATATTTAAAAGCTATTTTCCCAACTGTATGCCAATAAATCAGACAATATAGGTGAAATAAATATTTACACAAATACAAATTTCCCAGATTAATAGAAGAGGAAATAAAAATACTTAACCACATTTTAGATTTAAAAAAAAAAACATTTAACAAACCATCAGTGAACTCCCTAAGAAAAAAGTGCCAGATGGATTTACGAGTCAATTCTATCAAACATTTCAGGACCATCTAATTCCAATATTATGTAAACTATTTGGAATAATATGCAAAGAAGGAAGCCTAGCAAATTCCTTTTATGACACAAATGTGATACTGATGCATAAACCAGAGAGAGCTAAAAGAAAAAAAATATAGTCCAATTTTCTTAATGAATAATGAAGCAAAAATGTTAAATAAAATATTTGTAAAAAGATTATTTATTACCAAGATAATACACTAGGACCAGATGGGATTTACACCAGAAATTCAGTGTGGGTTCAATATTAGGGGAAAACCATCAACAAAGTTGGCCATAATTTTATGGCCATATAAGAATAACTTACTTATTTTTATAGAATAAGAAAACTAACAAAGATCATTATTACCTCAATAGATGGAGAAAAAAACTTTTGATAAAATATGGCACCCATTTCTATTAAAAACAGCTGAGCATATAGGCATAAATTAAGTTTTCCTCAAAATGGTAAGCAGTATCTGTCAAAAGCCATCAGCAAGCAATACATGTAATGGGTTTAAGCTAAAATCATTTCCAATAAAATCAGGGGTGAAACAGGAATGCCATTATCATCATTATTATTCAACATTGTACTAGAAATGTTAGCTTTAGCCATATGAGTGGGAAAAGAAATTGAAGAAATTAGAGTAGGCAATGAGGAAACACAACTGTCACTCTTTGAAAATGATATTATGGTATATTTATAGAATTCTAGTAAATTAACTAAAAATGTCCTTGAAACAATGAAAAACTTTAGCAAAGTTGTAAGATACAAAACAAACCCAGATAAATCATCAGCACCTCTAGATATTACCAACAAATCGCAGTAGCAAGAGACAGAGAAATTCCACTTAAAATAACTGTAGACAACATAAAATATTTAGGATCTACCTGTCAACACAAATTCACGAACTCTATGAACACAATTACAAAGCATTTTTCACACAAATGAAGCCAGATGTAAACAAATATCAACTGCCATGGGTAGACTGAGCTAATATAATAAAAATAGTAATTCTATCTAAATTAATGTATATGTTCAGTGTCATACCAAATTACCAAAAATTATTTTATAGAGCTAGAAAAAATAATAAATTGCATCTGGAACAATAAAAGGTCAAGAATATCAAGGGAATTAATGGGAAAAAAATGCAAAGGAGGTTGGCCTAGCTATACCAGATCTAAAACTATATTATAAAGTGGCAATCATCAAAACCATTTGATACTGGCTAAGAAACAGAGAGGTGGATCAGTGGAATAGGTTATATACACAAGATACAATAAGTGACTATAATAATCTAATATTTGATAAAGACTTCAGCTTCTGAGATAATAATTCACTATTTCACAGTGAGAAACTAGTAGGACAGAAACTAGGCACAGACCAAAGTCTCACAACACATACCAAGGTAAGGTCAAAATGGATAAATGATTTAGACAGAAAAGGTTGATATCATAAGCAAATTAAGAGAACAAGGAATAGTTTACCTGTCAGATCTATGGAGAAAGGAAGAATTTATGACCAAACAAGAAATAGAGAACATTATGAAATGCTCAATGGATCATTTTAATTACATTAATTATAAAGTTTTTACACAAACAAAACCAATGCAAACAAAATGAGAAGGGAAGCAGGAATCTGGGAAACAATTTTTACAGCCAGTGTTTCTGATAAAGGCCTCATTTCTCAAATGTATAGAGAAATGAATCAGGTTCATAAGAATACAAATCAATTCCCTAATGGATACATAAGTAAAAGCTATGAACAGACAGTTCTCAGATGAAGAAATTAAAGCTACACATAATCTTACGAAAAATGCTCTAAATCACTACAGAGTAGAGAAATGCAAATTAAAACAACTCTGAGGTATCACCTCACACCTATAAGATTCACTAATATGATAGCAAAAGGGGAAATTGGAACACTAATGCTTTTCTGATGAAGTTGTGAACTGATCCAGCCATTCTGGAGAAGAATTTGGAACTATACCCAAAGGCGACATAACTAGGCTATCCTTTGATCCAGCAATAATCACTATTAGATCCATATCCCAAAGAGATCATAAAAAAGGGAAAAGGACCCACATGGACAAAAATATTTATAGCGGCTCTTTTTGTGGTGGCAAAGAATTGAAAATTAGGAGATGTCAGTGGTGGTGGTGGGGGAATAATTGAAGAAGTGGTAGTATGAATATAATGGAATACTATTGTTCCATAAGATACAATGAACGGGCAAATTTCAGAAAAACCTGAAAAGACTTACCTGAATTGACACTGACTGAAGTGAAAAGAACCAGGAGAACACTAGACACAGTAATAGCAAGATTGTGATGATCAACTGACAAACTCAGTTCTTCCCAGCAATGCAATGAACTGAGATGCCACCCAGAGAAAAAACAATGTAGTATGAATGCAAAACAAAGAAAACTATTTCCATTTTGGGGATTTTTTCCTTTATTGTGTTTTTGTCTTTTGTTCTAAGCATTCTTTTACAACATGACTAACATGGAAATATGTTTAATATATTTTAATATATTTCCATGTACATCATCTAGAGTTTATATTAGGTTGCTTGTTCTCTTGGGGTGGGGGAGAGGGAGGGAGGGAAAATATTTGGAGCTCAAAAGTCTTACAACAAATGTTTAACTAATCTTTACATGTAATTGGGAAAAATACAATACAATTAACTTAAAAAAAAAAGTTCCACACACAAAAAATAGGAACTGTTCTTATAGCTCTTAATGAGCACCTCTTCTTTTCGCATGAGTTCATAAACTGTGCCTTTACTAATGTGTCCTCAAATGTTTACAAGAAGAGAAATCAACTTTATTAGCCTATAACTAGAAGAATCCAGCTCTTGTCTTCATCAGAATAACCTTTCTTGACCTCTAAGACCTGTGGAGGAGGAAGGAATTTATGACCAGAGGAGAACTAGAGATCATTATTGATCACAAAATAGAAGATTTTGATTACATCCAACTAAAAAGTTTCTGTACAAACAATACTAATGCAAACAAGATTAGAAGGGAAGTAACAAATTGGGAAAATATTTTTAAAAGTAAAGATTCTGACAAAGGTCTCATTTCCAAAATATATAGAGAACTGACCCTAATTTATAAGAAACCGAACCATTCTCCAATTTATAAATGGTCACAGGATATGAACAGACAATTCTCAGATGATGAAATTGAAACTATATCCACTCATATGAAAGAGTGTTCCAAATCACTACTGATCAGAGAAATGCAAATTAAGACAACTCTGAGATACCACTACACACCTGTCAGATTGGCTAAGATGACAGGAACAAATAATGATGAATGTTGGAGGGGATGTGGGAAAACTGGGACACTGATACATTGTTGGTGGAGTTGTGAAAGAATCCAGCCATTCTGGAGAGCAATTTGGAACTATGCCCAAAAAGTTATCAAACTGTGCATACCCTTTGACCCAGCAGTACTACTACTGGGCTTATATCCCAAAGAAATACTAAAGAGCGGAAAGAGACCTATATGTGCCAAAATGTTTGTGGCAGCTCTATTTGTTGTAGCTAGAAACTGGAAGTTGAATGGATGCCCATCAATTGGAGAATGGTCGGGTAAATTATGGTATATGAAGGTTATGGAATATTATTGCTCTGTAAGAAATGACCAGCAGGAGGAATACAGAGAGGCTTGGAGAGACTTACATCAACTGATGCTGAGTGAAATGAACAGAACCAGAAGATCCCTGTACACTTCAACAACAATACTGTATGAGGATATATTCTGATGGAAGTGCCAACTCACTTCCAGTTGATCAATGATGGACAGAGGTAGCTACACCCAGAGAAGAAACACTGGGAAGTGAATGTAAATTGTTAGCACTAATATCTGTCTGCCCAGATTACATGTACCTTCAGAATCTAATGCTTATTGTGCAACAAGAAAATGGTATTTACACACATGTATTGTATCTAGGTTATATTGTAACACATGTAAAATGTATGGGATTGCCTGTCATCGGGGTGGGGAGGGAGTAGAGGAAGGGGGGGATAATTTGGAAAAATGAATACAAGGGATAATATTATAAAAAATATATAATAAAAATTAAAAAAAAGAAATTACAATTCTGACATAAAAAAAGAATAACCTTTCTTGGATTCTGCAGCACCTTTCTTAATTTCCACTTGCTTTCCATAGATAACCAACAGATAAGTCATCACATCATGAAGTTCTTTCAAGACCTGACATGATACTTTGTCCAAGCATGGTGAATGGAACTTCCATTTCCATTGACAATTAACATTTCATTCAAGCTGAGCAGTGACTCCCTTCCTTCTGACTTTATCCTCATTTCTTTATGAAGACCTTGCTTAGCTCTTCGAATTCACCACTAGTTTTTGCTCATGATCATTCCTGACCCTCCTGTCATCAGTCATCATTCTTATAGGAGTGCATTACTCTTAGCTATCTTCGCTTGCTTCTCCCTTCTGTATGGTCTTTTTTTTTTTAAGAAATCTAAGTCAGTTAAGGGGTTTGCAGAGTAGTCAAATGGTCTCTTTGGACAGCTGCCCCTCTTCCTTCCTTACCAGAACTTTTTGTGGTAGCAAGTACATAATGTAATGGATCTTAAAGTTAGGATCTTATAAGATCATAATGCTTTACAAGGACTAGCCATATATGAAGAAATAATATTTCACAGGAATAAATATAAAGTTGTTTGATCAAATTCCAAAAGTTAACTTGAAATTATACAGAACAAGGGCTGGTACGTTTTATCCTATGATCCAGAGTGTCAGGAAAAGGAACACAAGATAATGAGAAACATGTAACTTTATATTTTTGAGAAATAGTCATTTTAACAAGCGGTATATCAAATGGGAGATTTTTTGGTCTACCAACAAACAGGTGGCTATCTAACTCAAAGAAATGACATATATTAGAATTGATGTTGCTACTGTACATGAAACCAGAAGATATAAGGAAGCTATAGATAAGTGACAGGATGGCTCAAAGGCTCTCCTTAGAAATGCCAAAAAAAAAAAAAGAGCTAGTGGAATTAGATTTATTACATGTCTAAAGGCAGCAGGAAACCTCTGGTGGGAAAGAACACACAGACATAGACTTTCCCAATCTTCCTACGGGCACCAAAAAAAAAATACAATACATGTTTTCTCGTTGCATTTCCCCACCCTTCAAATAAGAATGTCATTCTCTAGACCATTCTGTGAGAATGAGTGCTATGATCCACGCTAGCATCTGCAGAATCTAAGTGTAGGACATGATAGGAAACTTCTGACTTCCCTAAAAATTTTTCCTCCAAGTTTTCACCTATCCTGAATCCCAACAGTGCAAGTCAACATACATAGCAGAAGAGGAAAGGAAGTGAACGGCAAAGAGCCTGATTAAGTGTCTCTGGAGCTTAACACAGTGCTTGGCACATAGCAAGTGGGTACTTAATAAACATTTATTGACTGACTGTAGCTGAAAAGGATCATGGAGGCCACAGTCTGAATCTTTCATTTTACAGAACTGGAAACTGAGGCCCACAGTAGTTATTCAATTTGTAAGGCTAGAATTGAAAGCAGAATTCCAATCTAAATCTCCCTGACCCCAAAGTCAGCACTCTCCACTGTACCATGTAGTCTCTCATTCCTTCATTTGCCACTCAGTGCTTTACCATAAAAGTGCTTCCCCAACCCTGTTGATTTGCAGCTGTATTTAGGAACCTTTACTCTGCTATATGTCTTCTTTCATCTTTTTTCCAATCAACCTTCTCCTAGATAAACCTGTTTGTGACTCAAAGCCAGCGGCATCACAGAGTGCTAGGAAATGGACTGAAAAGAGAGTTAATTCTCTATTACAGAATCTGGACTAGGGTAGAAGGGATTGATGGGAATCAAAAGCCTTTTTGATTTAGTGACTTTTCTATTATACATGACTGAAAAATATTCCTAACCATTCTACATATTTTGTGAGCATTATTAAAATTCCACCAATATTTTTCCATTTAAATACATGATAGTTCAACTCTGTGAAGAATGTCATCAAACAAAACAAATGGCAAACCATTTGCGACTTGGCACAAAAGTCCTAAAGAGTCACTTGAGGTGAAGGCAAGTTAAGTAACTTGGTTAACGTCATATAAACAGCAAAAGGGAAAGATAAGAGTTGCACCCAAGCCTTTCAGTGGCTAGGTCCAACTCCCCCTCAATTAAGCTTCATTGCCTCTATATTCTTTTTAAAACCAAAACACATACTAGAGGATCCCATTTCTAATTTTATTTTTTAAAAAGTGTCTAGTTATCAATTGATAAAACTATCAGATTTCAATCTAATCACATTAAGAAAAACTGCAATAGCATTTTGTTTTTCCAAATACACATAGTTTCCTACATTCATTTTTTAAAAGATTCCCAAATTTTTCTCTCTTCCTCCTTTACCTCTTCCCTCCCCAAGACAGCAAGTCATCTGATATAGGCTAAATATGGGTGATTATTTTACACATATTTCCATCTTTGTCATAACCGATGTTTTTTAAATGCCCACTATGATCCTGGAACTATGGCTGGGTGACCCCTTAGAGAATAACTCATCTGACCCCAGTTTTACAGACGTGGAAATGGGCTATGAGAAATGAAGTAACTTGTCACTTATGCAGTGATAGCAAGGATTTGAATCCAGTTCTATCACTCTATCACTCCAAGTGCTGGCTTCTTTCTGTTGTGTAAGATGCCATGTTAGTTGCTTATTGTATTTTGGGAAGGTGTTCAGCACAGAAAAAAAGACTCACTTATGGGGGTGAGGAGATTAGGGTACGGGGTAGGTGAGATACAGATATAGTTTCTTATTATCTCTGATATCTGAAAAGCTGTTTTTTTAAAAGCTACCTTTTAAAAACATCCTTCTGTGTACACTACACATTTCTAAGTCTGATTCAGTAATGGG
The DNA here is from genome assembly GCF_048593235.1 of Sminthopsis crassicaudata. Classification (NCBI taxonomy): domain Eukaryota; kingdom Metazoa; phylum Chordata; class Mammalia; order Dasyuromorphia; family Dasyuridae; genus Sminthopsis; species Sminthopsis crassicaudata. The sequence continues at coordinate 40,905,643 of NC_133623.1, read as the reverse complement.
CTCATAGAGGCCTTCCCCTTGGCTTCTCTGTGCTTTGGACCAATAGCCAGGATGACATCCATCTTCTCCAAACTACTGGTATGGTTGTAAAATGGACTCTTGAATCATTTCCCTATAGTAAAGAATTGGGTCTCTATAGAACTTCATATAGTCAGTAACATTAAGTTAATGCCTCTGGTGCCTCAACAAAGTACAAAACTTGGCTTTTATGAACTAGGCCTACTGCTGGAAAGTCTTGAGCACTTAAGTTCATCCCTAGGGACATGTGGGGCTCAGAATAAAATGACACTGGGAAGTACCACCTTAATTTCCCCTTCAATGCTTTTTATGAGGATAAAAGAACAAAAAGGTATGAGGAATGAATGAGGCAGCAGGAAGAAGAACCCCACTATCCACTTGGGCTTAGTTGCTCAGTGATAATGATGGGTTCTGGATAGCAGACCGAGAGCCTTAAGTCTCAGGATTCAGGTTTAGTTGGTTTTTGGCATAGATTAGTAAGTCATGTTCTCCCCACTTCCCCCCTTCCCAGGCTGCCCCCAACTCCCCAGCAGATCATGGCTCAGGGGAATTCTAAGTCAACTAGATTTTTTATACCTTGAGGCTTTAGAGAAGGGCCCACTGGCTTTTGGAAAGGAGACTATTACAATGTTGATGTTGCCATGTCTTGCTCCAACCATTCTGAAAAGCAACCATTGCTGAATGATGCAAACCTCCATGCCTTTGCCCTAGAAATCCCAGTATAATATATACCCCAAGCAGGTCAAAGTCAAAAAGAAAGTTCCTATGCATACCTAAGTATTTATAATTTAACTTTTTGTTTTGGAAAGAAAGGACAGTCCATCAAATTGGAGAATGGCTAAACTGTAAAACATGCACATAAGAGAAGATTGTTATACTGAAACAAACAAAAAAGATGGGTTTAGAGAAACGCTGGAAGACTTTGTGACCTGAGTCACAGGGTAGTAATGATAAGCAGGGAAATAGTACACACGGCAACTGGAATAATGTCAAAATAAAGAGAAAAACCAACTGATCTGGGCATGATTAAAATGACTAAGAGGTCATTGAGCAACAAGGAGCAGAGGTGAGAAAACACCTCCTTTCTGCAGAATTGGGAAAACTAGAGATTCACTGGAATAGTAAACATACTGTCAGACTTGGTCAATGTTTTCTTTGATTTTGTTGAATTTTTACAATTTCTTCTACAAGTTTCTCACATGGAATAGCACCCTAGGCAGAAAGGTGAAAGACATATTCTGAAATCAAACAAGCATTATCATGTTGCCAGACACTACTAGGTGCTATATGCGGGCCTGCACATGTGCGCGTGCGCACACACACACACACACACACATACACACACACACACACACACAATTACTACTCAAATGAAGCTTGCCTTCTTATGGGATGGACCAAAAAACAAAAGATATCAATAAAATGGGATTTTTTTTAAATGTGTGTACCAGGGAACTATTTCTCAGTGATCTAATTAGCACCATCTTCCAGCCACTTGGGGGTTGGAGCAATTCAGTATTAAAATCCCTTCCATGGTCATTATTTAGAATCCTCTGGAGATTTTTCCTGAATCTACCTGCTCTGAGTTGCCATTTTCTCTTCGAAAGACAGGAAATGATAAACAATAATTCATGTTCATATTCTTACTTTAGGGTCTAGACAAGGCTTTCCTCATTTTTAATATCATAGGGGATCTAAGACTCAGAGAGGTCAAGGTACTTGGCCAGAATCACACGGTTACCAAGAGGCAAAAGCATATCTTTCAGTCCAGTGCTCTAACCACCACACTAGCCTCTCTTCTCAACAATATCAATGGGGATTACAGGGATGTGAAGGGAAAAAAAAATAACTGTGAAAGCCTTCAGAAGTCCAATCAATGCAATATTCAATTGACCTTTTGGGGCTGAATCATGATGGTGACGAGCAATTCTCCTACCTATGAGCAGGGAGGTGGTGATGGACAAAAGGCAGGGAATGAGGCATACACACTGTCAGGTCTGGCCAAGGGGTTGATTTATTTGGCTTAAGTCTACTCTGTAACAGGAAAGGGTTCTGTAGAGGCGGGTACTTATTGAGAAGTAACAGCAATATTTAAAAAAAGAGCATCAATAAAACATTGTGGAAAAATAAAATTAAATTTTTAAAAAGGTCACAGTTGGCACTCTCATTTTTATTGTGAGATGCAGAAAATGTTTTTGGCAAAATGGGTATTCTAAATAAGATGAAAACACATGAGATGCCTTCATTTTTCAGTTTCTGTTTTTTAACCCTAAGTCAGTGATGTCTTTTGGGAAGGAGAGGGATTAATATTCTTTTTCTTAAAAACAGCCTTAATGAAGTCCAAGTAAAGGCTTCAAGCCAGTTCATTTTTTTTCTCTTCTTAAAGCTTCCCAGTTCCACTAATGACATCCTGCTCCAAGAGAATTAAAAGCAAATCATCAGATAATTTTATCTGTGAACATGAAGCTATTTTCTTTCAGTATTCAAATCCCTTTGAAATCATCTTCCCTTTAGCTCTTAATTTCTTATTAAGTGTGTTTTTGGTACAAGCCTGAAATCACCATTTAATTACCACAGATGGCTCTGCCTTGATCACATTTTTTCATTTTTCCCAGTTAAGTCTTACCCTGGATCTCGCTCCAAGCAAGCTTTCTGTTGTACCAGGGCTGAAATCCCCCAAAATGGAAAAGCAAACATCATTTACTCAATAAAACTGTGTGCAATGGGCTTTTTCACCCCTTTTCCTTTTTTCCTCCTTTTTCAGTGGTTCTTGGGAGAAGCTGTCACATGAGAGCTGCTTGCAGACCTTCAGTTCTTGCTCATTCTGTATGCCTGCCTTCTCTCCCCAACCCCCCACCCCTTGAAATGTGTCTGAATTGTTCTGATGGGCCGGCCGTCACCGCCATTAAAGTGAAGTGGAAGATTGGAGGTAATTATCTAGATTATCGAAAGACAGACAGTCATCTGGATATTTCTGTCAGAAGGACTCGAGGCAAGCCTTGCCTCAGCTTGCCCCCCTCTGTCCTTATATTGTCAAACCTGCTACAGAGAAAAAAGGAGGAAAAAGCAGCCTTTTGAGAAGCTGCTGTTTGCTCCCAAGAATAGGTTAGGATGGATATTAGGATGATATAAGCTATAGTTTAAGGAACCAAAACAATCCAACCAATAGGATTCTGAAGCAGGAGACCATTTGAGGACCAACTCTAGGTTCAGGGCTCTAACCACTAGATTTCCACTCAAAAGTTCAGGAAAGGTACAACAATTTTTAGGGTGATTATGATGATCTAAAGCAAAACAACAGGACCTCAGAGGCTCTCATCTGAACACCCTCACTGGACAGAAGAGAAAGAGAGCTGGCCTTAGAAACATTATGTCACCAGTTCAAGTCCCATCATGTTTGATCACAGGAAAGTCACAATCTCTCCAAGTTTCAGTTTCTCATATATAATACTGGCAATGAGATTAGAGGGTCTCTAAATTCAGCAAGGGGTACTACAATAGACAAAGTGCTGGGCCTGGAGTCATCTTCATGAGTTCCAACCTGGCCTCAGACACTTAGTAGCAGTTGGACTCTAGACAAGCCATTTTGTCATACTTGCCTCAGTTTCCTCATCTGTAAAATGAGCTAGAGAAGGAAATGGCACACCACTTCAGTATCTTTGCCAGGAAAACACAAATTGGGTCACCAAGACTCAGCCATGACTGAAAAAAAATGACAGAATGACTGAAAAGTTCCCTCTTTGCACTGGATTAAAATCCACATTGTTTAATAAACTGATAACCCTTTGATGTTTGTAACAAAATCTAAGATGAAGTCCTTTGGTCTATATTTCATGCCATCATATCTAGCAGATCCACTAGGTTCCCTGCCTCCTTCTATAATCACTCATCTAACCAGCCTAATTTGAAGAACAGAAATTTCAGATCAGTTGTGCATCTTAACTAGCAGAAGGATTTTTTATGCATTCCTACGGGCATAAGATGACAAATTGGGCTCTCGTCCCTCAAAAACAAAACGATGTGTAAAATACCTACATCTTAGGAACATTGAAAGGCTTCAACAAGACCCTGAGAGCAAACTGCTTGGCCAAATTTAGAGTTCTACCTCAATGTCAACAGCAAACAGTGCTTTGAGCTGTGTGGGGCACACAGCAGATACTTAATCCATGTTTATTGACCAAGTGACTGACTAAGCTAAGTGCTTGAGGTAACTGTCACCTACTAGGAGACCCAGGGTGAGAAACAGGGTAGCTGCTTCCATAGTCAGAGTTCCTTTCACAGCACCACCAATGTAAGCCTGGAGGGAAGAGCTGACTGCAACTGGACATTTAGTCCATCTTTTTCACTGAGTAGAAGCTGAAGTCTGAAGGCAAGGGAGTGACTTGTCCAAGATCACACTAGCAACTTAGGAGCTGAGCCAACACTAGAATCTGGCATCTAGGGCACTGCCTACTGCACTCTATGCAAGACTTTCCTTGCTCCCATTCAAAGAATTGTTTGATATTCTAGGTATACAGATAATTTTTAGTCCTTGACCATCATCCTAGAAGCTTCCTGAAGGGAAGATGACTTTTATCTAATTTCAGAATGGAAAGACTTTTTCAAAGGACTGCTACATCACTATCAGACATACAGATACTTAATTACATCTACAGACCATTTTCAATCTGACTCATAGCCTGGAAGCTCCTTGAAGGGAAGGCCCTTTATCTCCTCTTGGAGGACCCCTAAGAAGCGAGCACATCCCAGGGTTAGGGTTGATTGAAGCTTTGCTTAATCACAGGTAAATTACGCCAACTCACAAAGAACAGAGAAAACATAAATTAGGCATCAATTTGGAGAACTGATTTTAAAATGCCATTTAAATTAATCTAGGAAACTGTAAACATGGGTAAACACAGAAATGTTCATGTGATTACAAATAATTAAAAACACTGGAGAAATCTGAACATCATGAGAGCACAGGGAATGCAGAAGGGGAAAGAGAGTCACATTTATATGTCACCAAACTTCCAGCCCAAATGGACCAGGGATGGTCAGATCTCAACAAAGTTATGTCAGGAGAAGGGAAGGGACTTAATTCTTTAGAGAAGAGCTCCAAGCAACCTGAGAGGCAACCTACAGTACATAGTCTGCAAGACTTGGAGCCTGGAAGACCCAAGCACAAATCAGCCCTCAGACCCTAAAATAAGAGCTTTAGACTTGATTGGGGTTCTTAACCTGGGATCCATGAGCTGGTTTTTAAAGAAATATTCTTTTTATTGAGAGATTTTTTGGCTTTGGAAACTTTATGTAGCATTAATTTTTTTCCAAATTTATTTTATTTGAAGAAACAGAATAAATAAAAAGAAAAACAGAAAAGCAATACAATACAAAATGAAACAAAACAAGAGGGTACATTATAATGTGCCCAGCAGAACATTGGGGAGGATTCAAAATGAATGACAACAAATAGCAAATTATGACAGTATAGATATATTTTAATGTAAGAAATTATAGAAATATTATTTTAAATATATTTCGGTAAAAAATGATTTCCTCTGTAATGCTGGATCTGGTAATCTTATACACTGTAAAACATCATTCTGAGAAGAGATCTATAAGCTTTCTCAGATTAGCAGAGGAGTCCAAAACACACAGAATCTTAAGAAATCTTGGCCTAGAAATGTCTCCATGTAAACATTCAGGCAACCAGCAGAGTCCATTGTGTGCTTGGTATAGGGGATCCAAAACCCTGTGATCAAAGACCAAAAGTTGTTAAACCTAAAGATCCAGATTCAAAACTCACTTCTGTCTTTTGTTATGTGAGCTCGGACAAGCAAGCTTTTTTGCCTGTAAGAGTCCCAGTTCCCTCATCCTTAATACAAAGGATGTTCCCTTTTTTAATATATGTACATGTATATATATATATATATGTATATATATATATACACACACACACACACACACACACACACACACACACACACACACACAAAACACAAAATACATATACTGTTCCAAATGCATAAGCCTAGCTTTAGACCATTACAGTGGTTCCCAGGTCTGTCTCTGTTATGATCTAGAAGTCAGTATCACTGACTGGAATCATCACCCTTTTTAATCCTTAGGACAGTAGGCTTAAGGTAGTAGCAAAGAGGGAAAGGAAGAAAACACCTCAATAATTCATCCCCGTTTCCTTAACAGTAGGATCCCACAAATTACCATGAATTCCCCAAAGGTCTCAATCAAAAATGAACGCCAGATCCCCATTCCTCCATTTCTACTTCAAGATAGGGCCCAGGTTAGCTGGGTGAACGGGGAACCCAGGTATTCAAAGCCTAATTTTTATTCTATATGCTTCACTGGCATGAAACAGAAAGACACTTAGAGATAGAACCTAAATGTGAAATTAGCATGCTCTTATGCTTGATCCTAAGTACATGATTACCCATCTCCGTTAAAGGACATATTAATGAATGTGACCCTTTGTACAAAATGCCTCATGAGGCACTTGAGATGGTCCAGCTCTGCTAGACACTGAGAAGGTTAAATTACTGATCATCAGGCATAATTCCCTCATTGCCAAAGAAATTACATAACCCTTTGTGAATCATCAAGCTGTCACTCTTTCATATATAAATGCTTTAAAGAAACTATTTGCCAAGGAAATCTACTCCCCTCCAAGTTCTGGGTACAAAAGTTGTCTCTCTAATACTGACATTCCTTTTTGCAGAAGAACAAAACATTTTCAAGATCGATCAGTGAATATGAGCTTTGTCAGAAATAATCCTTGCTTTCCCCATTTGAAACATGAGGCTATTTTCCCACAACCTCCCTTCCACATTCAAGTGAGGAAAGAGCTTTGAAAAGCTTAAAATTGGGCTTTGGTATAGTTGGAATTTATTTCCAGGACCCTTTTGGAAGTCTGATGAAACCTAAGGATCCCTTCTCACAACCCAGAAAAAATAATTATAAGGAAATAATTATGAAAAAAGGGAGAAAAAAAACAAGTCAGAGATCCCTGGTTAAGAACTGCTTTTTCAAAGCAATATGGAAATGGGAGGGGATTGTGATGATTTAAAATCACAGAATTATTCTTTGTCAAATGCACAATATACAATTATTTTCTCTCTGTCTAAAATAAATATTATTTTCAAAAATAAATAATTTTACATGTATAAATTATATTTATTAGTCTCTGCATACATAAAATACATATTACTTTGATAATATATTAATATGGAATCATGTTTCTGTAAATAATACATATGAGTTTCTAAAATGTAAATGTAATTGTTTTGCTATACATCTGGAAAAGAACTATTTTCTAATAAATAATAATTTTGTGTACATATATAAAAGAAATGTAATTTTTCTAGTATAAAATTACTATATATACATATATGATATTATTTTTATAATAATATAATTTTCTACACATCTTTCAAAGAAACATTTTTCTATTATCTAATTATTTCCTATACACATATAAAAACATTTTTCTCATACATATTTCATATACATATATGATAAATATTATTTTTCAATGCATACCTAATAAATACCATTTTTATTATATTTTTCTATACATATATAGAAGAAATATTTTCTAATATATAATTATTTCATATACATATATAAAAGAAATATTTTCTAATGATTATTTTTCTATATACATGTAAAAGAAAAATTTTCTTAGAATTCTTTTCTATACATATATAATAGATATTTTTATACTATATAATTATTTTTCTATACATATATAAAAGAAATATTTTCTAATATATAAATAATATATAATATAATATATAAATAAATATATAGGGGCCATGTTGGCAGAGATGGGCAGCTGGTTTTTGAGACTGATCACATTTCAAGCTCATCTCAGACACATATTGATAGTGAGATCCCATGTAAGTAAGTCCAGCACGCCAGCCCAGCCATTGAGGCGTTTAGTTGCCAGACTACAGAAATTCTTCCCTTGTATTAGATAATTCTACACCAATGAAACAATAGGTACGGATGCTGCACCTCTCTGAAATATTATTGCTCAGGTACATACTATCTGATGGTGAGGCACACTGATACAACTGCCATGGCAATCGGTGCTCAATAAGAATGCTCTGGATGATTGTCATCAACATTGTTTTCTTCACCAAACAGACTCTAAAGAGACAAGTTAGGCTTACAACAACAAAAGAACATTCAGCTTTGATTTTTACATTGCTTTGGATTGTTTACAAACTGTTATCCTAAGTTGATTCACATGATCACTTTGTAAAGGAGGAAGTACAAGGATCATTATCACACTTCCTTTAGAGTTTAGGTAACTGAGCTTCATAGAAGTTAATTGATCTTTGCCAAGATTACTCACATATCTCCCTTCAAACCCACAAAGCCCCTAACTCTGGGCCCTGCAGTCAAGTTATCTTATGTTGTCCCTCAGTTCTTAGTTTAAGAGCAACTAGATGGTACAGTGGATAGTGTGCTAGTCCCAGAGTTAGGAAGAACCAAATTGAAATTCAATCTCAGAAACTCACTAGCTATATATATGACTCTGGTCAGTCTGTGGGCCTCAGTTTCCTCCTCTGGAGAAGGAAATGGCAAATCACTCCAGTATCTCCTCCTAGAAAACTCCAAATGAGTTCAAAAAGAGTTGGATACTACTGAAAACAACTAAACAATCATGACTCAGTCATTAAGAATTAAAAGTGCCAACTGTTCCCCCTAACTCTGTTTAAATCTTAGTCTGAGAAGAACTGCATCCAACTTGAGCTTCTATTTCCTCCACTTTAAAATGAGGGATCTAGACTAGGCAATACAAACAAATCCTACTTATGTGATTCTAAATGTTCATCTCTGTACAATAACCTAGATTAAAAACAGTGAAATAGGAGAATTTCTGTACTGTATTAAGAGGCTGAATCCAGGTAGGGTACCAGAGTAGCAGCATGGGAGCCACTGGGAAGCATGAGGCACACTGGTCATGTGGAGAACAAGGAAGAGAAGGGGGTGGAATGAAGTAGGTGGCAAAGAGGTAAAGGTACACTTGACTAACTCTACCAGAAATCCTACTCAATAACCTCATCCCCAAAAATACTTTCCCTGGCAAAGCAATATTTAAAAGAAAAACATTCCATTAAAAAAAAAAAAAAACAGAGTTAGACAATAGGGGGAAAAAAGCAAATTCAATCAAAAGATTTTCATTAACAGCTTTTTTGCCCAAATTTGACTTTGTTTTCTTTTCAGAGTGGTTAATAAAGAACAGGCAAGGTCCTACAGATTTTAGAGAAGAGCAAATGTTATTTCAATTAAAAAAAAAAAATAAAGAGAATGGAAACTGCAAAATACAGGCTAATGAACTTGACTTCAATTTCCAGCAAAATTCTAGAATATATTATTAAAGGGATCATTAGAAAACAACTAGAAAAGAAATGAGAGATCACAAAGGGCTAGCACGACTTCATTAAGAACTACTGTCTTAAAATAACAAAGCAACAGAACTTCTGGCAAGGTTGTTGAGTAAGATGTTATAGCTAGGCTTTAATTCATTTCATTACCTACCACAAAACAGAAAAAGGGGGGCAATATTAGAGGGGGTACAATAATGCAAAGAAAAATTTCCATAGGAGAATAAGCTATAATAACTACAATTAGAAACCCCAAAAAAGAGAATAAATTAGCCACAAATACTGACATCACAGTAAAAAATTCAAATAAGAAATAAGGAGTGAAATCAGATTTTCTAAAACAGAAAGCTTAAAAGGAGAACTGATGGCTCAGAACAGAAACTAGAGAACTTGAACACAGTACTCCTTTTGAAAAAGATAATGTAAACAGAGTCAAGATGGCAGAGGCAAAGCACCCGAGCTCTCCCAAATTCCACTTGAAATTTTAAAATTCAAAATGAATTCTGTAGCAATGGAACCCACAAAAGGAAGGCCTTAAAACAATTTTCCAATCCAGGATAATTAAAAGCTTTGCCTCATTAGGGTGAGAGCAAAGCACATCTTGACCTGATTCAGGCCAAGGCCTGTCCTTTTCTCTTCCTCCACAGCCAGTCCCGGAGCCTGACTGAATGAGTAGCACTTGCTTCATTTTGGAGCTCTCAGCCCACAGAGAGTAAGGGAGTCACACAACTGGTTACAAAGGGATTACAAGGGTCCCATTAATGGCCCTGAATTCAGGACTCTGTTGCCCATATGAAGATCCAGGTCCCAGGGTAAGGAGGGGCACTAGCACAGCAATGCTGTTAGTTTCAGAGAGAGACCTTCCTTGGTCACATTTCCAGAGGGGAAGAGTGCTTGGGGTTGCTCACAGACCAAAACATGGCTCAGCAGAGTAATAAACGCAAGTATCCTTAGATCATACCACCTTGGAAGAACTGAAAACTTATAGAATCCCCAGAACTAGCTCTGAAAACAACTGCACAAAAAACCTAAAGCTTGGGATGGTGGCTCTATTCACTTTAACACAGAGTTAAAAGTTAAGAATAAACTGGAAAATAAGTAGATGACAGAAAAAAAATCCTGATTATAGAAAATTACCATGTGACAGGAAAGATCAAAACACAAACTGAGAACACAGCAAAGCCAAAACTGCTACATCACCTCAAAAGCCTTAAAAAATGTGAATTAATATCAAGCCCAAAGAAGAATTCCTGAAAGAGCTAAAAAAAGATTTTCAGAATTAAATAAGGGAGGGAGAGAAAAAAATCAGAAAAGAAATGAGAGTGATGCAAGAAAATCATGAAAAAAAAGAGTCAACAGCTTGGCAAGGGAGGCACACACACACAAAAAAAAACCTGAAGAAAATAACACCTTAAAGATCAGAATAGGCCAAATAGTAAAAAAAGATGCAAACTTCTTAAGTGAAGAGAAAAACTTCTTAAAAAGCAGAATTGGCTGAAAGTAAAAGCTATGAGTTGAATATGATGGGATGATTTTGTAAAAAATAAATAAATAAATAAATTTAAGGGGTGAGAAAGAGGAATGTAGTTGGAGAAGAGAGAAGAGAAAAGTAGAATGGGATAAATTACCTCATATAAACAGTGGAGGAGGAAATGGGAAAGGAGGGGATTGCTTCTTGAAACTTAATCTCATCGGAATTGGCTCAAAGAGGAAATAACATACACTCTCAATTGGGTATAGAAATCTATCTTACTCTACAGGAAAGTAGGAGGGAAGTGGTGATGGAAGGAAAAGTATTTTGAGGAAGGGGGTGGTCAGAAACAAAACACTTTTGAGAAAGGACAGGGTGAAAACAAAGAGAAAGAAAGAAAACATGAAGGGAAAAGGATGGAAGGAAATGCACAATGAGTAATCATAACTATGAAAAAATGTTTACAATAAGTTTCTCTTTAATAAAAGCCTTATTTCTCAGGCATATAGAGAACTGAATAAAATTTATAAAAAGAACTGTTTGATAAATGGACAAAGGATATGAACAGGCAATTTTTAGATGAAGTAATCAAAGCTATCTACAACCATGTGAAAAAATATTTGAACTCACTATTGATTAGAAAAATACAAATTATAACAATTCGGAGGCACCACCTCACATATATCAGATAGGCTAATATGACAGAAAAAGAAAAGGACAAGTCTTGGAGGAGATATGGGAAAATTGAGACGCTAATGTGCTGTGAATGGAGTTGTGAATTGATCCAATCAATTTGGAACTATGTCCAGAGGGCCATAAAACCATGCTTACTTTTTAACCTAGCAAAATCACTAGAAGGTCTGTATCCCAAGTAGAAAAAAGCAAGAAAGAAAAGGACTTATTATGTACAAAAATATTTATAACAGCTCTTTCAGTGGTAGCAAAGAATTGGAAATTTAGGGAATGTTCATCAATTTCAGAGAGCAAGATGCTCTCAGAAAAACCTGAAAGACTCACATGAACTGATACCAAGTAACATGAGTAGAACCAGGAGAACATTGTTCACAGTAATAATAATATGGTGTGATGATCAACTATGAATAACTTGGCTATATTCAGCCACATTAATTCGAGAAAATTCTGAAGTAATTATAATGAAAAATGCTATTTATTCACAGAGAAAGAACTCAGAGTCTAAATGCAAGCCAAAGAGTATTTTTTTAAAAATCCCTTTCTTTTTCTTTAGTCTGTGTTTTATTTTTTTACACAACATGACTACTAAGATAACCCACATCAAATGGTTTGCCTTCTCAATGAAGGAGGAAGGAGGGAAGGGAGGGAAAAATTTACAACTCAAAATTTTTAAAACAGATGTTAAAAATATTTTTACATATAACTGGGTGAAATGAAATATTAAGGAATTTACCAAAAAGAGAAAAAAAAAGGTAATGTAGGAGACAGTAGTTAATGCAGTGAGACAAGAAAAAAATTATATGTAACTATATATTTTACATATATACAATGTGTGTGTTAAATATAAAGATAGCAAAATTTTAAGAATGCATGAGTTCTCTATGTAGAGAATTCTCCTGGAAGATAGAGCTCAGAGAGAAAATGTAAGCATTGGTCTTTCAGAAGAAAGCAATTGTAAATGTCTAAATAGTCTTTTAAATTAAGGAAATTTAAATTAAAATTACCCATAAGTATTGGAACGAGATGAAAAAAGTGCAGCTAAACAGAATACATAAAATACCACGAGACACCCTAGATTTATATCACTTTGAAATGTAGTAACTAAAATTCAGACTTTGAAAGTAAAAAATAGCATAATAAAAATGGCAAAGAAGATACAGCTCATATATGAAAGAATCCCACTCTGAATCTTCACTCTTTAATTCTCTAACATGGCTTCTTCCCCTCCCTTTCAGCAAAAGACTTCACTACACATAAAGTGATCATACACACTGCTCATCTTGACAGACTCTTTAGTGCAATCAAACTGACCTTCTGGTTGTTCTAGACACAGCAAACTTTCCTCTTTGCACTTCTGTCCATGCTGTAGCTCAAGTCTAGAATGCACTCCTTACTCCCTTTTTTTTTGTTCTAGAATCTCCAGATTCCTTCCAAGCTTATCTCGGATACCATCTCCTACTTGCAACCTTTTCTTATCCACTCCTTCCTCCCTCCCACTATTAAGTGTCTCTTCACAAATTTACCTTTAGTTTACTTGGTATATTATATGCACTGACAAGTATAAATGTTTCTCCCAATAGATTGTTAGATCTTTGAAAGCAAGGAAAATTTCATTTTTGCCTTGTGTTTCTGTTGCCTAGCAAAGTACCTGGTACCTCATAAATTTTTGTTGATTGACTGAATGGCTGAAAAAAGCCTGTGTCATATGGTATGTGTGATATATAATGGTATAATGCTGCACCTTAAAGAATGAGGAGTACAAAGACTTTAGAGAAATATGGGAAAAATTTGTATGAACCAATACAGTGTCAACAAAGAAAAGCCAAAAGACCAAGAGTCAATGATTGCAACAACATGTGTCAATCACAGCAATTGACAAAAAAAATCAGGTCCAATCCAATTTTACTTGTATCATATTTTCAAAACAAAAGAATGTATGTAATAAAAGAAATATTATTTTAACAGCTAATGAATAATTTGTTAGGAATGTACTTTGGAGAGAGATTTATCTGGATGTTCATTGGAAAGGATCTTTGGTATTAGAATAAAATGCACTGGTTTGTATGAAAAGGAATGAAGTCCAGAAAAACAAAATAGAAGACAAAAAACTCCAGGTCATGTCAAACTAACTAGGCTTCTAGTTATAGTGAAAGGAGTGCTGAATTTGGAAGCAAAGAACCCAGGTTTGAATCTCAGCTCTCCTGTGAAATATATGGCTTGGGGAAAATCACTCAACTTCTTTGTGTCTTAATATCCCCATTCAAATTTTTAAAGCATTTAGCCAAGTATTTAATGTCATTCTTGTGGAAAAAATGTACAGCTAGGTGAATTCAGTAACAACTTGGCTGGATCCAATGAGAACTCATAAATGGTTTGATGTCAGTCTGTCAGCAGGTTTTCAGGATTGTATCCAAGGATCAGTATACAATCCTGTGGAGTGGCTATTATCATCAATGACTTGGATAATGGCATAGATGGCCCACTTGTCAAATTGATTGACAAATGACCTGACATAGAGAGGGATAGCCAACACATGAGATGAGGGAGTTAGAAATGAAAGCTCTCGGCAAGTCAAAAGACAAAATTTAAAAGGGTTGAATACAGTGTTACACTGAGGTTAAAACTTAAGACTCCATGAGAGCTCAACAGCAGCCAATAATACGGTAAGATAGCCAACAGACTTAATGGAGTATTAATCTATATTAAACAAGGCACAGTGTCTATGACTGTTTAACTGATAATCCCACCACATCTTTTCCTGGTCAGAACATACTTTTCAGTTCTAGGTGCTGCATTTGAGAAAATATATTGATAATTTAGAAATTGTCCAAGGTGGGAAGAGGGAACAAGATGCTGAAGAGACTTGAGCTCATGCCAGATGAAGTCCTAAGTAACTGGGTATGATTAAGTTACCGAAGACACTATTTGGGGTGGAATGAAAAGATAGCTGATCCTCAAATATTTCAGGAGTTTGAATCAGATGACCTTTTCGCTCTTCAGATTCTTTTACTCCATTTGTGGAATCTCATCTCACCGAGTTCAAATCTACCCTCAGATACTTAACTGTGTGACTCTGGGTAAGTCACTTAACCCCAATTGCCTCCAATAACAAGCACCAATAGCACAACTAATTTGTGTTCTGTGATATCTAGAGTCCTTATAGGCCATTCTGATTATTTTATGGATGAGAAAAGTGAGCCAGGGAGATGTTCATTTTAACAGGAGCCAAAGGAAAGGAGTCCCAGTGGTGCATCATCAGTTGGGTAATACATATACTTTGCACATTAGGAGGCCTTATCAGTTTCCTTCATGTCATACCTATGTGAACAAATGTAACTACATCTTGCGAGCTCAGTCTTACAAAGTCTTACACAGTTACCAATCATAGAGTGAGAAAAATACAGCCGGACATGAGAATGATGGGAACTTGTACATGGGAGGACCTCACGAGCTTTTTACATAGAGGACACCCTCAATGTGTGGGCAAACCAAGGGTGTCAAACTCAAGAAAGAACATAACTTGGCAAGCAGCACAGTAACTTGGACAACAAATGAACATCATTTAAATTGTACTGCTTGCTTATTTCTTTGGTTAAACATTTCCCTGATTACATTTTAATCTAATTTGGGAGTTTCTGCAGACATCATGAGTCTGACATCTTTGGTATAAGACTATTTATGAAGATCTCCTAACAATGACCAAGTAAGCAACAGACACTGTTACCTTTCTGGTGCCATTTTGGGGGGGTACAGGGCAGGATTAGGGAAAAGATGACACTATATATGATCTCTTTTTGAGAGGCAGTGAAGTCTAAAAGATAGAGAACACATTTTGGAGTTAAGATTCTAATTTGGATACAAGCAGTGGCTCTTTGACTCCAGGAATGTCACTTAATCTCACAGAGCCTCCGGCAATTTTCTAAGACTGTAAGTTTCAGAGAAGGTGCCAACCTGCATTGGTAAAAGGTATTTCTTCACCAGGAGTTCCCTATATGAAAAGAAGTTACAGGTCTTTTTTCTCTCCCAGTCTTGTCCTTCTCCCCTCCAAATAATATTCTTTTCCAATCTTTTATGGCTTTTTTTCCTTCTCTGAGAGGGCTTACTAATTGATGCTTGATTGCTTTTTAAAAATCGTGACTAACAGTAATGTTATTATTCTGGTCGATGAACTCTCGGTCGGAGAATTAGGCTCAAAATTTATACTGAACAATGCTGAAAATTGTTCATTCTTTTTAAAAGCATAATTATAACAAGCAAGCATAAAACAAAGGCTCACAATATTGTCACAGGTAATTCTAGCTTTCATCTCCCTCCAGGACTTAATTTGTTCAGATGCCTTAATGCTCCCTCTAGCTTTATAGTTTAGCTTAAACTGAATATAATTATGAAACTAGGTGTAACAAAGTTGGACAAACTGAATACAATTATGCAACTAGTTACATAAAGTTGGCCAGGATACTTTCAGTGCCTAGGCCTCAAGGAGAAACTTGAAGGAGATTGATGAGACTTCAGAGGACTTCTCCAAGCATTGACATTCTAGGGATCTAAACATCTGCCCTTTGGGAGAACTAGATTCTCTTCTACCAAGGCAAGGATATACAGGAAATAAAAGGACCTCAGGTGCAGTGCCTCAATCAAGAAACAGATCTCCTACCATGGCCAGTACCTGTCAAATTCATTTTAATAGAGTGTTCTAATATCGACTGAGTTCAGGTAAACAAGGGAAATAGTATACTGACAAGTTTAAGAAGGGATGAAAGATGAAACAGGGTATTAAACTGAGCTGAAATCTGAAGGAAAAGGCCAAACTGTTAACACTCATTCTGGATCCTGGAAAAGAGATTTCCATGCACTCTACCAATAGGACAGTCTTTTGACTTCAGAAGCTCTTCTTTTTAAAGGCAAATAGTTCTCTTTAAAAGGTTGCCTCCATCAGTCATCCACACTTTAGTTTAAATTACTTTCATCAGCTCAAGGGGTAGAGTGGTTATTTGTAGGGGGATTCTACCCCTTGAGCTGATGAAAGTAATTTAAACTAAAGTAAAGGCACGAAGGCAGGCAAGGGAAAACAGGGCGACCAGAAAAGAAAGTGTGTGAGGGGAGCTATTCATGTGAAGGGGAACAATATATAATTACAAAATTTCCCTTCGCCTGGCATGCTTGCAAGAAGCCAGATTCTTGGCTCAAAGTGCTCCATCTAGTCTTATGGCCTCATCCATCACTCTCGCTCACAAAATGACATCTCCAGCGTTGTTCTCTTTCCCGTGCTCCAGTCCTACATTCTTCATTGCCCGCTGGACGTTTCCAATTGCAAGGCCCCAAATCAACTCCAGCTCAATATGTGTGGGCAGAGTCTGAGCCTCCTCTACTTTGCACGCAGACTTGTCTGCTACTGAAGCTGAAAAATGTCAAATCAATGCAATGACTTAAGACTGCCCCATTTTTTTCCAGACTGTTCTGCTGATGAGCGGAGACTCTGTCTGGCACCAGACTCTGCCCGGGGCCATTCTGCACCCCAACCCACTCCTAGTCTAGAGTGCTCTTCTTCCTCTTGGTCTCACTAATTCCTAACCAGCAAGGGAGACTTAGCCCAAGAACACTTCCCAGGAGAGATCTTCCAAATGAGTCCCATTTCCAGCCCCCAAATTCCAGCATTATTTAGCATTGCCATCTGCTGAATTCTGCACTGCCCTATACTGTTATTTATGATCCTATAGGGATAGGTTTTCCAGGCCCTCGAGGGAGGGGTCTGTGTCATACTCTTCATGTCTTTACTCCGAGTCTTGCACAAAATGGGTTCCCTACTCTTTCACACCAAAGATGAAGGTTTTTGGAACCTGATTCTTAGTTCCCAGCCTTTATGTGAACTGTTTCTGATCCAGAATGTTTCCCTTCCCCATCTCTACCTCTGATACTTATTTCCACTCAAAGCTCAGCCAAATACACAGTTTTCTGGACTGGCCTCATCTGTGCATATGTTGCTCTTCCCACCCCGATCCCTAATAAGACTGGATGCACTTTGAAAGCAGAAAATTTTTGTTTCATTATTCCTTTCCTGCCTCATACAGAGAAATAAAAAGTCTTAAGGAGCTCAATGAATAGAATTCAGTCACCAAGAAGGTTCTCAAAAGACAGCATTGGCTAGAAAATATTGGTTAACTGGACTCAGAATGATAGAGGTGAAAGGGATCTTAAAGAACATCAAGTCCACTCCCCACCCCATTCTACAGTTAGGGAAACTGAGATCTGGAGGATATAAAGAACTTGCCCAAGGTAGAGACTAGGAGAGGAGGTACTTCAAAGTCAGGCTCCTCAGCAGCTTGACAAGGACCCCACTAGGATTTGATCTCCACGATGGAGGAGACAACAGAGGAGAGAGAAATTTTATTATTTGGGACATCTGACCAGCTAAGGTCTTGGCTTTTGGGGGAACCTCTTCTCTATTGGAAAATAATCCCCTGGGCCCAATGCTTCACTTGGAGCATTAAGCTGAAGCACCTGAAGCAGCACAATTCATCTGCGTACCCCAAGAGACTCCTTCAGACAGGAGAATACTCCAGATCTACTGAAAAGGTCTCAATTTGGACCTTAGTGTCAGTTTAACAGATGTTTGAAAATTCAAATGATTCAGTAGTTTCTTATAAGGACATGCATCTAAGAAGGTAGCTTCTGCCAATGCAATGTGCCCTCCTTAGGTCAATGCTATTGACACAACTTCGTGAGAGTGGGATCAAAGCCAAACTCTTCATTTTACAGGTAAGAAAACTGAGACCCAGAGAAGGGCAAGGACTTGATAAAAGGTACAGAGACCAGAGATTCTCTCAGAAAGTCTGGGTTACCTGTCACCCCCCTCTTCCTGATTTTAAATCTAGCCTCAGACATTAGCTGTGTTACCCTGGACAAGTGTGCCTCAGTTTCCTCATCTGTAAAATCAACAAAATGCTGAATTTAAATGGCAAATATGCAGAAATGCAGCACCTTCTTTCTCTGTTCCACTCCTTGATGATGGGACCTGACATAGAGAAATTCAACCTGAAAAGAACTGATGAGAGGGGGAGATGGAAGGGGAGGGCCATGGGCACGGCCCAGCGCTTCCTGCACCGCAAGCTGAGTTGTTTCTTCTCTCAAGGGACATCAGGAAATCCACAAAAGAAAATTAAATTTTAAAGTTGCCTTATGTTTTAGAATAAATCTATGCAGCCCCTGCCCTTAGCTGCTGCCAGTAATCCCTGCCATTGGGCTCAGGCCTATGACTTTTTCAGCCAGATTTCACTTTCATATCTCTCAGGATCTTCCTAACACCTCTGTGATTTAAGGCAGGGATTATCCCTTTTTACAGATCATAGGATCCAGAGATTGAAAGCCAGAAAAACAACCTCAGAGGTCAGCTAAACTTACCCACTTTTTTCCATATATGAGGAAACTGAGGCACATGGAGAGAGAAATCTACCTGTTAACACAGCTATTCAGTAGCAGAGCTGGACCTAGAGTGCCTATCTTAAGGTTATACCACACTTTTTGGTTTGAGAAATCCTGGAAATAAAATACCACCGGCTTTTTGTTTAATTACATAAAAACTCTGCTATAAGTCCAAATGTCTATGTATCTCACAGAACAGTGAAAGATGTCAACCCTATATCAAGGAATCTGGTACTTATGGTTCTCGGCACAAACCCAACTGATTTCTGCCCCAACCCTACCTAAATGCTGATGTGTTCATTTCCCCAATTAAGGTAAGGCAGGAAGCTTTTGCATCAAAGATTTTTATTTAAATTATTCTTTGAAGGAAAAGCAAACTTAGATATTTATTTTAAAAGGGAAATCCTACTTTCAGAATCTGATGGCCAGCTCTCAGCCTTGGCATACAAGCCGTAGATGTCCCTTCCTCTTCCCCTGAAGATTCTAAGTGTCTTCTATAGCCTTTGCCATGTGACTTTTGGCTGGCCGCATATCAACAAAGCAAGTTTGGAAATCACTCAGTGATCTGGGACAGGGCAAGAAGAAGGGAGGACAGAAGGGTGAAAAGTAAATAGGGAAGTTACAATCTATTAACTCAAAAAAGGTATCCAACACAGAATTGGGCTATGCTCATGTGGAACATTGATGAAAGTGTGAAATTGTCATTTGGACACAACATCAAGGAGCTACAAGCTAGCCTTCCCGATCTAACTTGTAGGTTAATAAAGGGTTCAGTAGTGGTTCTAGATCTATGTCCTGTAGAGGAGCTCTTGGGGAAGCATTACACGGGGGTAAGGAAGTGTGGATGTGTCATTTTCTACATTGGACATGAGGACAGTGGATGGGGACAGACATTAATGAGTTAACAGATTCAAACCTAGAGCTGTGGCATCTGGGACAAGTAACAAGAAAAGCACTTTCCCATCAACTCATTATTTGTTAAAACTAGGGGAACCCCACCACAAGTGGCCTCCTCACCTCAAAACCATCTCCTTCTCAATCCTATGGGTTTGCTGTTTATCTGTACAAGAGCCCCTGTAGTCATCACAGAACTTCCCATAGCAAAGTCTCTTCTAATTTTTTTGTGTATTCCTCTACTGGGTGGGGTGCAGATTGGACTCAAAGCTTGGAAAAGTCCAAAGTGCTGCTCCAGGGGAATGGAGAGGTACAATCCTTTTGGGTGAGTTATCTGAGTTTGTGGCTATATCTGGCTGCTTCCCTTAACACACTTTGGGCTCATTCTCTCCTGCTACCTATCTATAAGCACCATGATGGTAGGTGCTTCCATTGCAGGCAAAATCAAAGAAAGAACTCATCTCACACTCTGAGTTTATAGGATCACAGACTACTTAAAACAAGAATTCCCACCCCGGCATCCTTGGACTCCCGAGGGGTATGTGGAAAGATTTCTAGGATTCCAGGAATTTGGATGGGAAAAAAGACATATTTATTGTTACTTACTTTTGATTTCATTGGTAACCTGATACATTTTATTTTATTAATAGAAAGACCTTTTGAGAAAGGCCCAGAGGGGGGTTTGTTCCACAAAACAGCTGATAATCTTAGAAATCTCAGGGGTCAGTGAGGATCACTGATAAAGACTAAGAAGTGGGTTTTTGAAGTCATCAGGTCCTCTCTCTTCATTTTATAGATGAGAAAACTGAGGCTCTATGAAAGGACTAGGGCAGCAAGTGGTTAATCATAGGAATTGAGTGAACCATACCAAGTCCATCTTATAACTCAATTTGGGATCTAACTCAGTTCCCTTTCTATTCAAGTATTGGTCTAGTGCAAATTCTGACTTGTGAGAAAACTTTAATAGTGGGAATCAAGAGAAAAATATCATTATTTTGTTTGAACTTAGCCCTGCATGGCTGGGAAGCTAGATCACGTCTACCTGCCGCTTAGAGGCCCTTAACTAAGGACCTCTGTTATGTTGAGTGTTCAGAGGTTAAATGATTTGTCCAGGGTCACAGCCAAATATTAAGTATATGGGTATGATTTGAATCATGCCTTCCTGATTCCAAGTCCAGTGCCCCATCCACTACATCATTTTGAAAAGGATCCCTTTGCCCAAAGTCTAAAGCTCAAAGACAGCACCCTTGATAATTCTAGGTTTTGCTTTTGTTTGGTGGGGAACTCACTCTTTCCAAGGAAGACTGCTAAATTCTTCACGAAGCACTGGGGTCAGACTCACTACTGTGAGGGGCTCAGAATAACTGGTACAAAGTGAGTTACAAAGAGAAATGACTTCCGCAATGATTACACCGAACATCATTCCTACAGTTGGTCATGGCTATGTGCTCCCATTTGTCCCCAAGACCTGCTCTCCCTAGCCTCGGAGATTTGTGTGCATAGGGTGATCCTTATTCCTCTTGGCCACCCTACCCCCAACACTTGCAAAGAAAGCTGAAAGGATGGCTCCCTTGAGTCTTTTCATTATTAGTCCATTCCTTACCTCTTCTCTTTTCAATCATCCCCCACACCTCCCGCCAATTGGATTGCCACTGCAACAGTGAAGAGATTGTTAGCATTAAGGGTTCAAAGCCTCCCGTGTTCAAAAAGAGACATGGTGAACCAGACTTCATAATGTGGCAAGAAAGAGAATAGATTAAAGGGCTAATGAAATGTAATTTATCTAGGAGCACCCGCTTGCCTTATTTTATGTAATATTGAAGAAGTTCCTTGCAAAACGCAAATAATACCTCATCTACATAACCTTTATCAACCTCAAAGCAATGACTGTGTCCTCTTATGGTTCTTTCTAAGATGTTCTATCTTGAAGGATGGTCTGAGTTTAATTACAAGAAGAGACTCCAACGGAAAGCACTTTTGGCAGCAAAGTATCTGTATCTTGCCAGACTGTAATTGCTATTTGTATTAACCTTCATATAAGTATATGCTCCTTCTCTTCTAGATTCTGTACCAAGCACCCAGTACAATACATGAATGAAGAAAGAAAGAGGGCTCATTACCTAGATTCGTGATCTCACTCTACTTGTAACTTTTCCATACTTTCCATATCCACAACATCTATCTGGAGAGTAGCAGTCTAGCATTTGGGCTACACACCTAATGTTTCAACCTCACTGGGAGAATGGCTCATCTATTCATCCATGCTTCTGATGTCATCAGATGTCCAGAATCTCACCAAGAGACACATTTCTACTCCACAGAGGGAGACTTGGGAAGGACCACAGGGTCCCATCCGGCCCCAAGCGCCTCCCTCAGTGATATGCCTGATCTTGAAATTGCCATATTTCAGTTGCTCCTTAGGTAAAGTCATTGTCTTTCTCTAAAAATCCCCTTAAAATATAGCCAGGCTGAATAATGCTTATGCAAATTAATCATGCTACCCAATCAAAAAAAAAAGAAGAAAAACTGAGTGTAGGATAGGGAGAAAATAAGATGAGAGAAATAAAGTTCTGACAACGAGGGAGCTGGCTACTGTCCAGAGTAAGAATTCCTGGCTGGAAAGAAATCAATGGGGGAGGTGTGCAGGGCCCCCAAAGAAGGGGCTGCCTTAACCTACTTCACACTTTGGGTTAAGGACCAGCCTTGAGGAAAACTGGTCCTCCCATAAGATCTCTTTTGCCTCTGTCCCAAAAGACTGGGTGACACTTACCAGTATTCTGTCCCCCTCGGTGGTGCGCTGTAATTATGTATCATGTTCCTTACTGGACTTGAGCTTCTCAAGGGCAGGAATCAGAGTTGGAAGGGACCTCAAAGGCCAGCTAATCTAGACTTCTTCATTTTCTAGAAGGGGAAAATGAGATTCAAAGAGATTAGGTGAGTTGCACCATATCCTACAGTCAGGAAGGGTCAGAGGTGATAACTGATGACAAACCTCCTCTATAGCCACAGGTCTTTTGACTGGGTGGTACTATCTCATTCATCTTGAGACCCATCAAGATGGCTTGAGGAAAGTGGGTGGGTCAAAATACTTGGGCTTGGGTTATAGACCAGAAAGACCCAGGAGTAAAGTTCCATCATTCTCTGAGAAGCCAATTCAAAGTTTGCCTCCTTCCCTCATTCCTTTCTCCTCCCTCTCCTAGCTTTCTTCAGGAATTGTTTGGGGAAAAATATAGCTCTCAGTACTGCAAACAGCTAGGTAATCCACCCACTCTTGTGTAATTATAGCTCCTTTAGATTACCATTTGGTATTTAATGAGTTATCCACCTTCATTTGTTAGGGAGAACACAACCCACAGCAGCCACTTAGAACTGTTGGGACAGCACAAAATCGCGCCATCTTCCTAAGATCAGTGACAGTGAGTGGGTGGCCAACTCATACTATATCGCCATACAGGTTTCATTGCAGTTGGATAGCATTTCCCTTAGAGTCACAAAACAAGTGTAATCTATACTAGCTGCCACTTTATTATAGGACAAATGACGTTACTGGCCATCTGCTTATTTAGAAGAAAAGCAGGGCATTGAGAAAGTTAAAAAAAAATGCATTGGGAGCCAAACATCAGAGAAGTAAGACTGTAATCTGGAGAAGCATTACAAGGTTTGAATGGTTAGGGTAAATCAATAGCTTATATGACAAGCACTTCCATGCTACTCTATCTCCTGCCTCCACGAATTCCACATGCCTGGAATACTCTTACCTCCTCCCTCTGCCTTGGGACTACCTTCAAGATTTAGCTCAAATCCTATTTTCAACAGGAGGCCTCTCCTGCTTCCCTTCCTCCCCAACTGCTCATACTTCCCTTTGAAAGGCTCTCTTCTTAGCTACACTGAATATATGGACTTACTATCTCTTCTCATCAGAATGTAACCTTCTTGAAGGCAAGGACGGGGTAATCTGTCTCTCCAACACTTAGGACAAGGCCTGGCACCTAGTCAGAGCCTAAAAAATGGTTACTGATTTAGTAATCTCTATGCTTGCCTAACTGGAAGGGTTGGACTAAGAAAGACACTTGGTTAACCTTAAAACCCTACAGCAATGTGAGCTGTGAACATCACCTTGGGTATTTTGTTAAGACAGTGATATCTGTGACAAAAGTAGTCTATAGGCCACAATACAGCCACAGCTTCAGGAAGTCCTGGCCTTAACTGCCACACACAAGCTCAGGGTTAAGTCACTTGACATTGTAGCTTCTCAAGCAACCCTGTAACACTAGGAGTTATTGATAAGTGACTTACTGAAGGTCACACACAAGGATCCTAGATTTAAAACCGGGAGGCACCTCAGAGATCTCATTTTACAGATACCAATTGGCACAGTCGGAAGGGACCTCAGCAGCTGTTCAATGCAACCTTTTTTCCAATCAATGAACTGTTTCCATAACATGCTCTATGGATCCTCGTACCTCTCCCCCTGTACTCCTGCTGACCCTCCCTCTAGTGACAAAAAGACCATCCTTTCCACTGGTGGACACTGACACTTCTTAAAAAAGGGATTGCTTATAGTGAACCCAGATTTGCTTCCCTGAGACTTCTGTCTGGCCTCTAACACCAACTGGGATAGCTCTACCCTTGGGGACCCCAAAGAATGCTCAGGCCCTTTTGGGCATACCAACAATAACATCTATGCTTCCGGAGGCACAACACAGCCAAGATTTCTCTCAGCCCACCACCAACGAGGTTGGCTTCCTTAAATCCCAGGCTTTCCGATGACAATCAGAGGTTTGCTCCGGTGAGCTTCATTTCATCAACTCCGGGGCATATTTCTTAATTTGATTTCTCAGTTAAATAATTTATCTCTCTCCAATTACTTGAGGAAATATTAAACAACACTTCGACTCAGTGTGCCTGGATGTTTATTTATTAAAATGATGGATTCTTCGGGGCGTTCAAGCATATATTAGACACATTGACATTGTCAGCACTGATGCCTCTGAACTTTTCTGATGCCTTTCTGAAGGCTAGCAAATAGGAGTCGTTTCAACGGAACAAAAGGGGGCTGCCCTGGGTTTTCTACTGTCACCTACTAAATTTGCCTTCCCTTTCACTCTACAATCCAGCAGGCATCCAGTCAAATAACATCGCTGGCCAGGTCTATGTGACCAAAACAAAAGGATCAGACCCTGGCAAGAAAGGTGAACTGTAGCCCCAGACTGCTGCTTCCCAATATCTCATGACAGAAATGGACTCCAGGAGCCAGTTAGATCAGCGAGAATCTCACCCACTACATCCCTGACAAGCGGTCATCCAACCTTTGCACAAAGGCTTCCAGTCAAAGAGATCCCATTTCTGACCAGAGCAGCTAAGTTCTCCCTCTGGGTGAGATCTCACTGCTAAGAAGTTGTCTTCCTGACTTCCAGGCTAAATCTACCTAAGTAAGACTCCCACCCACCATTCCTATACTGGACTAAGCAAAACATATCTAGTCCCTCTATCACATGACACCCTTCAAAGACATGAAGGCAGCTAGTAGATTTCCCTGAAGTCTCAGCATCTCCCTTCAACCAATCCTCATAAAGCCCTCCATGGACTTAAAAATGCTCTCACAAAAAGGTGATACAAAGACCTCACCACAATAATTTAAACATCATCTAACTAGAACAGAAAAGAAGGCCAGAGTGGGCATGTCCTATAATCTGGATACCGTACCTCTCCAAGATGGCAGAATATCACAAATACTAAGTTCTACTAAGTTCTCCTCCTGACACTTGCTCTGGGAGGCTGGGAAAGTCCCGTTCCTTTCAGGGTCCCAGGTAAATCCCAACACTGTAAATTACCAAGAAGACACTAAACTCCATTAGTAGAAAAAGTTGCTTATTAGGAACTCCTTCTATCCCCAGAAGTGCATGCCCAGGATAAACAAGCAAAGAAATCAGAAAGCTACCTCCCTCATTTCCTACATCTCAGAATTCAAAGGACTTTGCAGACCTCAAAGAACTATGCAAATGTTAACTATTATGATGAGGATGGTGATGAAATGACAGAAATATGATACAAGGCAAGTTGTGATGAGGATAAGAAGATCTAGACAAAGTGCCTTAGAAATGCTAGAGAAGGGAAAGGAATTTGTCAGTAGGGGAGGGAAAAGTAAAAAAGATTAGAAAAAGCTCCCCAATAGGAAGAGGAGGTGAGCCTGGCTAAAAGATAAAGCCATTTCTCAAGAGGACTAAGGGGTTCATCCCAGGCAATGGAGACACTTTTACATGAATGGTGGGCAGGAAAATATCTAAGGACCAGCACAAGGGATCAGCCCAATTTGGGGGAACTATGAAACACTAATGAGAAATTATGTAAGATAAGGCTGAAGTCAAATTGTAGAGAATTTTAAATACTAATACAAAAAGTAAATATTTTCTTCTAGAGTCAATGCTGCTATTTGGTCAACATCTCTGACTCTTTTTGACCCTATTTTAAAGTTTTCTTGGCACAGATATTGGAGTAGTTTGTCATTTCCTTCTCCAGCTCATTTTACAGATAAGGAAACTGAGGTAAACAGGATAAAGTGACTTCACCAGGTTCATATAACTAGTGTCTGTTTTGAACTAAAGTCTTCCTGAGTCCAAGCTGTGCTCTATTCACTGCAATAACTAACTCCCTGCCTACTTTAAACACACTAGAGAAGTTTTTGAGAAGGGAGTGACAGTCTCAGACCTATTGCATGGATTCAACATTAAATGATTAAAAAAAAAAAAAAAAGTTAAAAATCATGGAGCCAAAGATGTAGAGCACTGCACTGGAGATCTAAGCTAGGGATGGGGAACCTCCCTGAAATCATTTGCATGATCAGTCTCAAAGCTCCCACTGTTTGAGATGTACAAATGATGTCATAAGTATCCAAATGACCTTTGACAGAAAAATGGTTCCCCATACCTAAGTGAATATCAAACTTACAATCAATTGCTAGTCCACCTACATTGTATTATTCTGTAGCCCACATCCTGATCCCTCAGAAGTTGCTAAAACAATTGTCCCTCTATTATCCCTTTCAACTCTCTATTGTTCAATTATGTTTTATCTTTTCTAGTCTAAAGATTATTTTCTGTGGCAGAGAATAAATAATCAAGATTCAAGACCTGAATAGCTCTGCTTTCTCTGCTTTGTTCATTATCCTCCTCTGCCAATGCACTCCAGACATTTCTTAAAGACTTGGTCCATGCTTTTATATTCCTCAGCTATCTGTCCTTGATTCTATCATCTATAAATGTCTATTTAAAGTATAAGTTAGGAGATAAGCTCCCTGTAAATCTACATTCATCTTTTTAGATCACTCCCCCTTTCTTCTCAATCATAGCTTATTTGTATTTCTTCAGTACTTCTATTCTTAAAAGTTTCCAAGCCCTCCTACCTTGACTTTCTCTGTAGATTATCAATCCATGAAATCCTACTTATTCTTTCTCTAAAGACTGAAATTTATTCTCCTAAAGTCTTAGGCAAAGTTCAGCCTATACTTTGCCATATTTAATCAATAAACATTCTCAATCTCATTCTCTATTATATATTCTAAGATGGAATTCATATTTTCACCAAAGGTTCTTACCAACCCACCACATCAACCGGTCCCTCCCTCCCCTTCCTATTGATAAAAAAAGATCCAGATCAGAAATTTTCCTCATACATTCCTCTATCTTTTAAACAACGGAATTATCACTAAAGCAAAGATTTAACTATACTTTCTTTCGTGTCATTCAGATATCTGACAATAATAGTCATGTCTCCTTTTAAATATTCTTTTCCCCAGATTAAACATTCTTTTAAGAAGCTTTATGCAACTTTTCTTCTGATACTTTCCAGAACCTTCATCATTCTACTCACCTTCTAGACACTTCCCAGTTTGTCAATCACTGTCTTTATATTGACTTGAGTATAGTATTCCAGTTTTGGATACAATAAGACTTCTCATGATCCATTTATTAAGTAGACATATGTAATTTACCAGAATGGTTTGACCATGAGACTATTGTCTCACTCAATAAATTCCAGTGACTCCCTATCACCTCCAAATGCCATTTACCAGATTATTACATTTTCCTCCCTCTTCCAGGTGCTCTCAATGATCCAGTGACAGGTACATGGCCTCTTCACACTAGACATTCCATATCCTGACTCTCGGGCTTTCCTCTGGCTGTCCCCCTATTGCTAGAATTCTATTCTTTCTTTTCTTTGTCTTGATGTTTTCTTTCAGGTCTCAAAGTCTCACCTTCTACAAGAAGTCTTTCTGATAAAAGAAGGGAAGATGGGGTTCTAACAAATTCCTTTTATGATACAAATATGGTGCTGATATCTAAATCAGGAAGGGCCAAAACCCAAGAAAGAAAATTATAGACCAATTTCCCTAATGAATATTGATGGAAAAATTTTAAGTAAAATATTACCAAAGAGAGTACAACAACCTATCTCCAGGATAAGACACTATGACCAAAGTTATTTATAGACTTTATACTAGATAGACAGGGCTAGTTTAATATCAGGAAAATTATGAGCATAATTGACCATATCAATAACCAAACATAGAAATCATATGATTATCTCAATTGATGCAGTAAAAGCATGTGACAAAATAACAATACTCATTTCTATCCAAAACACTAGAAAGCATAAGAACAAATGGAATTTTCCTTAAAATGATAATTAGTATCTATCTAAAATTATCAGCAAGCATTATAGGTGATGGGGATAAAATGGAAACATTTCCAATAAGATCAATGTTGAAACAAGGTTGCCCATTATCACCACTATTACTCAATATTATACTAGAAATGTTAGCTTTAGCAATAAGAAAAGAAAAAGAAATGGAAAGAATTAGAGTAGGTAATGAGGAAACAAAATTAATACTCTTTGTATAGGATATGATGGTATACTTAGAGAATCAACTAAAAAAACTACTAAAAACAGTAACTTTAGCATAATTGCAGGATATAAAATAAACCCACATATACCACTGGCATTTCTTTATGTTACCAACAAAGTCCAGCAGCAAGAGATAGAAAGAGAAATCCCATTTGAAATACCTATAGATAACAAAATATTTGGGAGTCTATCTGCTGAGACAAAGCCAGCAACTATAGAAACACAATTACAAAACACTTTTCCCACAAATGAAGTTAGATCTGAACAACTGGAAAAACATCAAATGCTCACAAGTAGGCCTAGATAATATAATAAAAATGACAATACTACCTAAATTTATCTATTTATTCAATGCCATACCAATCACTGCCAAAAAGTTACTTTATAGAGTTAGAAAAAATAATAAAATTCATTTACAGAAACAAAAAAAAAAAATCAAGAACTTCAAGGGAATTAATGGAAAAAAAAACAAACGGTGATCTAGCTGTACCATACATAAAATTATATTATAATGTCCATTGAAACCATCTGGTATTAGGCTAAGAGACAGAGAAGTAGATCAGTGGTTCATCATTCACAATAGTCAATGACTATAATAATCTAATGTTTGATAAAACCAGACTCCATATTCTGCGATTAAAAACTCACTATTTGACAAAAATTACTGGGAAAACTGGAAAACAGTATGGCAAAGATATTGGTCAATGCCTAGTTTAACACTTTATACCAATATAAAGTTGAAATGGGCTCATAATTTAGACATAAAGGGTGATAGCATAAGCAAATTAGGAGAGCAAGGGAGAGTTTACCTCTCAGATCTGTGGAGAAGAAAGGAATTTCTGGCCAAAGAATAACTAGAGAACATTATAAAATGTAATCTGATCAAAATTATCCATTTTGCATTAAAAAGGTTTTTCTACAAACAAAACCAATGCAGCCAAAATTAGAAGGGAAACAAAGCTGAGGAAAATGTTTTTACATCCATTGTTTCTGATAAAGACCTCATTTCTAAAACTTATAAAGAATTGACTCAAATTTATAATACAAGCCATTCCCCAACTGGTAAATGGTCAAGGATATGAACAATTTTCAGGCAATGAAATTAAAGCCATTTCTAGTCA
The DNA here is from genome assembly GCF_048593235.1 of Sminthopsis crassicaudata. Lineage (NCBI taxonomy): Eukaryota > Metazoa > Chordata > Mammalia > Dasyuromorphia > Dasyuridae > Sminthopsis > Sminthopsis crassicaudata. Next base: position 40,875,731 of record NC_133623.1, on the reverse strand, counting down.
TGAAAAAATGCTCTAAATCACTATTGATTAGAGAAATACACATTAAGACAACTCTGAGGTACTATTTCACACATCTCAGAAGGGCTAAGATGAAAGGGATAGATGTGGGAAAACTAAACATTAATGCACTGTTGGTAGAATTATAAACTGATCCAACCATTTTGGAGAGCAATTTGGAACTATGCTCAAAGGCCTACCAAACTGTGCATACCCTTTGATTCAACAGTGACTTTATTGGGCCTGTCTCCCAAAGAGATCGTAAAGGAGGGAAACGGACCCATATGTGCAAAAATGTTTGTAGCAGCCCTTTTAGTAATGGCTAGAAACTGGAAACTGAGTGGATGCCCATCAGTGGGAGAATGTCTGAATAAGTTATGGTATATGAATGTGGTGGAGTATTACTGATCTATAAGAAATGAGGAGCATGCTGGCTTCAAAAAGGTCTGAAAGATTTACATGAATTGATGCTGAGAAAACTGAGGAAAACAAAGAGAACATTATATATAGTAAGAACAGGATTATGTAAAGATCAATTGTGAAGGCTCTTTTCTACAATGAAGTGATCCAGGACAATTCCAATAGACTTCTGATGAAGAGAGTCATCTGCATCCAGAGAATATGGAGACTAAATATGGATCAGAACATAACATTTTTACCTTTTTGTGGTTTGTTTCTTTTTCCCCTGGTTTTTTTTTCCTTTCCCCCTTTGATCTTATTTTTCTTGTTCAGTATGACAATTATGGAAATGTGTTTAGAAGAATTGCACATGTTTAACCTATACTGGATCACTTGCTATCTATGAAAGAGGGTAACAGGAGGGAGAGAAATTTAGAACACAAGGTCTTGCCGAGATCAAACTTTTGAACCATCTTTGTATATACTGGGGAAAATAAAGCTATATAAAAAGAAGTCTTTCTGATCCCTCTTAATACTAATGCCTTGATTTTGTGATTATTTCCAATTCATCACGTACATATCTTGTTGACATGTAGTTGTTTACATGTTTCCTTCCTCAATAAAGCATGAAGTACTCAAGGGAAAAGAATGTTTTTGCCTCTGTCTTCCTCCCTTAGCACAGTGCTTGGCACACAGTAAGCACTTAACACCTGCTTGTTAACTAGAATGGAGGGCTCCTTGAGAGAGGGGTTTATTATTTTTAACATTAATACTAAAATGTATATACCACTTGAAAAGTTTGCAAATTGCTCTTCACCTGTCATCTTATTTGAGCCTCATAACCACCCCAAGAAGATGGTGCTAATGTTATTCCCATTTTACAGATGAGGTTAAGTGACTTGTCCAGGGTGACACGGCTAGTATCTGAAGCAGGATTTAAACTGTGGTCCTCCAGACACAAAGTCTGGCCCTCTATTCACTGTGTCACCTAGTTGCCTCATTTCATTTAGGTCTTCATGTCTCCAGGATCTAGTACAGCGCCTGGCACATAGTAGATGCTTAAAAATGCTTGAGACTGGTTAAATCTCAGGTTACATTTGTATTGATAGCCATATCATACTGGCCCATACAGAGCTACTGACCAACTTTTTTTTTCCACGAGTTATCGTCAGGGTACATCTGCTATCTTTGTATATTTGATCCTTTAAAAAACTACAAGTCCAGAATGTTACATCCAGTCCTATCACAGTTTGGTCTGATTTTATTGTTGCTAAGTAAAAGAATGTCCCTGATTTCTACCTGTCCTGCCACCCTATCAGATAGGAAAACTCCCTTCATTGATTTGGTCCCTTGGTACAACTTATGGAGATGTGGAGTAAAAGGAGCCCCAGTTCAGTTTCAGCCACACAACCCCCAACCAAATGCCTTTCTATCATCATCTTCTCTCCTGACCCATTCCTTCTGTTAAATCTGCATCTAACTCATTTTGCTGATGCTGTATCTGAAGATGTGGCTATCCATTGCTACCCCACCCTATCCCTCAAGACAGACAAACACACAGACACATCTGTTCACAAAGATCCTATTAGGATAGCAAATCTTCTTTTTTTCTTTTTGAGTAAGCCTTTTAAGTGACCTGATATTTGTGCACAGAATAAACAGCTTTTAAATTATGCATTTGAGAAGTATTGTGTCCAGCTCTTTGAAAAGTGAGCCGAAGATAATAAATGCAATATAAATGTTCTCATCAATGTTAAACAGTTTTTTTAAGCATACATAAAGGATGTAACTTAGTCATAAGATGTTCAAACATGCAAATCTCTTCTCTCAAATGACAAAATGAGGGAAGAGGCCTTAGAAATGGCCCTTTGTTTAGTTGTTTTCTTCTCCCCCCAATCTCTTCACCAGGTCTTCATTTGAAGTTCACTACCTATATATACACCTAAATATAACCCTCTTTCCGCCGCCCCTAACACAAAGCCCTTCCATTTCTTGACTGCTTGGTCAAGGAAAAAAAAAACTATCTTTGCATATGTTCCACATCTAAGGTTCCTTGGTACCTGAAGATGTGATTGCTCTGAAAGTTTTTGTTTGTTTTTTTAACTTTAATACCATGTTATCAGCTGGGCAAGTTAGGGACATTTTTGTGAGGAGAATCAAGGGGATAGAAAAGAAATGAGAAATACAGTATAGGGAGAGATCATCTGGCCACCCACCTCCCCCAGGCCCAAATCTCTTCTCTAGCATCCTCAGCAAGATGGTCATATGACCTCTTGTAATATTTCCAAGAACCTTCTCCTGCAAAACTGCTAGCTATCCACTTCAGCTGGGGTCCTGTGAATAGTTTGATTGCTTTAGTAGGGAGAGTCTCCTAGCATGCATGCATGCATCCATCCATCCATCACTCCCTCCCTCCCTCTTCTCCTTTCCTCCTTTCCTCCTTCCCCCCCCTCCCCTTCCACCTCAATCTCCATTAGCTTTCCATTTGATTCTGAATGTGTCATTGCACCCAAAGGACTCAAGTATCTTTCCACAGGCGACGAACTATAAATGTTGATGATCCCTTAAGCTCTTTACCAAGGAGCTTTAGAGGCCAGGGATTAAGATGACTCTACCCTCTTGCCTTGAAACCAAAATATATCTAATTTCCCCCCCAACAGTAGATATTGATATTTCTTTGTTTCCATTTGTCACACTAAGCTGTGGCTGGGAGGTTTCAGACCCAGACTCTAAATGAGTCAGCTGTGCAGAGCCCAGACACAGAGAGAGGTTTCCGTAGCAACAGGAGATGTGTGGGAAAGCCTTATGTACACTATAGCTTAGGAAACAGGTTTCTTTTCAGCTTTACTAGCTGACAGGCAAAGCTTTCCCTAAGTCCTCGAGAGAGAGTTTCTCATTGCACATATACTTGGGTTAAGTTTGAGAAAGAATTTCAAAACAGTCAAACTTTGGTGTGTATTTTTCCCTCTTTGCAGTCAACACCGAACTAAGTAATTGTACCATAAGGGCTGATCCTGAATCCCGGCACCAGATCTTCCCCATTGGCAGAAGTAGGTTCAGAATATCAATTCCCTTTATGGGTCTGTCCATCCATCTAAAACACATGCTGTGTTTGAAATAACTCAAATCCCCCAACAAGCAAGAGCTTGCAAATATCTTCACTCAATCTTGGGAATCATTAAGGGGTGGACAAGATGGAGCACATCCTAGATAGTGAGGGGATGTGAAATCAAGTCTAATGAAAAAAGGGCAAAGGGAATTGGCAGATTGAGCCAGAGCAAGATAGCCGCTTTTAAGACTCACAAAGGCCATATTGGGGAAGAAGGAGAGATTTAAACAGTATGGTGCCGAATTAGGATGAAAGGATAAAAGGAGAAAATGAGGAAGTTGCCCTAGATCAGGGGTTCCTTCCCTTCCTTCGTCATTCTTCCCTCCCTCCCTGCCTTTTCTCCTTTCTTCCTTCCTTCTTTTTTCCTTCTTTTTCTCCTTCCTCCCTCCCTTTCCTCCTTCCTTCCTCCCTTTTCTTTTCCTTCCTTTTGTCCTTTTTTTCCTTCTTCCTTCCTGCCTTTTTTTACTTCCTCCCTCCCTTTCCCTCCTTCCAGGTTTCAGTATGATTCTAAGAAAGCCAGGTTTACTCATCTGATCTCTGCTTACTTACAAAATCTCCCACATAGACGTCTCACAAATGCAACTACTGATAAATCACAAGAGACCAAGACTATGGTTATACTGCTATAGACCCAACCCTATTCTAGAAAGGAGAACATTGTTTTTCTGTAAGACAATTGCCATATACCTCAGGACCTCTGAAAAATTCTGCAATGAGCAAATTATCAAGCAAATATTATAGTAAAGAACATGTACAACTAGACACACAATCAAGTGTTATACACTGCTTTATAAACTCTCATGTTGAAACTACCATATTGAATATGGAAATATATTTTTCTTGACTGCCCATACTGGTTACTAAAATTTGTTTTTGTTTCATTTCATTTTCTTTTTCCTCTCATGGTACTAGGGGAAGGAGGAAAGGTTTAAGAATAAAATTTTGTTTGATGAAGGGTACATTACTAATTCCTTAAACCAGGATTCCTAAATTCAGACATTGTGGAGAGGGTCTGGCCTAATTCATGTCTGTTATGAACTCAACTGTCCTTCCCTATTCTCCATCACACAGAGGTTGGTTCCAGCAGCCTTTGGGACAGAGAGTACTCCTTGCTTCCTTGGATGATCGTTTGGGGATGGGTAGCCAGTAGACCAGTGTCTTAGGGAAAAAAAGCCTTAAGGTATCTACTCCAGCTGAGCTTATACCATCTAAGCCCCCTCCCTGTGAGCTAACAGGAAATCTTGTTACCTGTCCCCTGAAAGTTCACGGTGTAATTCTCTATTTTGTGTAGGAACATTTTGAAACTTTCAAGCTGGACACAACATTTTAAGCTAAACTGCTTTGGAGAGATAATTACAGTCTTCTGTTCTTGAAGATGACTACCGATAAGGGCTCTGGATGTGAGATGTTATCAACATTTTTTAAAACTGCAAGATGGGTCCATCTTCTCTTAGGACATGAAATAATGACCTGTCCCTGATTACTTCCTCAATGTTTGGATCTTGGAGTTTTCTCAAATCCCTAATTGTATATTTCAACCAAATAAAGTTCCAAGGGTTCATAGGCCCAGGGCAGGATATGAATCTGGCCTTCTGAATCCAAACTGCAGTATACGACACAAGGTCTTGCTTTAAGAAAGCCAATTTTCATTTTACAAAGGGGGAAAGCAGCAGACGGTAGATGAGAATTCAGGTCTTTTTTGCCTGAAGTTTCTCAACAACTCAGCACTGACATTTTCTTCTTGATTATAAACCTTTGACAGTCTGGCTTTCCTTAATCTTGCTATACACACACATATATATATGTGTGTGTGTGTGTGTGTGTGTGTGTGTGTGTGTGTATGTATATGTATATATGTGTGTGTGTATGTGTATTATACACATCTTTTGTCTGCATGCAGCTCCTGAAAAGCTTTTATTGCTCTAGTCTCTCCATTGTAAACCACCCTTCTCCCTCCCAAATAACTGATCTTCGTAAGCTATGTCACATTTGTCACGTGGACGGCTTCACATTGGGCAGTCGGATAGCCCTAGACTGACCAGAGTTCTCTTCAGTCTGGAAAGCAGAGTTGGCTAATTCCAGACAGGATAAGGTTGTCTTTTGAGGCCAGTGTTTAATCATGAGCAGGGTTCCAGTCTCATCCAAGCTGATTTGGAAGGCATCTTCCTAAAGGGAGAAGTATGGGCCTGCTGCCATTTGATAAAGGGGATGACACTTGCTGGCTTGGAGAGGCCGTGGATTGGATATTCATTTTTCAATTCCCTTTAATGAATACTTTAAAGTCACATCATAATTACTTAATATATGCATGTTTTTCTTCAAAAGATTTTCTCCATCTATAAGGTACTTCACCAAATGAAGCCCCTTGTTCTCCATCTCTATTTGGATGGTAATTGCCATGGGCCCTGATAAAAATTCCACGTAGTTTTCTGAACAATAATAGTAGTAATCTGGAGATGGCCTCATTTTCCCCCCTTGTTTATGACGAGAAGGCAAATGGTGCAAACACCAATCTTACTGCCGTGCTAACATTGGAGTGCTCATTACAGCTCAGGCCATAATGTAAAAAGGAGAGTAAGTCTCAACATTCATGGGAGAGCAGCGACACTGGGAGCCCCAGGAAGAAAAAATAGGCAGGCTGTGGAACGCAACCAAGGTTCTCCTAAAGCTTCAGAGAGCTCACAGGGCAGTGTCTTTTTTCCCCACTTCCGGAAGGGGAAATAACAGCTTACTTACATTTCCATAGCTGCAACATTTCCAAACCATTCTATTTACTGCAGGCTGGGGATGAAGGTCATCCAAATATTGACCTCAATTTGAAGGAACAAAATGAAAACCAGAAGGAACCTTAGAAATCGTAAAGTCTCACTAACTTGGAAGCTTTTTACAGAGAAAAAAATAGGCCAAGGGAACCTTAAAATGCTGGCCTCTTCTTTCAAAGGGCCAGAATCTAAGAGCTGGCAACAGCCTCTAGCCCTTTCATTTGAAAGAAGGAGAAAATGAGGGTTATGGAGGTATAGTGACACACCACCACTACATGTTGGGAAAGATGTTGAAAGTAGTCAGATCCAGACCACAAGAGAAGATGAAAGGACTGGGAGTGTTTGGCCTGGGGGAAAGAGTTAGGAAGACATAAGAGTGGCATCATTATTGCACATGTATAACTGATATCTTATTGTTTACCATCTCAGAGAAGGGAGAGGGGAAGGAGGGATAGAATTTGGAACTCAAAATTTAAAGGCAAGGAAAAAAATGTGAAAAATATTTGTTTTAACCTATAATTGGGAAAAGATAAAATATATTTTAAAAAGGAAAATATATTATGCTACTTCAAATTGAACACAAAGTTTCAGATTCTGAGGGCCGAGAACAGTTGGATTAGCACCAGCCTGTCACTAAAAGATAAACTTCTAATACAGACCAAGATGACATTAGTTTTTCGGCTGACACTTCCTTATCTTGAGTTTGAGGTTCAGTAAACCCCTCAGGTCTTTTTAAAGAACAAATGATGTCTATCTATTTTCTTCCCCATCTTTGACTTGTAGAGATGACTTTTTTGGTGCCCAAGTACAAGACTTGACATTGGTCCCAAATGAATTTCATCTAATTACATTCTGTCCAACACTTGGGCCTGTCAAGATCCTCTGGGATCCTGGATTTGCCATCCCGTGCATAAACTATCTCAACCGGATTTGTGTTATCCTCACATTTGATGTTCATGCCTTCTAATGCCTTTATCCAAGTCACAGTGCCTATTACAAACTCCTGCTTTTTGCTTGTTGCCTAAAATAGAGACATTTGGATAAAGCTATTTGAGCCTGTGAATTTTACTATTTGTTCCTTTCTTGGGTTTTGCCTTCTATGAATTTAGGGGAGTCACGAGTGCTATTCTTCTTCTCTTATGTTGGTTGATCTATTCCCCACAGTATCCAACTTTGGGACACAGATAGAGGTAGTCTTCTCCCTTTCTCACCCTTCTTCATTGTCTAGATGTACAAGACAGACAGCAAACACAATCTTACCGGCCTCTTTGAGATGTGCTCCATTTTGGGCCAGAAATCTGTTAACCCCTCTGCAATAAGCCACGATCCAGAGATGCAGCCTTTTATTTAGCCTGTGGGGCAGCGGGGGAGAAGTCCAATATAAGGGGTGGTAATTTCAAAGAGAATTTTTTTTTATTAAATCTGATTAAAGGAATATACTTACTACCAGTGAGACGGTCCCAAAGGCGAAATAGGAGTTTCCCTATCACTTGGATGCCTTGTTGGATGACCACCTGTCAAGAATATTAGAGTGAGGATTCTAGTTGAAATATCCCTTGGATTAGATGGGAAGGGGAAAAGAGAGAATAAGCACTTATATAGTACCTGCCATGTACCAGGCACTGTGCTAAGTGTTTTGTTTTTTTTTCTTTTTACAAATATTTAATCCTCATAGCAACTCTATAAGGTAAATGCTATTATTATGACCTCTATTTTACAGGTGAAAAAACTGAGACAAACAGAGGTTAAGGAACTTGTCCAGGGTTACACAACTAGGATGTTTTGGAGGCTGCATTTGAACTCGGGTCTTCTCACCAGGCTCTGTGGTCTATCCGCTGTACCACCAGCTGCTGGTGAGAGTCCTAATTCCAAGATCCTCTGTGTTTGTCAAATGATGTTCCCAAACTCACATGGTATAAGACTCAAGATTTTTAAAGCCCATTTTACAGAAAGTTTCACCAACTGTATTGCCTCTTGGGTTTTCCATTCAGGAAGCAGTAAAAGAGAATTCAAATCTAGTTACTAGTCCTCTTCCCCAAATGAAGGATTAGCATATCAAGGGGCTTGCTCACACAGAACACTTTCATATGGAAAAAGAGATGGCAGATAACCTAAGGGAAGTGTGGAAGATAATAGAACCCCAGGCTCTGGATAAGATTAGGCCTTATTTTAGGATCAGTGATTTAGCATTAGAAAGGACCTAAGGGGCTTCAGAGTCCAAGCCTTTCATTTTATATAGGAGTAAAGTGAAACACAAGAGATTGAATGATTTGTCCAGTAATACACAGGTAATAAAAGTATGACATGGGAATTGAAGCCATCTTCCTCAATCCAAATTAGCTCAGATTCTACTATACAACATTGATTTGCTCCACACCATCCACTTTTCAGTCCCCTTTTCTAGCCTTTGCTTGACTAACTGTACTATTGCTGGAGGAGCGAATGATTCTGCCAAGCAGATGGGATGAGGTGGTGCTCTGTAAGCATAAGGGACAATGCAGGTACATTATGTAGGTGACTTCTAAGGTTCCAGCAGATGCTGAGCCGGAGGGCTACATTAAAGTAACATTGGAGGAGTACTAAGGAAAACCCTGGTTGGCTCAAGGCAAACAAGGTATTAGCCATTACATACATTAGATCAAAACTTTTTGAAAATTTATCTTGAACTATCAAAAAGCTCTATGAAATTTAAGATGTATTGGTCAACCTGCCATCTGGGGGGGTGGGGAAGGAGGGGAAAAATTAGAACAAAAGGTATGGCAATTGTCAATGTTGTAAAATTACCCATGCATATATCTGGTAAATAAAAACTATTAATAAAAAAAGCTCTATGAATTATAGAATCACTTTTCATAACTATGATTCATCCCTCCCATTCTCTCACCGATTCCCTGGCCTTAGGCCACCCTTGTACCTTGGCTGGCTGGCTGGCTGGCTCGGATGCCCCGGATGCCCAGATTCTGGCTGACCCTCTGTGGACTTGAAGAACAGAATCAGTAAATAGCTGCTGGGGTTGTGCCAAAACTCTCCAGAAAGGAGGTTCCATTGGTAATCAAAATGTCGGTAGCTAATGATGTGCAAAGGCAAGAAACTCCGCCTAAAGTGGAAAAATGAATACCTCCTTTGACAAGTGAAACCCATTTTCTCCCATTATCAATTCAGTAGAAATGAGCAAATGTTGTCTACCATCAGCTCAATATTCCTATTCTTGGAGAGCTTTGTTACAAGACTGTCTACTGAATAATAGCAAAGAATGACCAGGAGACTTGGGAATGACGATAACACAAAACATAATTTATGTCCATTGTTTTAGACTTAGCCTGGTGTTTTTTATTTTGTCTCTTTCGTGTAATTATCTAGCATCAGCTATGCCAGCAATCAGGCCACTGGAAAATGAAAGGCTAGGGGAGAGTTGTCGACCTCATTTGATGGAGAGAGCTATCTAACTGGGAGCTCCCGACACTGATGAAATCACAAGTCTAGTACAAAAATAAAATGGAATCATTAGTAATGCTAGACACAGTTCAGGATGCTGAGCTCAATCCAATTCCTCTATGGTAAAAGAAAAAAAAAATATTAGCTAGCTGCTCGCATCAAGCTTATCATTGCAGGTCAGTGAAGGAAGCATATGGAGGAGATGAAAGCACACTTGGAAAAAGGAAGAAATTGAGCTTTCTTGTTTTGCTTCAGGGTTCTTTTTTTTTTTCAACATAAGTCTTCTGGAAACTTTGGACTTCATTTATGTAGTGGCTAGACACCTTGGAAAAATATGACTTTGCTCTGAGCATATCTAACTAGGTTTCTTTTTTTCCCCTTTATTTTCTCTTAAAAGATCTTTCCTGTAGACACACTAAAATGGAGGGAGACCAGGTGAGCGTGGAAAATAGCCCCAAACTGTTCCTACAGGAGCTACAGCTCCTCACCTCATAACAATGGTCCAAACCATTTCATCAGTAGCACTGTATATTCTCCTAAAGCTGCAGGTCAGGGTCAGGAAACCCCACTGGACCACAAACACAATCTTAATTCTAAACGGGGAGAGATGTGAAACAGAGGCCAAGCACGAACCTAATTCTCTCTCCAATGTTTTCTTTGGGGGTTTTAATGAGACTTTTGCTTTTGGAACATACACATGGTTCTGGATATCACCAATCCTCCAAATTGAGACCTTCGTTTTGGCAATTAAAAAATTAACCCAAAACAACTGATCCGATGACCATGTCTGACAAAATAGAAGAAATTCTGCCCCTGCGACACATCCTAACCCCCAGCTTCTTAAACTGTGGTTCACAACTCATATGAAGTCTCATAACTGGATCTGGGGTTTGTGAAATTATGAATTACTATCAGTAAATGTTTGATTTGTATACCTATTTTATATACCTATATACCAGGGGTAAGGGACAAATTTCAAAGTTGAGAAGAGGTCATGAGCAGATAAAGTTCAAAAAGCCTAGCCCAAGCACTTATATGCTGAGAAACAAAGACATCTGTTCCATTGTCTGGCCTTCCTTCCCCTAAAAGGTTTACTTTTCACATTCTTTGATTTAGTGTTAAGAGTCATTATGTATATTAGTCTTCTAGTTCTGTTTATTTCACTCTTCACTGATGTGGAGAAATTTTCCATTGTTTCTCTGAATTCCTCATTTCTTACCAAATGGTAACACTCAACACAATTATATACCCCAGTCTGTCCCCTCATTTCCTATTCTCTATTCCACTGATGCCTACTTGGTTTTCGGCTTTCTGCCACATAAAGTTTATGAATGTTATGAAATATTGGACAGTTATCTCTGACCTCCAGTAGTGGGATTACTATGTATGAATTCTCTTAAGTATTGTTCTTGGAAAATCCCCATACTATTGACATTTGGACCAATCTGTCCCTTTCCCAAGTGTCTACTTCCTGCTTGTCTTCAGAAACAAATTAAAGAGGCCTTTTGGCATCTTCACCAATATGCACAGTACAGATCCAATCCTAACAGTGGTCTGCATTTTCATTCACCTTCTTATAAATGAGTTGGAATATTTTTCACATGTTATTTGATAGCTTGCAATTCTGCTTTTATGAAATATTTACTTACCTTTTAAAGGACTTACCTGTTTTCTCAAATGTTCTGGTTTTATGGACCCGAGTAATGAGGTTTGAAGGCAGGGGGTGGTATGTTTGGATAGGTTACTAGTTGGCTTCATTGTCTACTCCTGGAGACTACTTTCCCCTCATGTTTTAGATTAGATTTGACCCTGATGAGGCTAAAGTGGGAGAAAACATGTGTTTTATTCCAGAGTTAGAATTCTTAGGACAGATGTCCAATTTCTTGCCTCATTTTATGTTTAAGAAGTAATTTCACAGTGGATATTTAGATTAAAACTAAGGTTACACTTTACAGTGTATCAATTAATGAGAAATTCTTTCTTAGGCAAAGTTTTTTAATTAGGACTTGAGGTCTAATTAGTTTCTGGGGGTGAACCGAGAGCTGAGGACTTCTCTTTATGAGAGTAAATTCAAAAAGTTCCCATTTTTTAAAAAGTCACCATCATTCGTATGCAGAGCAGATATCTTTAGGTAACACCATCCCCATTCTACAGAAGCACATGTTTCAAGGGAGAGATACATTAGTTGGCAATAACCTATTTATATTTTCCTGAAATATCCGTTCTGTTTAGTAGGCTCTGGTATTAAGTAATTCCAGTTAATTAACAAGGATTAAAGTGTGGAGTACAGCGGCCTCTGCTTCTGCATCAGCCAGGCCCACTTCTGAAAGTACAGCCTACCTTGCCAGGAAATAAGAAATGCAACATCCAATACTCCCCCTCAAAAAAAAAAACAAAAAAACAAAAAAACCAAAACCAAAACCTAACAACCCCTATCTGAGGAACATACTCACTTGCTCCACAAATTCAATTCCAGAACTAATTATCTACCATGAACCATGTAGAGAGAGAGTGTGGTATAACGGTTAAAGCTAGCCTCAAAGCCAGGAAGAGGGGGGGATACCTTTGACAAATGCTGCTGTGGGACCCTGACTGAGCAAGAGCCAGCCCCTTTCCCTCTTAGTTCCCTGGCTGGAGCAACTCTTGAACTGAAATGTAAGAGCTGCTCCCCACCCCAATGAAATCATCCCAAGTTTTGGCCTGAAATTAAAAACAAAACTCACCTTCTGTCAGGCCTTTTTTCTGCCCTACTCAGTCTATACCTGAGGTACTTTGTTAAGTTCTGAGTGGTTCCTTTTCAGGGGTCAACAAACCAGAACGCCATTGTTATGGGGGAGGGAAGTGGGGGGGAAAGTGAGGGGGAGGGTACAATTATGGTGACCATAACCCCAAAATCATGAAATTGAGACCTGGAGGGAAGCTTGCCTCCTACACCCCCTTTTCCCTTAAATAGCTGCTGTTCCCCCACCCTCGGCAGCGTGCTAAGAAACTGACTCCTGTATACTTTTTGGGTATGTTGTCCCAAAATTCTTAGCGAGGTTTTAAGCAATTAAGACTTAAAATTGCACCAGGACTTTGGGGACAGCCCGTAGAGCTGGTCCTTCTGGGTTCTCTAGTGTCCACATTAGCTCCTGGGTGTCAGACATCCCACTCCTTGTCTCTGGATTGCCAGCTCCAAGCAGGGCGCCTGGCACCGAACAGTTACTTACTCAAAACTTGTCGGTTTGTGTACTCCGGTTCCAGCCCCTCCCCCCTTTTAATTTTATATATATATATATTTTTTTTTCACTTTTTTAATTAAACATATATTTTTCTCTTTTTTTTCCTTGCCCCCCTTTTATTTTATTTTTTTTAAGAAGCTAGCACCAAGAAGAAAAGTTGACTGACCAGCAGAGTGGGGGTTCAAAAGCCAGGGTCCTCTGCCTAGAAGAGGGGGGGCCAGGGGAATGGAGACCGGAGGGAACACTGGGAAACACTGGGTGAGTTCCAGCTGGAGAAAAGGCTCCATGGACCTATTGAGACTCTCCACAGAAACTAAGCTTGCTAAAAAAAAAAAAAAACTTGAAAAAAACGCTTATTTGCTTGCTCTCTATGGTTCAAGAGCTTCTAGACAGTTAACTTGGTACCTGATAATTTTACTTGAGAACCAAGGCCATTTGAAGCAAACAGGACTTTAGCGCTAAGGAACTCTTGGTTGAGTTACCCTCCCCTCCCCCACCCTCCCCCAAAGCGACCGTTTCCACACAAGAATTTCCACAGCGAATGCCTACAAAATGTGAGTGGATAGAAATGTCATTTGGAGCAAGAAGGAAAACTAAGTGGAGTACAGCAGACTCACCGAAGGCCCATTACGTAGATAAATAGGAGTTTGAGTCAATTTTGGGGCTCCGGGACCCCCCTCGTGAGGCGGTCCGGAGCCGCTCTCTCGCCCGTCCCGGCAGCGGCTGCCGCCCCCTCAGCTACCTCAACTCACGGGCCTCTCTTTAGGCTAAACACCTGCGCACTGGGAGCAGGCTCCCGAGAGAACAGCGCCTCCTGACGGCCGGAGCCGGGCCTGCCGCAGCGTGTGTCTCCTCACGTTCCCCTCTCTCTCCTCCGAACTCCCAGGCGGAAGGAAGCGAGCACAGTGCACCTCCCTGTTCTGGGTCACTTTCCCCGGACAATTCTCGGAAACTCGTTCTGGAGAGAAGTGGAGAGCTCCCTCTCCCTCCCTCCCTCCCTCCGCTGTAGTCATCCAGGGTCGGCCTAACGCTCCCAGCTCCCCCATCACACGTGGGAGGGAAGGGCGCTAATTTCCTGGCAAAATTAGCTCCCGAGGAGACAAGGATTGATTCATTATGGTCTTTGTAAGCCCAGTGCCGGCACACAGTAGGTGTTTAATAAATCCACCTTGAAAGGTGGCCTGGCTACAACAGGCAACTGCCTCTGCAAGCTGTAATTTTGCGGCCCCCGGCCAGCCGAATTTATTGTTTAAAAGAGCACAGCCTTTCTTCCCCTTTCAAGATGTTTTGTCCGAAACATGTAGAACATTTCCACTGCTTTGTAAACCCTTAAACGGTACAATTTAATTTGTGTCCTCAGCAGGTGAGGAGGCCGTGGGTGGAGCAGTCCCTCTTACAGAGTCAAAGCACTCCCTGGGATTCAGGGAAATCGCATCCCTTCGGTCCTCATGGATTTGCTTTTACACAAAGGGCGCTGGGTTTTATACAGTATTTTCAGAAGCTGATGGATGGGGGCCAAAGGCTTTGCATCCCACCCCATGTACTCCCTTCCTGCATTTAGCTTAGTGTCCTTCCATTCTCTAGTGGGGAAAGTCATTAAGCTGACATTTTCTTCCTCTGGGCTATTTCCTGCAAACTCTGCTCTGTCTTAGTCAACCAGAGTCTCAGATCTCTTCTGCCCGGTGAGCAGGCTTTCTGGAGACAACCGGATGAACAGTACTCCAGGTCTGAACCTGAAAACGATCCAAAAAATAGTGCTCTCTTTTCGGGTTTTTTGTTTTTTGTTTTCCAGTTTACAGGATGGAAAAGTTTATCTTGATGAATTTGCTTTTTATGCTGCTCAAACAGTGGCTGAGCAACTCTTAAATGCTCACCCCAACAGTGAAGATCACGGCAAAGACATCTGAGGGCAACAGCAGAGACTGACAGCTGGAAGAAACCTTTGAGCTCATCTATTCCCCCAATTACAGATGAGGCAACTGAGGCCTAGAGGGGCCTAAGTCAGCCAACTAGCATTTATTTGGGTGTCTAACATGTGCCAGGCATTGAGTGGGGAACTTACCAAAGGGCATGGAGGTCAAAAAAGAGGATGGATGGGAGTCCATTTCTTGCCCTTGGACTCAAACTGCAGTGCTCCTCAGTGTTCCTGCTAATCCAAGGCTGAAAGAAACTATGGATGTCAACTGAGCCAACTCAGAGGGGGACACAGAGGGGAGAGAGAAATTGGAGCAATTTGCCATTGTTTCTCTGAATTCCCCATCTCTTACCAAATGGGAATGCTCAGCACTATTTACTGCTTAATATTTTGTAATTATTTACCTAATCATTTATTAATTATTTCCTTAATATTCACTTCTTAAATTACTTCTTAAACATAAAATGAGGCAATAAATTGGACATCTGCACCAAGAATTCTAACTATGAAATAAAAAAAGACAGGTTTTCTCCCATGTTAGCCTCAAATTGCATGGGTCAAATTGCATCTAAAACTTGTCCAAATTTAATGTATATTTCTACCATATTTAACATATTTTGGACGACTTGCCATCTAGGAGATGGCATGGGGAAGGGGGGGAAATTGGAACATAAAGATTTGCAAGGATTAATGTCGAAGAATTGTCCATCCATATGTTTTGAAAAAAAAAAAAAAAAAAAAAAAAAAAAAAAAAAAAAAACTTGTCCAAAGGCATACTAAGGGCAGAGGCAGAAGTGGAACCCAGGCCTCTGTTGACTCCAAGACCAGCATCCTTTGTGTTGCACCACAAGATAGTAGCAGGAGTGCCTGCATGTGCCTTAAGGCACCCTTTAGTCCAATCTTCCTTATTAAGAGGCAGTAGAACAGATAGGGGCAGCTAGGTGGAGCTGCAGTGCACAGAGCACCAGGTCTGGACTCAGGGAGACTCCTCTTCCTTAATTCAAATGACCAGCTAGGTGACCCTAGGCACATCACTTTACCTAATCTGCTTCAATTCCCTCATTTATAACATGAGCTGGAGAAGGGAATGGCAAACCCCTCCAGTATCTTTGCTAAGAAAACCCCAAATGGGGTCACAGAAGGTCCAATGAAAAAGAACTGAACCAAAAAAACAAAAACAAAAACAAAACAAAACAAAACAAAACAAAACAAAACAAAATAAAAAACACTGGATTTGAAGTCAGCAGAGACCCAGGTTCAAATCCTGCCTTGGCTGCTTCCTGGCTGTGTGGCACTGCACAAGTCACATAACCTAAGCTAAAGAGGGAAGCTAAACAGCTGGATTTATAGTTAAAAGGGAACCTCAAGGTCATCTGGACCAGTGGTGTCAAACTCAAATAGAAACAGGCCACTGATCCTAACATAAGGATCTCTGTGGACAGTACTGAGGTAATTTAAAATGGGATATTATCTTTATTTGATGACATTTTCATTCCTTTTCTTCAGTATCTCCCAGGTACATTTTAATTTGATTCTGCCACACTCAGGAGTGGTATAGGCCACATCTATAGGAGGTGGCACGTTTAATACCTCTGATCTTATCCAAATCCCTGCCGAGAGCAGCAGAGGTAGGATTTGAATTCCAGTCCCTAATTACAGCTAGTAAATTTTTCATCCGTAAAAATGAGTTTGCACTAAATGACCTGTGAGCTAGTAAATTTTTCATCCGTAAAAATGAGTTTGCACTAAATGACCTGTGAGATCCCAAAATTCCATTATCTGCCTAAAAAAAGAGTTCCAGGGACAAGAGCACTGGTTATAGCGTGGAGACTCGAATTCAAAACCCACCTTGCAGCACTCCGCCTCAATCTCTCTATATGTAAAAATGAGAGGGTTTGGAAAAGATCAGAGATATTAAACATGCTGCCTCCTACAGATGTGACCTATAACACTCCCAAGTATGGCAAAATCAAATTAAAATGTACCTAGGAGATATTGAAGAAAATGAATAAAAATATCAAGTAAAGATCTCTCTCATTTTAAATTAAGTCACTATGCTGTCCCCAGGGATCCTTATGTAAGGATCAGACACTTGTTTCTATCTGACACCAGTGCTTTGGATGGCCTTGTCGTTCCTTCTAGCTACAAATCCAGCAGAGTACTTTTTAGGAGCCAGATTGAAGAAGAAATCCAGTGATAGGATGGCCAGTGATGGAGGGAATAGGAGTAAGTGAAAATGGGTAAACTTCAGAGGCTGGGTGAGCATGTGTGCAGGTGACAAGCAAGACTCGCCTTTATCCATACCAAATGAAACCCCAAAGTAGAGATGTCACTTCACTTCCAGAGCCTCAGTTCTTTGATCTTTAAAATGGGGATGATGAGAACAGCTTAATCACTCCCCTCTCTGTGTTACTGTGAAGCAAAATTCCCTGGAATGGTATAGCACTGAAATTACTGCCCCAACCCTAGAGAGGGGGAGCGGTTGGGGGAGATGGGGAATATGACAGAAGGGAATCTGAGGTAGAGATCAGACTCAGTGCTGGGAATTGGGCTGACATTTCTACCGAGCCAAAATTTACCAATTATTATCCTGAAATTGTAAAGGGTTTTCTTCTTAGGAAGGCACATCTCATAAAGGTCAACTGCAAAGCCAAAGGCAAAAGAAAGGAGTGCTGATGATTTTTAGAAGGTAACAAAAACCCCTTGGGAGAAGCTTGCTGCAGAATTTGATTTGCTAATGAATTGTGCAGTTATATAACTAGATGTCATCAAGTTAATATGAGAGAGGCCAAAAAACCAAAAAACCAAAACCCCAAAAAACAACCCTGGCATTGAATTTTCTCAAGAATTCAGTGTTCTCACTGGGAAGTGAATGTAAATTGTTAGCACTGCTGTCTATCTACCCAGGTTACTTATACCTTCGGAAGCTAATAATTAATGTGCAACAAGAAAATGGGATTTACACACATATATTGTATCTAGGTTATATTGTAACATATGTAAAATGTATGGGATTGCCTGTCATCAGGGGGAGAGAGTAGAGGGAGGGGGGGATAATTTGGAAAAAAAATGAATACAAGGGACACTATTATAAAAAAAATTACTCATGCATATATATACTGTGGAAAAAAATTTCTAAATTAAAAAAAAGAATTCAGTGTTCTCTAACACATTGGTGTTTACAGATTTGTTCTCCTACAGTAATGCTGGGAGCTAGGTATTGTAAGCATTAGTATTCCCATTTTACAGGCAAGGAAACTGAGACTTGGATCCCAAAGTGACCTAAATTCTAAGTGGCAGAGCTCAGCGTTGAATCTGGGTCTTCTGACCGCAGGTCTAATTAATGGCCTTTCCGCCACACCATACTGCCTCAAGGAAGCACATCACAAGGCCATGACTAGGGTCAGGGATCATTCAGTCCCATGTTCCATATCATCTAGAACCGCTTCTACAACTAAATTGTCCACATACCAGAACAATTGATGTTAATAAGATTGACCCTACATCTCTAAGAAAAGGTTAAATTTAGATTCTATAAATGGCTAATGAGGAGAGAATATTCCAGCTCAATTTACTCCCAAAGAAGGTGCCACTTAGGGAAGAAGAGAGCATGGGAGCTTTGCCCTCGGTCTCCCCTCTGCCTGCCTTGGCCAGAGGAGGACCTTGCAACCAGACTCACAGGCTCAGAGGTGCTGATTCTAATCTACCTGCACCCTAGGGAGTCAGGTCCCCCGAAATCTAGAATTCCATCCCCTTATGGCTTTAAGGGTGATGCTGAGGGTTTGGGGCTAGTTTTTGAACCTGAAGGCTATCTCTCTTCAGCTATCTAGGAAGGGCACCAAAAATAGCCAAAACAGCATTCTGGCACTGACGATACTGTGTAGCCCTGGGAGCAGAAGCAAACTTGTAACATGCATTGAAACAATCCAAAAAATGGGTTTCCTTCTCCTCGTGTCCCCTTACTGGTCTTTGTTTAGCCAGGTGGATTCAAGTACTCAGGCAATTTCCCAGCTTAGGAGGTAAGCTTAAAGTCAGTCATGGTAAAGATGTGGATACTGGGCAGTGCGTGAGGTCTGTACTTAGGGGTTGAATTTGGGAGCCTAAGGAGGGTGGTCCTAGGAAGCTGTCATACCATAGCAGAGGGAGCTGTAGAAGTAGGACCGTGGGCCAGGATAAAGGCCAGGTGATCAGGAGAACTTTGTTTGGCAGGCACAGGGGCCAGCCCAAAGGAAGTGACAATTAGTATTGATATTATCATTTCAGGCACTTGGTGATCACATTTGATCCTTACAATAAGCCTAGAAGATAGGTGATATTATTTCCCCCATTTTACAGTTAAAGCAACTGAGACAAACAGAGCTTAAACAACGTGTTACACAGTTAGAGATCATCTGAGTCAAGATTTGAACTCAGCTCTTCTAAACTGCAAGGCTAATGTCCCCTGCATCCCCCTCGCTATTTCAGTGGGTAGGTCAGTGAGGGGTGAAAGGCAACTGAGGCAGAGAAGGACAGCAAGGTAAGAGAAAGCAAGGCTGAATCAGGGAAAGAGAAGAGGGAACAGTGGAGGCAGTAACATTTATCAGTGACTACTACATGCTAGGCCCCCTGGTTATATTTTACAAATATGATCTATGTGATCTGCACAACAAGCCTGGAAAGTAGGTGCTGTGATTACCCCCACTTTATTAACTGAGAGAAGGAAAAGTAAAATGAGAAAACTTTGTGAAGAGATGGCGAAGGACAGAAGCTGGGTACATTGTGCTCTGTCCTTTTGTACCTCCTCTGTCTGGCTCCCACCTCTATTTCGGGTTTTTTTTTAATATGACTCTCTTTATATTCTTCATTCCAATTAATTTGGCCTGTTTGCTGTTCCTTAACACGACATTCTAGTGTCTGCTCATGTCTGACCTTTTGCCACAAGCTGTCTGGAATGTTCTTCCTCCTCCTAGATGCTGACAGAATAAGTGTCAGAAAGGTTTTTGGACAACATCTGGTCCAACCTCCTCATTTTTCTTGTACTGGATTTATTTATTTAATATTTTCCCCCTGATACATTCAACAACAAAAAACAAAATTGACATTTGCTGTTTAACATTTCTGAGTCCTAGCTTCTCTCTCTTGTCCCCATCCACAATGAAGAAACCACAAGTCAAGTTAAACAAAACAAAACTTCATTTTTCAAAAGAGGATATGGAGGCACAATGGATTTCCTTGTCCAAGCAGACCCCCGCTCCAGCTTCTTTCAAGTTCTAGTTCAGGGGCCACCTTCTACCTAACTCTCTCTATACAACTTTCTTGGAAGGAACTGACTTGTGAATATGTTGCATAACACAGAGACACACACTATCCTCCCCCTTCCAAGAATGTAAATCACTTGAGAACAGGGACGGCTTGATTTTTGTATCTCCGGTACTTGGCACGTAGTAGGCAGATTAATAAATACCCGAAGTAGGAATGAATGGCTGGCTGGCTGGCTGGCTGGCTACATGAATGAATGCAAGGCACAGTGCTAAGGGATCGGAACAGCCAGCTGGAACACAGCCTGCCCTCAGGGAGCTTATCCCCACTGGGGGCTCGGTGGAGGTTTGGATTTTCCTGCCTGCTGGGTCTGTGCAGCCCAGGCCCATGGTCCTCCAGCAGCAAGCAAAAGTTTGTTGACTGGGGGAATGGGAGGCAGCTCCCTGCAATCCACTCATGTTATTTCCAACTCAGACAATGATAATGAGCTTCCCCACTTTCTAATTACTGATTTCTGCCTGGAGAAACATCTTGGTTTTTCCAATTAACAATAATTTAATATGTTATTGCTTATCCTTTTGTTCTTTTTTTTTTTCTTTGAGCTCATCCAATTACTGCACACGGCTTTGTTTTCTTAGCCCCAAACACTAGTTTTAGTTTTTTTTCTGATGAGATTTTTCTTAGATCATGTCCTAATTATAAAGCATTTCCAGTTGTATTTAAAATCTTGGCTAAATGCTTCACGTTCGACATGCATTATAAGGGTAGAGAAAGCATCATCTGCCTGGATACCCTGAGAATATTGCAAGTTAACAAAAGGTTATTCTGGTTTTTCTAAATAAGCACTTTCCAAATGTCGAAACCATTATCTCCTACTGCCATATTTCATATTATATGTAACTTAAACTAAATGGCTTTTTCTCCCTCTCCTTCCCAGGCCCCTGTAGCTGTTTATCAAATTATAACTGGAAGCCACCTGGCCCATCCTCGTGCTACAATCCCACTCAATCCAACAAAGTTTGGAAAGTAGTTCACAGGAAGCAGGCACCATCCTGGGGCCTGGGGCTGGGCAGACTAAAACAAAACAATCCCTCTCCTCAAATTGTCTCTGATCTCCTAGACTCACAGCAGCTCAGTTTCTAGAAACACTGAGAGAAGCATCTTCCCCTTCCTTTTGCCTTTCACTGGAAAATGCCCATTGCCTTTTACTTGAACCATAAGGCTCTGGATATAAAGCTTGAAGGAACCTCTAAGGCCACCTAGTACAATTCCCTAGTTTTAAAGATGAGGAAACTGAGGCCTACAAAGGTGAGAGGACTTGCCCAGAATCAAACAAGTAAGCATTGGCAGAGCCAGGCTTTCAAGACAGGCCGTAGTCTAATTATGTGTGAATGGTGTTTTCCACTATGTCTGAATATTTTCTACCTTGTTGCAGTTCACCTCTTGGGATATATTATCTAGAATTTGTTTTTCTTATTTGATCGTAAACTTATGAGGGGGTGAGGATCCTTCTTGAGTATCTTTTCCTTCATAGTGTATGACATGATGCTGAACAATAGGGGCAAATGTATGCCATAACATCTCTCTCTAAACAAAAGAAAAGTAGAAAAAAGGCAAGAAAAGGAAAGGGAGAAAGAAAGAAAGAAAGAGAAAGGGGAAAAGAGAAAGAGAGAAAGGAAAAGGAAAAGATAAAGAAAGGGGGAAGGGAAAGGGGAAAAGGACAGGGAAAGGAAAAGGGAAGAGAGAAAGAGAAGGAAAAAGACAAAGGGGAAAAAGAAAGGAAAAAAGGGAAGGAAAAAAGGGTCAGGGAAAAGGGAAGGGGAAGGGAGAAGAAAAGAAGAAAGGAAAATGGAAAAGGAAAGGAGGAGGCAAGGGGAAAGGTAAAAGGAATGAGAAAGGGAAAGAGAAAAGGAAATGGAAAGAGAAAGTGAAATGGAAAGGAAAAAGGGAAAGGAAAAGGGAAACAGGGAGAAAAAGAGAAAGGGAAAGGGAAGGAGAAAGGGAAATGGAAAGGGAAAGAAGAGGAAAAAGGGAGAGGGAAAGAAAAAAGGGAAAGGGGAAGGAGAAAGAGAAAAGGAAAAGAAAAAGGGAAAGGGAAGGAGAAAGGGAAAAGAGAAAGAGAAATGGCAAAGGAAAGGAAGAGGAAAGGAGAAAAGGAAAGGAAAGGGAAGGGAAAGGGAAAGGGCAAAGCAAAAGGAAAGAGAATAAGAAAGGGAAAGGGAAAGGAGAGAGCAAAAGGGAAAGGAGAAAGGGAAAAGTAAGGAAAAAGGGAAAGGGAAAAGGAAAGGAAAAGGGAAGGGAGAGGGAAAGGGAGAAAGAAAGGGAAAGGGAAGAAAAGGAAAAAAAGGAAAAGAGGGGTTTGCTTAAAACCAGAGTGCCCCCTTTTACAATGGCAGTTATTGCAAGGGCTAGATATTCTAATAATGTCTCTCCTCCAGCTTCCAGCCTGCTTTGTACAGCCAGACTGTAATGACACTGTGTGAGATTCTATGAGTAAGAAGAGAGGCTAAAAACTTTTATTATTATTATCATCAATAATAATAATGATGATGATGATGATGATGATGATAATAGTAATAACACCTAGATGAGTCTGTCAGTCCTTTCTTTGAGCCCTCAACATTTTGCTGATTAGGTCCATCTTTGCCACCCTCTTCTCTCCCTAATCTTCATTTGAAGAGCATATACCCTAGAGGCTAAGGTACAATCAATCTATTAAGAGGGCTCATCAGTGTTATTGCACTGATTTCATTTATAGAATTTCTGATCTAAAGGAAGAAATGTACCCTTTCAACCATTTATTATAAGAGGACTCCACTTTTAATCAGGCTTTTGTACTTTTAAAAGGGTCATACATTTCTGATTATCTCCATTAGTTACCAACTCAGCCTTCTCAAGTGATTGGGCAGTTAGCCCTGGTCACACTAAATCAGTGTCATGTATAAATAAATTCTTGGCAGTGTAACTATGTCCTTGTGCATTACATGCAAATGTTTAGGTGACAATCACTTATGGGAAACATGCTGTCTGGGGGGTTGTGGGAGTAGCATCTGTACCAGTAATTTGATGCTACCTGTTCTATAACACCTCAGTAAAATACAGGGACTTGCCCAAAGGGGCTAATCCAGGGATTCTTATCTTTTTCTTTTTTTGGTTTCCATGCGCCCTGGGTAGGCAAGTGAAGCTTATGACCCTTTCTCAGAGTAATGCTTTTAAGTGTATAAGGTAAAATACAGAGGGTTACAAAAGAAACTAATTATACTGAAATAAAAATGTATTTTTCCTAACCAAATTTGCGGATTCCCCTGAAATTTAGCCATGGAGTTCAGGATCTGCAGCAGATCACTCTGGACCAGGGGTAGAGGAAACCATGGAAGAAAGGAAAGAAGGAAGGAAGGAAAGAAGGAAGGAAGGAAGGAAGGAAGGAAGGAAGGAAGGAAGGAAGGAAGGAAGGAAGGAAGGAAGGAAGGAAGGAAGGAAGGGAGGGGACAGGAGGGGAGGGGAGGGAGGGAGGGAGGTGAATGGGATTGTCTACAATGGATTTGTAAACAATGATTTGTAAACAAGATGAATGGGAGGGAACATGCATTTATTAGGCGCTTACTATGTGTTAAGCTTTTTGGAGCTGATCATTCAACAGCCTCCACCTCTTTTCATCTGGTCCACAACAATAAATGATCAAACACTTTGCCAAAATCAAGGGAAACTATCTCTACTAGTCTAAGGTTGGGTTATTTGGTAGGTTGTGGAGAATCAGAGGAAATGAGTTGGGGCAGGCTTGTGATTTCACCAATGAAGGAAACTAATGATGTGGACAGTCTTTCAACTCATGCAGATCAGAAACCAGTCAATAAGGTATAGATATATAAAATTGTTTGGGGACAAGAGAGATGAAGTGACTTGACCAGTGTTACTTAGCTAGTATATTAGATTGGGGATACGGACTCAGGTTTTCCTGATGCCAATTCCCCTATGCATTGTCTCCACTGGTCTAGTGACAGTGTTGACAAAGTTTATAAGGTCAGTATGGTGTGACCTGCTCTTGATGATGCTATGCTGGCTCTCTGTGATCACCATTCCTATGGTTCACAAATAACATTCTTAATTTTGTCAGCAATCTGAATCAAGCCCACTTGCCTAGAATTTGAAATATGGACCTTCTCGCTATGTATACCTGCCCTCATCTCTTTACAGGACAATCCTGGCCTTCCTTAAGTCCTCAGTCACCTTTACCATCCCATGCTATTCTTTCAAAGATTACTGCCACTATCTTAGCAATATCAATCTGTACCTCAAGAAGCCAGTGTTCTGGGCCTAACTGGGACTGGGTGAAGGTAGCCTCTGCTTTCTTATTTATCTTTTCCCTTACCTTAGTTCTCAGATCTCTATTAACCCCCTTTTGCTCTATCCTCAACAGTCCAAAGACTAACTCTGACAAAGCAAAGGGAAGACCAATGAAATGGGGAGTCTTGCCTGTTGCCTGCGATTCACGATCATCCCCCCCATTCTCCCCCAAGCTATTGTCCCATCCCTTCTTTAATCTTTCTCTTTTTCCCCACTGTGTCAAAATAAAACAAAAATCTATTCAATTTTCTTGGATTCCAATCCTCCCGAGCTTTAGTGGTCCCAATACAATTCTTCTAGGAACACACCAGGCTATCGTATTTATTCTCTGCTAGCTGCCCTTTCTCTCTCTTCTGTACATGTCTGCTTTAAAGGTAACTTGAATGACGCATTCCTTGTACATGGACACAGGTCCTTTTAAACACCTCCCTTTTCTCCTTCATCAAAAACGTTTCTCTTTGTGTCTTTATAATTGCATTTTTGAGAGCTTCCCATCCTTCCCTGGCTGGCTTTCCCTGGAGAATTTTCAGCCTTGGCCTCTCCCTAACCCCACTCTTCTATTTCAGTCACCAGTTAGTTCCCCTCTTCACTTCCTCCATCTCTTAAAGGATGAATATAAGTAAAGCATTGTGTAAACCACAGAGGTCTCCACGAATGTCAGCTATTATTTATCATTTCAATCTCTTCCTAACATTTTTCTCTTTCTATGCAACGTGAACCAGGCTGGCTTCCTCATTGTCCTCTAAAGATGCTAAATCAATTCCTATCCACTCAACTTTTCTCATGTTACTCTTCCCAAGATACAGTGTCCCTTGTCTCTCACATTATCTGAGATTCGTACCTGGACTTTCGTGGCTGTGTAGTTCAACTCATTCATGACCGGGATTACTGCTATAACTGACCCGACAAGTGTTTCTCTGGCTTCTATTTGTAGACTCCTCCAAAGAAGGGTAACCTACTGCCTCTCAGGTTAAGCCCAATGGCTTGCCCCCAATCAGTAGAACTGCCTTGAGAGGAAGCAGATTCACTTCTGTGTCCTCTTGGTTAGCTCTTATTGTTTAAGAAGTTCTCCCTGATATCACGTCTACCCTTCTGCTGCCCTTTAAGACTATGCTATCATTTTTCTTCTTCCATGAATCATCCATCCTGTGCAGCTCAGGATGATGCATTCAATGAAGGCTATGCTCTAACATCAATATATAATCTGTCCTTGTAAAATGTTGGTTAATCCTACTTCTCTGCATCCTTTTAAGACGAGAATCTTTTGGATAATTTGTTCTACAGTCTAATTTTTTACTGATTAGAATAGGCTGATCAGTAGGAAACCTAATAGATATTTGTTGAATTTGATTCTGTTTCTTCACCTAAATCCCACTGTCTTTGTTGCCTGTAGTACCACTCGTTCTCCACTCAATCTCCGGCTGTCTTGTTTGGTTTAAATGTTTCCTTGTAGTGTTGTGCTTTGGTGGCTCTTAAGAAAGCTAGCATGGTATTAGGTACTCAATGCTGATTACAATCTACTTCCTATAAACAGATAAAATCTAAATTTAGACCACAGAACTATTAGAATTATAATATGGAATTGTCTACTGGGGAATGGGGGAGGGGGGATGTCACTACTGGTCAATCACGGTCCCTGGGCATTTATCTATCACAAACTGAGTCCTGTGATAGGTCCTCGGGGCCATGGAAATAAGTGATGAGGATGATGGTATGCAGTCAGAGGACCTGGGTTCAAGTCCTGGCCTTGCCACTTACTATCTTATGATCTTAGAAGAAAATTCCTCAATCTCTAAGGACTCAGCATCCTCTTTTGTAAAGTAAGGGCACTGGACTAGATGCCCTATAAGGTTATCCCTGCTTTAAATCCATGACATTATTTAGGGAGATTAAGTAGAACTTCAGTATTTTCAAGAGCTTGCTCATAGGTAGTAAGTAGTATCGACAGAATTTGAACCTGGATTGTCTTGTTATTCTGAGGATACCAAATCTGTCTGTCAGGAGCTTCCAATTCTAGATGGATTTTTCTGGTACAGATAATCTTTGTTCAAACTCTATCAATAAGACAGGCAGCATACAACATAGTCTGAACAGTCTTGTCATTTTTTCCCCCCCTGAAGATGGTTATCTTTCTAACCACCACTACGTGGCTCCTAGTTTGGGATGACAGGGCCCTACCAGTGCCAGCACAAATTTACAATACTAGCAGCACACATTTCACTTTCTTCTCCATTAGCAGGGTTTTCTAATAGAACTTCATTCACTATACCCCTTTGTAATTCTGTTGCTAAAAGTTGCTTTGTGACTATGGGTAAGGCCCTTATTCTCTCTTTTGAATGAAGTGGGTTAAACTAGTTGATGCCCAAGGATTCCATCTAGCTACCACATTCTATGATGCTACAAGTTATTAGCTTTGATCCACTTTATCATCTTGCCCCATTGATTTCCTATTATTCAGAGCTACCTCATTCATTCAACAAATATTTATTGAGCATCTCTATGGAAGGTACTGAAGCAAGATCCATAGACACACACACACACACACACACACACACACACACACACAACCCTGTCCTGTTGCATTACATCATATAAAGAGTGCTGGCAGGAAAGTGGAAGTCTGGGTGTCTGGATGCTTTCCTTAAAGCAACCAAAAGCAGCCAGACAATTTCCAGAGAGTCGACAATTTCCTTGCCCCTTCTGCCCTCTGCATTGATAGGAAAATGAACAGACTCTCCTGTGCTCAAGTTCAATGAGCTAAGATAGGAGTTGGGAGCTGGACAATTTCTGTGCTCTTTAAGTGATTCTGTGGCAAGAGGAGCCGGACAATTTCCATGATCTCCACATGATTCCATGGCAAAGGATTTCAGGGTGGCAAAGTACTCTGACAGCCAGCACTCACAGCCAGGCCCCCTCCTTCTTTGTCTCTTTCCCCCACTCCTTTTTAGGACTTAAACTCACCCATCTGCGTTCTTGAATGATGTGCTAATCAAGACAGGACTAATGTGATCAATTTATTTGAGACAGAGAGAAGCCCAGTCGAATTTAAAAAAAAAATGATTAAGCATTCCTTTTAAAATTGCATTATTAACTTATCAGGAGAGACAGATCACGTGGTGGGTGAAAAGGAGAATGAAAAATTCATCAGGGTGTTTGAAAAAAGGGGGAATGACAATTGGAAAGCACCACTCAAAGGAATCACTGGAGATGCAAATGAGATTAATTACATTTGAGTTGCTTATTTCTGTTACTCTAGAATTTGGTGGGGTTTTTATAAGTGACTTATTTTTGTACCAGAAGATAAATTAATGATAATGTTTATTAACAAACTGAATTGCATTAGAAATTGGGATGGGGATATTTTCCCCCTCTGTTCCACAGTGTGACAGGATGGAATGAATGCTGAGATCCACAATCAATACGTAATCTGCGCAGCCGCCCCTTGATGGGCGCTAATATTACTTATCGCCATCATTTAAGTCAAGAGTGTTTTCCATTAATTTGTTCTGCAGTCTAATTTTCTCCTGATTAGAATAGGGCGATCCGTCAGACATCCCCATTTGTATTCCTTGCTCTGCAACCAGTTCATTTGACAGCCATGATCCCGTCACTTAAATCATAATAGTACAGCCATATAATCAGAAGACTATTTTCCATTTCTTTGGCACTTGGTTATTATTTTCAGAGCACTTTCCCAGGGCCACAGAGTTTATGGGACCCTTACAAAAACCTGGTTCTCAGAGCACAACAGGGATGATCCCCATATTACAGATGAGAAAATCAAAGCCCAGAAAGTTTGTAACCCAAGGCAAATGGAATGGAAGATGAGGGCAGGGAGGAGAACTGGATTTACAGTCGGAAGACTCTACCTCTATGACTTCCCAGATCTGTGACTTTGGGCAAGTCTCTATACCTTGCTATAATCCGATGATCCGACAACTTCCCTCCTTCTTCTTCTGTCAAATTATGGAGTTAGACTAGATGACCTCTGGGGATAGTTCTAGATTCAGGATCTTATAAATAGCTGAAATGCCTCTGGGCCCCTCTAAAATTATTAACAGATATTTAGCCTCAAATTCTCTATATGGGAAAGAAACAAAGGAAACAACTGAGTGTTGTGCCTTAGTACAGCTACACTGCTTTTATCCTTGTGCTATGTCCTGATATGGACAAAAAGAAAAATTTCATATATATGAAAATGTTTATAACAGTAGTTCTCAGTAGCAAAGAAGCAGAAATGAAAGTAGATACCTATTGGGTGCAGAAATGGCTAAACAAAGTATGGTATGGGAATGTAACAGAGTATCACTGTGCTATAAGGAATGGCAAATGTGATAAATACAGAGAAGCATGGAAAAGACTTACATGTTAACTTATGTTAACAGAGCCAGGAAAATAAGATACATAAACTGCAACAAAAGAATAAACAATAACCACACAGCAATCTAAAATGAATGTTGTAACATTATAAAATTAATGAGTTTGGCCCAATGAAAAGATATGAGAAGATAGTGTATCTCTATTCCTTCACCAAGTAGAACACTGCTTATGACCTTGATTTTTTTTTTCCATGTACTGATTTGCTTTGATGAATTTTTTCTGTTTTTTTTTTTCTCTTTTTCTTTATTTTAATTCTTGGCTGTTAGGGCTGGATTTGGGGAAAGAAAGAAGGTAAGGGGTTCTGGGGAAAAACTAGGCATTAATATCATTTTTTAAAAATCGATTTTTTTTTTGCAAAGTACTTGGGGTTAAATGACTTGCCCTGGATATCACAGTTAATAAGTGTCAAGTGTCTGATGATAGATTTGAATTCAGATCCTCTGGACTCCAGTACTCTATCCACTGCATCACCTAGCTGCCTAGCTGTCTGAAAGTACAGTTTTTAAAAAATAAGCATCCTCAAGCAATTTGGAACTATGCTCAAAAAGTTATCAAACTGTGCATAACCTTTGACCTAGTAGTGTTACTACTGGACTTATATCCCAAAGAGATCTTAAAGAAGGGAAAGGGACCCCCATGTGCAAGAATGTTTGTGGCAGCCCTCTTTGTGGTGGCCAGAAACTGGAAACTATGTGGATGCCCATCAATTGGAGATTGGCTGAATAAATTGCGGTATATGAATATTATGGAATATTATTGTTCTGTAAGAAATGACCAACAGGATGATTTCAGAAAGGCCTGGAGAGACTTATATGAACTGATGCTGAGTGAAATGAGCAGAACCAGGAGATCATTATATGCTTCAACAACAATACTATATGATGATTACTTCTGATGGACGAGGCCCTCTCCAACAATGAGATGAACCAAATCAGTTCCAATAGAGCAGTAATGAGCTGAACCAGCTACACCCAGCGAAAGAACTCTGGGAGATGACTATGAACCACTACATAGAATTTCCAATCCCTCTAATTTTGTCCACCTGCATTTTGGATTTCCTTCACAGGCTAATGGTACACTATTTCAAAGTCCGATTCTTTTTGTTCAGCAAAACAACTGTTTGGACATATATACATATATTGTATTTAATTCATACTCTAACATATTTAACATGTATTGTTCGACCTGCCATCTTTGGCGGGGGGAAGAAGGGAAAAATTGGAACAAATGGTTTGGCAATTGTCAATGTTGTAATATTACCCATGCAAATATCTGGTAAATAAAAACTATTAAAATTTTAAAACAACAACAACAAAAAAAAAAAAAGTTGGAAGGCATTTCAAAAAAAAATAAAGCCTCCTCATAGCTGTCAATGTAGCCACATGAACAATGGACTGAATTCCAATTTACCTCTCAAATCTAAAATTGGCTGTTCTTAAGCATTAGTGAAAAGTGTTCACATATGAAAAGGACACACATTCTCTATTATTGTCCTCTGATATATTCCATCATATGAAACCCAGTGCACCGGGTTTTTCTTCAGAGTAAATGAGGACACCATTTTGGCCATCTGAGTGACTAATTGCCCTATCTACTGTCCAATATGCTCCTTGGGAGCCACTTTGATTTGAAATTTCTCTTTCAAAATGGCTCATTCATTTCCTTAAAGGTTACATTCCATTTTCAACTATGTAAAGGGATAAAAATTTGTGGCCATTTATCCTTAATATCCCATGAAAAGGCTAGAGGATTTCCTTAAACATTTATATTAAATTAATTGTACTATACCGAATCAAGTTTAACTGACCCCAGTGGGGCCACCATCATGGAGTCTTCAGAAGTTGGAGCATCTTCAACCAGAAAATAGATGAATTTCTGGCCATGACATGATTCTTAGACTCCTACCATTCAGTTAGCCAGAATTCCTGAAGCCATTTTTTTATCCTAATTCTAGCTTTTTCTACATTTCTGATGATTGAAATGAGAATTTGAGCATATTTGATTTGAAAGACACCTAGAGATTATTTGCTGGGTTGTGGAAGTAGAGGACAAGAACAGGAAGTGAGTGAATGGCAATGAGTAAAGTGGAACCCAGGTCTCATTAAGTAGAGTTCTAGCTCTAAAGTTGGAAGGAACTTGAGAGGCCATTTAGTCCAACCACCTCATTTTGCCAATGAGAAGACTGAGGCTCAGGGATGTAAAGTGACTTTCCCAGACCTCAGAGGTAGTAAATAGCAGAGCTGGGCTTTGTACCCAGTGGTCTCTACATAGTCCGAAATTTCCTAAGGTTCTAAGGTGCTCAGTACATCCGAAATGGTAAAGCTAATCATTTCATGGCCCTTGAAGCTACAATGGCAAATGAAAACACAAATTCCCCTTTGTTAAGGAGGGAAAGTGGGGGAAGTACCTGAGATTAAAAAGCATTCATAAGAGCCATGGAGAACTTAATGATCCCTGGTAACCTTTTCCACAATGCCATACGGCTCCTCTTGGAGGGCTTAACAATGGCATAGGGTCCTTTCTGTGGCTAGACATGTCTGTTTCTTTCATCTCTCTGATTCCTTCCAAACAGAAATTACTCTCCTCTTTCCTCTCTTCAATATCTCAGCTAAGACGCCAGAGTGACATGAGTAATAGCCCAGCTTCCACTGTCTGTACCAAAGCTCAGAGAGGATTGATTTATTCTGCCATTGGTGAGGAATGGGGGAAGGGAGGGAGAAAAGGATATCATGATGTTCCTACCTTTGAACCCTTGGAAGAACTGGGGGGACAGAAATTGGGGTGGGTTTGTTCTTTGCTGCTGTTTCATCCTGTCACACTTTGGTGAACTATATGAGATCCTAATTGTGAGAAGTTGCTAATCCAGCTGGTTTCTCACTCCCCATTAATTGAGTCTTTTTCAGAGCTTAGCCTATTCTTTTATAATAAAAAGTATCTATTAGAGCTTAACTTAGGGATTCTGGCTGATAATTCATTTCCTAGCTTTTTTTTTTTGAGCCAAGCTACAGGGGTTACTGAGTAACCCCAGCATTTTAATTGAGGAGAACAGTTCTGAGAGTGACCCAAAGGCCTTTTCTCTGTGTTCTAGGAGATCACCTTTTTTTTCTTCTTTTCCTCATTAATTTCTAAGGTTGGGTCCTTCTAATAGTCAATTCGTAATTCTTACCCATATTAATGGTCAATTTCCACACCACAGAGTTGATAAGCCATTCAGAAATGAGAAATAGCTTGTTAAGGCAAGGAAAATGTGACATGTTATCCTCATAAGCCAGAATTCCCATGGTGAAAATTATTGGTGGCAATGATTCAACTCATTTTTAAAGAGGATACCATCAGAGCACCACTACTAGTGGGAGAGGCTCAGACTGAGTTCAGCTTCTAAGGGCAACTGGTACCCCAGGACCACTCTTTGGGATCTTTGGGGACCTTGAAGCAAAGGAATAAGCTCTTTTGGGGTTAAGTGAACTTATCAACAATAGACAAGGCTTGTCTTGATCTCTTGCTCCTGTCAATCACACCCACCACTTTGAAAGTCTTTGAAAGTTAAGGGCAGGATTTGAATGTAGATTTCTCATGTTCAAAGGGAAAAACACGAAATGTCCTGTACCAAAGGAGAAGTTGAGGGGATAAGTCACAGAATAGTTCAAGGGATTATTTGTAGGCCAGCCCTCTAGCCCCTTTACAAAGCTAACAGTTCATCTATCAATAGGAACCCCAACACACTGCCCTCTTTCTAAGACTCCTTCTTTTACCTGCTCTTGATCCTATCTTCAGATTGCTGAGCCAGTGTGGTGGTATAGGAGACAGAATGTTGCATTTAGAGTAAGGAGTTCAAATCCTAGCCCGGAAACTTCTTATTTATGTTATCTTAGGCTATTCCCCTGAGCCCTATGGACTACAGTTTTCAGCAAAGTGAATGAGGTGGTTGAACATGATAACCCTATAGGTCTATGTAAAAGGTAATAAGAACTAGCTTCCCTGCCTCAGTTCTTTCCTTTCTCCAAAGTAGGCCAATACAGAGCTACTATGCTGATCTCCCTATATCAAGAGTTTAATCAAACCACTTCCCAACTTAAAAACTTTCAGTGGCTCCCTATTGCCTGCCCAGAGCTCTCTGTTATCTATCTCCAATCCACTCTTTCCAGCTAGGTAACACAGTGCACAGAGCATGGGCCTGGAATTAGAAAGACATACAGTCAAATGTGATCCTGGGAAAGTCACTTCACTGTTGACTGCCTTACTTTCCCCAAGTGTAAAATGGAAGTCATAAGAGAATCTAGCTCCAAGAGTTGTGAGGATAAAATTAGATAACATGTGTAAAGCAAGGAGAACAGTGCTTGGCATATAGTAGGCACTCTATAAATGACTGTTTCCTTCCTCCCATCTTCCAGACTTCATACACACTCAAGTTCAGGCAAAGTGAACTTCTAATTGTTCACCTAAAGTCTGCACCTCTGTTCACTGTCCATATCTGAAAGATGTACCTTTCTCTCTCCACATCTCATAATACTTTGCTTTCTTCAAGTCTGTGCTCAAGAACCCCATCCTCTAGAAAGTCTTTCCCAACTGCTCTTCCATAGTGGAAAGCATTCCATCCATCCCCAACTTTCAGTTTCTCCTTTGCCTGCATGATACCGTAGTCCGTATTATATTTATTGCTCTAAATGTTGCATTCTCCCTCCCCTCTCTAAAAGGATGTAATTTCATTGAAGTTAGGGGTTAGAGTTTTGCTTTCCTTTCACTCTCGGCACTGAACAGAGTGGAAAGAAGGCCATTCTCAGGTTCAGTTCTTGTCTGTCTGACACATAATGCCTGTGTGACCCTGAGCAAGTCATGCTTCCTCTCAGAGTCCTGGGCAACACTAATATTTTAGTTCCACATGTCTTGGTAATCTACATCAGGACATGGAGTGTCCTCACCGGGAGCTCTTTATACCAGTGAAGTTCAGGACATTTCTAGTCAGCTCATCAGCCCACATACTCCTCACTATTGAATACAGAGCTTTTATATAGTAGGTACCAAAATGAAAGTTGACTGAATATTCAGATTTTGGCCGATCAACAGAAAATGTGTACTTACTGATATCCTGCTCATTCTCTCCTCAGTATTTTACAAATTGATCCTGGACTCTATCAATCTATTGAAGTTTTCCAGTTATCTTCTAATCACCAAGCTGAAAAACAACAAAGTAAATAAATGAGTTCATCTATACATACCCTTTGATCCAGTAGCATCTCTACTGGGTTTGTATCCCAAAGAGATCATAAAAAAGGGAAAAGGACCCACACGTGCAAAAATATTTGTGTCAGCCCTTTTTGGAATGGCAAGCCCCTGGAAAGTGAGTAGATGCCTATCAGTTGGAGAATGGCTAAATAAGTTATGGGATATGGATGTGATAGAATATTATTGTTCTGTAGGAAATGACCAGCAGGATGATTTCAGAAAGGTCTGGAGAGACTTAGAGGAACTGATGCTGAGTGAAATGAGAAGGACAAGGAGACAATTATAAAAGGTGACAACAAAATTATGTGATGATCAATTCTGACGGACATGGCTCTTTCCAACAATGAGGTGATTCAGGCCAGTTCCAATAGACGTGTGATGGAGAGAACCATCTGTATCCAGAGAGAGGAATATGGGGACTGAATGTGGATCACAACACAGTATTTCACCTTTTTTTGTTGTTGCTTTCTTTTCTTTCTCTCTCTTTTTTTAAACTTTTTGATCTGTTTTTTCTTGTGCAGCATAATAAGTATGGAAATATGTTTAGAAAAATTGCACATGTTTAACCTATATTGTATTACTTGCTGTCTAGGAGAGGGAGAAAGTTGGGAAGGAGAGAGAAAAATATAAAACAGAACGTTTTGCAAGGGTGCATACTGAAAACTGTCTTTGCATGTATTTTGAAAAACAGAAAGCTATTATAAACATAATAAAATTTTTAAAAATAAGTTCACCTCTACTTCCTCAGTGACCTCCAAGCAGCTAATTTCAAATACTCACCTCTTTCTTCATCCACGAACTTTCACTCTCGCTCCAAATCCTAATTTCCAATGGCCTGCTGAACAGTTTCACTTGGGTTTCTTTCTTGTATTTCAAGCTTAACACCTGGCTTAGGATATATTGAAAAGGACAGAAGGACTGTGGGAAGAGAGGCAAGTTAGAAGGCTCTTACAACAGTACTGCTATGAAGTAAAGAAGGACTAAATTATCAAACAACATCTCACACCATATACCAAGATAAGATCAAAATAGATAAATAATTTAGACATAAAATATTATATCACAAATAAATTAGGGGATTGGGGGAAAATGTACCCATTAGATCTATGGATGAAGGAAGATAGACAAGGGATAGAGAGGATTATGGGAAATAAAATAGATAATTTTGATTAAATGAAATTAAAAAGGTTTTGCACAAACAAAAGTAATGCAGTCAAAATGAGAGGAAAACAGGAAACAGGAAATTTTTTGCAGCAAGTTTCTCTAATAAAGGGTATCATTTCTCAAATATATGGAAAATGGAGTCATACTTATAAAAATAAGAGTTATTAACCAGCTGTGAAGCAGTCAAAGGATCTGAAGTATTCTTCAAAACAAACAAACAAACAAAACCCAAAGCTATCAATTGTCACTTGACAAAATTTTCTAAATCACTACTGATTAGAGAAATGCACATCAAAATAACTCTGAGATACCACCTCACATCTATCAGACTAGCTAACATGACAGAAAAGGAAAATGACAAATGTTAGAGGTGATGTGCAAGGTGAGTGGAGTTGTGAACTGGTCCCACTATTCTGAAGGACAATTTGGAATTAGGTTCAAAAAGTTATAACCAAAGAAAAGGGGAAAGGACCTATTTGTGCAGAAATATTTATAGCAGCTCTTTTTGTGGCAGCAAAGAATTAGAGATTATAGAGATATCCATCATTCGAGAAATATGGAACAAGTTGTATATGATTTTGATGGAATGATATTGAAATATAAAAAATGATGACCAGGATAGTTTCAGAAAAACCTGGGAGTCTTACATGAATTAATGCAAAATCAAATAAAAAGAACTAGGAGAACATTATACACAGTAAAAACAATACTGTAAGGATAATCAACTGTGAAATACTTAGCTATTTTGATCAATACAATGATCCAAGACAATTCCAAAGGACCCATTATGAAAAATGCTATTCGCCTACAGAGAGAGAACTGATGAAGACTGAGTGCAGACTGAAATATACTTTTAAAACTTTATTTTTACTGTTTTATTTTACTTGTTTTCTTTTGCAAAATGGCTAATGTGGAAACGTTTTGCATGACTTCACATGTATAATTAAAATCAAATTGCTTGCTTTCTCAAGGAAGAGGGGGGACAGGTGGGAGGGAAAGAATTTTGAACTCATATTTTTTTAAAAAAAATTATTGATAATACTTTTACATGCAATTAGGAAATGTTTAAAGAAAAAGAAAAAAAGCTAAAGAGCCTAAACTCAGAATGGGTGCAATTGAGGACATGAAGGAAGAATCAACAGGTCTTGAAGCTTGAATCAATGTGGATAAGAATCAAGAATGAAGGATCAGAAATGACACAGAGGCTTTAACTGTGATGGAAATCTGTTTTTGATGTTTTTCCAGGGCTTTCAGTGCATCCATTTATCGAGGATTTGAATGTGTCATCATCCAGTTTTGCTAGCTTATTTCTTTTGTACAATTAATTTATGGTGTGAGAGCCTTTAAGTTGGACTCGTTTTTTCTCTCTTCTGCAGAGGAGTAGGACTTCTTCTCAATTTCATAATTATCCAATAATACCACCTCCCTGAAAACTTTCTTTGTGAATCTTTAGTGACTCACACAAAACAGTGCTTTCTATAAATGAGATGCTTATAAATTATTGTAAAGACATCTCTATTGTGGGGTTATTGGAAAAGTGTGGTGAAGTAGAGTGGGAGAGAACAATGCACTTAGGACTCCGAAGACTTTTGTTGGAAATGCAGCATGCCATGCAAAAAAAGGCACTGCATGTGGAGTGGGACAGCGGAAGCTGAAATCCTGACTTGATACTTTGGTGACTTTCCTCAAGGCCTCTGGGTCTCAGTTTCCTCATCTATAAAACAATGGACCCTTTCTAGTCCTAGAACTATGACCTTCCACTAGGTTTAAATTCTAGGCTCTGCCACTCATTTGCCTTGCAACCTTTGATTTGTTGCTCTCTCTGGGCCTCTGTTTTCTTTTCTGTAAATGACGGAGATTGAGCTATATGACCTTTGATGTCCCTTCTGAATCAAAATTTAATAAATGAATATTCTTCCACTAGGTTCATATCCCAGATCTGCTGTTTATTGGCAGGTGGGCAGATCACTTCCCTCATAAAAGCCTCAGTTTCCTCTTTAGTATAATGATGATACAGAGAACCTCTGAGGTTCTCTTATAATCCCACATCTGGACAGTGCTTTAGAAGAACAATAACACATCTGTCTGTCCCTCTCCAAATAAGCTGACTAATCAAAAGCTCACTATTCTTAGCCCAGTTGGGCTGAGTCCATGGCCATAATACTACTGTGTGACGACTTGAACTGTCCATCACAGCATCAGCAGAAGGAATAAAGTAGAAAGCAATAAGGAAAGGAAGTAGGGATGGTCTGGGATCCTCCACTAGCCCTTTGCTGGAGTGAGTGGAAGCTTGAAAGGGGAGTCCCCCCCCTCCCCAAAATAGCATGGGCTATTGATTGCATGTAGGAAATTAGAAAATAGAGAGCTAGAGTGGAGTGATTCATCTTTGTCCACAGGGGTAAAAGAGTAACTTCAGTTTCTGTTGGAAACCAGTTCCCTCCTAGGATGTGGTTTTTGAGGACCATATATTTCTGTACAATTTGCATGCGTTATTTTGGAAAATCCTCAAATTGTAATAATTATGTGAGTTCACAGTTATCTAAAAGTACATTTAATCACATTCATCCACCAAATCAAAGAACTCAAGATGAGGCTCAAATGGTCTCCCCATTGTATCAGGAAGCCTAGGCAGGATGATGTTTACAAAGAAAATGAGGACAATTTGTCCCTTTTTGTTAATGGAAAAATATTTTCACTTGAGAATAAGAAATTTGAATCTGGAAGGGACCTGAGAAATCATTTCGTCCAGCCCCTTCATTTTAAAGGTGAAGAAACGGAGACTGTGAAAGAGGAAAAACTTATTAAACCAGGAAGAGCTGACATTCACAGAAGGGGGCCTGTACTTCCCCACCCAGGGCACGGCCCCCTGTTGCTGTGGTCATGGTTATTAGTCCTTTGTCCTCAAAGAAAACCAGCAACTTCATGGGGTGACGTCTTGACTTCCATGACATCTCCCCTTCCAGGCAAGGCAGAGCTGGGCAGAGTTGTCAGCCAAACCCACTCGGCCAGGTTTCCAGCCTCTTGCCTGCTGACTGACTTCCCTTCCATCACTATTCTCTCCCAACTCATGCTCATTGATTGTTCCATTGCCAGCTCCATCTTCCCTCAAGCTATGTTGTTCTTCTACTTGAAAACATTCAGTGGCTCTGCCATGGCCATGGAACAAAATCTGAACTCTGAGCCTGACACATGAGGGTCTCCTGAGTCTGATTCCAACCTTCTTTTCCGGCCTGAGTGCCAACTACCCCACTTCGTGTGTTTTGTGCTCCAGCTGTATCACCAGTGTTGTCATTCTAACCTTTTAGGGAGCACTTCTTTGGTTCTTTGATGAAGCCAGTGGAGCCTTTCTCAGAAGATTGCTTTTAGAAAAGTGAAAGAAAGGCAAAATTTTAGGTAGAGGGTGATGCAAATAAAGATGGCATTTGTTTTCCATTCGAGATTTCAGAGTTTCTTAAATCACTTCTTAGACTCGGTGGGGGTCTGTGGAGCCTAGGTTAAAACCCCTGGCTTTTAACCCATCCCACATTTATCTCTTTCCTCTTGTTTTTCCCTGTGCTCAAAATCTCCACTGTTCTACAGCTCTGCCACTTGAAAATCTAGCCTGCATCTTTTAAGACCCATCTGTGACAGCACCTCTAGGCAGTCTTCCCTGACAGCCTCTGAGCCAAAAGCCTTATTCTACCTTGGGATTCTCTTAACACTTTAATCTCTGAGCTCCCAAGTGGATTCTCTAAAGCTGAGATCTAACCATTTCAGCAACTTGCTCATTAAGCTCCCATGGCTCCCTATAGCCTCTAGGATCAAATATAAAATCCTCCCTTGATCATTTAAGGCCCTTCACATCCTGTGCTCCAGCCAAGATGACCTACTTGGCTTCCTCTGTGCTATTTCTGACCTCCAGGCCCCAAACACTCTCCAACCTTATTTCTTAGAATCTCTAACTCTCTTCTAGGCTGAGTTCAGGTGGCCTCTCTTAAGTGAGATTTTTCCTGATCCTCTTTGTGTGGAGAGTCCCTACCTCAAATTACTTTATATATATTTTATATCAAATTGTATATGTACATGTTATCTCTCTGCTCTCCACCATATAGAAAATAAACTCGTTAAGGGCTGGGACAGTTTTGTTTCTATCTTTCTAAGACTAGAATGATGCTTGGTATAGAGTAGGTAAGCAGCTAGGTGGTGAGGCAAGGGGTAGAGCACCAAGAATCAGGAAGACCTGTGTTCAATTCCAGCCTCAGACGCTTACTGTGTGACTCTAGTCAAGTCACTTCACCTCTGTCTGCCTCAGTTCTCTTAGCTGTAATATAGGAATGCTAATAGCACTTGCCTTCCAGGATTATAGCGAGAACCAAATAAGGTACTATAAAGTGCTTAGCATAGAATAGATGCTTGTTCCCTTCTTCTATCTCTTCCTGGTAAGAAATAATTGAAACCCTTGGAACATTCTTTTTATGTTCTTGCCTTACTTTCTCCTCCTAGATGGTAAACCCTAGAAGGAAGACACTGTTATTTATTTATGTAGCAAAAGGGGGTATGCAGAAGCTTAGCACAGTGCCTAGCACACAGTAGGTGCTTCCTAATTTTTTAATTGAATTTGTTTAAATGTTTATTGAGTAAATGAATAAAATGAATTGATTGATTATGTTGATTCCACTGTAATTTTTCCACTAAAGAAAGAGCATGCTGGGTAACCAATTAATACTGAATTGAGTTCCTTTGCTAGGTAAGATGCTATTCTAGGTCCTCTGGAGGAGAGAAAGACTTCTAAGATAGTATTCCTGACCTCTAGGAACTCTTGATCTAGTAGGGTAGAAACAACGTGAATTTATAAGGAAAATAATATATGGCAATGATACAGGAAGATGTTATAAGGGAGTATGTTATTAAGTGCCATTAAGGTCATAGAAACAGTGAATGGAAAAGCATTAAGCACTTCCTATGACTCAGGTATTGCTTGGCACTGGAGATTCAAAGGGAAAAGCAGATGTACCCTGTAGCTTAAGTAGCTTAAGGAAATCCCAGATCCAGTGGGAGATTTGGTTCTTGCCACATCATGTCTAATGGTTCTGATTCTCTTTTTTGATTTTTTCTGATTCTCTTTTTAAAGTGAATTTGTGTTGATAGTTTTTTTTTTTCCATCACCTAGAGTTCTCCTTCTATCCTTCCCTCTCCATACTCAGTCATCTTTTTTGGCAAATAATTTTTTCATGAGGAAAAGAAAGAAAAAGATGAGAAATACTGATTAGAAAAAAACACATTAAAAAAAATCTAATGCTCTATGTAATGTTCCACACCAGTGTACCTTGCTCTCTGCAAAGGAGTGGGAAAAGGGACTTCCCACATCTCTTCTTTGGACCCAGGCTTCTTTTTGGTCATGATATAACTTTTAACTTTCCACTTAATTTATTCAAGTTCCCAGGCTTATTCTGTTTTACATCAGTTCTTCAGATGAATTTTTTTTTTTGCTATTCTATAGACATCCTTATAGTTTCTTATAGCACAATAATATTAACTAGGGAATAGCCATTCCCCTACTTGATGGGCATTTATTTTATTTCCAATTCTTTGTTACCACAAAAGTACTACTATAAATACTTTGGTGTATATAGAACTTTTCTATGTGTGAAGGATATCCCTAAGAAGGGAATTTCTGAAACGCATGAATGATTTGATCCACCTCATTTACAGAATTGCAAATTGCTTTCCAGACCAATTTACTAATCCATAGTTCTATCAACAACATGATACTGCGCCAGTCTTTCCACAATTCCCTCAGCATTAACTATTCCGATTTTTTGTCACCTAATGCATTCTTTTTTTTTTTTCCCCTCCTGAGGCTGGGGTTAAGTGACTTGCCCAGGGCCACACAGCTAGGAAGTGTTAAGTGTCTGAGACCAGATTTGAACTCTGGTCCTCCTGAATTCAAGGCTGGTGCTCTATCCATTGTGCCACCTAGTTGCCCCCACCTAATGCATTCTTGAAGAAAAAAATCCAGGTATACAGGTAGGAAGCAGTCATACAGTTTGCAAGGCTTTGACCTCTCTACTTTCTTACCCCTGAACCACATCATCTCAAATAGTTTTTGTTGTCCCACTTTATAAATTTCCTCTTTTCTCTGAAGTCAAAATGCATCAAAAGCTATGTTAGTTTAATTTAGAGTCTAATCCATCTCTTAAAAAATGCTTCTACACCCTTCTCTGCAATTGCCGTTAAGCTGCAATCATTGCCATGGAAGTCTTTTTCAAATACTTAAAATGTGCAATGCAAATATGAAATGATCAAATATTCCATGAAATGAAATTTATTGTAACCTTTGGAAGTACAATAAGATAAACTCTATCTAGTCTTTTGTCTCTTACAAGATACCTGAGAGCCATTCTTCCATTTAGCCGTGACTTCCTTTTGTCTTCTAGTTTCTTTTATAATGAGAATGTCAAGAGAGATGCGATTCTGGGCTTCCAGCAGCACTGCAATTGACCTACTTGACCAGTGGACAAGGAGTTTACAGTTACAGTGTGAAAAGAAAGGTTGATCTTCATAGACAATATCAAAATTGAAAGATAATTAGCACCTGCTGTTGTCAAGCTATCCGATTCTCCACCCCCCCCCCTTGAATAAATGAAAGGGGATTCACAGGAATGAAAGCAAGTTTCCATTTTTTTCATGTTTCATGATTTGTCATGACCAAGTAATTCATCAGCAAATGGTTAGTAGTACAGGAGGTGAGTCCCCTGTGCTAAATCTGGTCCTTGGAATGGAGGCGCAGTCTGTAACTAAGTCTGTAAACACCTCTTCATCGTGGCAGAAGCTGCCAAAATAGTTATTCTGCTGTTGTCACTCTCGAGGACCCAGGGCCACCTCCATGCCATCATGAGGCAGAAGAGTATAATTTCATGGAGGTATCTGCCATTTGGCACTCACTATGCCTAATGCTTGCTGACCATTTTCTTGAAAAAAGCACTCATTCTATCTATATGTGGGGGCTTTTGTGAAGTCTGAGTCTCAGTTGATTTGCCCTGTAAAATGGGATAATAATCATCATGCAATCTACTTTCTAGGTCTGTTGTAAGAAAAATACCTGGTGACTCTTGGTGTGCCTAGGGACAGGAGCTAGGATTATTGTGATAACTAGTGGCATGATTTCTGGAATGAGCAATGGAAGGGGTGACTTATTCACAGGGGCCACTGCGAGCAAGAAGAAGAATAAAGGCTTGTGAACGGCACACAAATGGCCACTGGAGGCAAAAACAACTCACCTACTCTTTATCCTTCTCTCCAGGAGCCAGATAGCATGCCTGCTTTGGGCTCTTCCCATCAGCCTCTTGACTCCTGGACCTTTGCTGAGAGATGAGTACTGATAAGCCATCATAATCTCAAATGGAAGGCACAGAAACCTAATATTCCAGCTGCCTTCTCTGAACTCAGATGCTGGAAGTTAACAATCCCGATGTTTCAAGTGTGCTGATACCTCCCTAATAATTGTGTCTACATCTAAACAGATATTTGTAAGGCAAACAGCTACATTTACTACCCACTTGGAGGAAACTCTTCATGGAGGAAAATACTCCTTGAGATTTCCAGCTAAAATCATGAGCACAATGATGGACAGGTACATTTAGCAGCTTGTGTCTTGTCATAAAAATTAAGGTACCAGGGCCTTGTTCAAAGAGGTCACTCCAATTCTGTTCCCATGTAATTTGCTTTCACACTTCAGAAAAGAACATTCTCTTAAATCAGGAAATTGCTTTTAATTCAAATACCAGAGTAGGTACAGTGCTGAGTGTGGGTGCTCAAAGGACATGATGTCTTGGTTTTAAAACAGAAGCTGGGGAGCCTTGTGTTAGGACAATGGAGGAATTAAAAAAAAAATACATTGCTGCAGAGCTAACGCCCAGATGGATTTTTGCCTGCACATTTTGTTAACTCCCAACTGATTGCTAGAGACAGGGCAGGGCAGAATGTCATTCCTGCAGTACCCTGAATAGGGTATGTAAAATTGTTCATTTATAGTACTCCATTATGAGATGAACTTCCTGCCCTTGCTGAAGTCTGGGGAATTGGTATATTACAGATGTTAGGCAATGCTGAAAGAGAATTCCAAATCTTTTGGAAATATGCCTTCTGGCATTTTGTCTCTTGTTAGCCCAGTATTAACCAGAAGATAAATCTTGGGGTTGTGAACTCAATTTGTTGACTCTGCCTTGAATGGGGATGAAGGTAGATGAAACAATAATGGATATTTAACACTGATAATCACTTCTTGCAAATTAATGTGATTAGAGAATAATCAGAGACAACTAGAAATGACAGAATTTACATTAGATTTATTCTATTTGGTTCTAGTGGAAAGAACTAGGATCTGGGGTTCAATGGATGGAGGTTGCAATAATGGTGGGAAGAAAAAGATCCCTTCACAGAAATGGAATATTTACTTGTCAGTGATATTTATAAAGGCAATGTTTACTCAGGTATGATTCAGAGTAGCTGGCCTGTCAGGTCCCTTCTAAATGTAAGATTCCATAGCGTTCTTTAAAATTAAAAGGATATGCAACCACCATCCAGTGTCGACATTTTGGCAGGGGATTGGGCTAAATGAAGGACTTCTAAGTTCCATGGATCAATCTGGGGATAAAATGGTTTCTGAATGAGGAATCTACAGAATTTCCTCCAGCACTAATCAAGAACAGCATCATCTATTCCAATTTTTGGTTGTCTCTTGTTTTTGTTCAGTCAGTTTTCAATCATGTTCAACTCTTCATGATTCCATTTGGGGTTTTCTTGGCAAAGATAATGGAGGGGTTGTCCGTTTCTTTCTCCAGTTTATTTTACAGCTGAGAAAACTGAAGCAAACAGGGTGAAGTGACTGTCCCAAAGGCACACAGATAAATGTCTGCAGCTAGAACTGTTTGCAGTCTTAAATTTAGTTTGTTCCATATATAAACAAAAGACACAATTAAATGCTTCTGAATAGTGACTTCAATTGAAGTTCAAATCTAGCTGGAGAGTTTCCCTGAAATCTCTTTCTGACAAGGTGTCAGATGCCCTTACCATCTCTGCCTTGAGAAATCCTGAAACTGCTGCTGCTTTTGTCACCACCACTTATTCCCAACACTAGTCTTTTATCCATTTGGGCTCCAGGACAGCCTTTACCTCTGTATCATAGGTCGGTCAGTCGGTCTGTCTGTCTGTCTCTCTCTAATTTCAACAAATCCTTACAAGTGGCCACGATCAAAGATCCTAGCAGCCAA
This sequence comes from Sminthopsis crassicaudata, assembly GCF_048593235.1. NCBI lineage: Eukaryota > Metazoa > Chordata > Mammalia > Dasyuromorphia > Dasyuridae > Sminthopsis > Sminthopsis crassicaudata. Next base: position 40,831,293 of record NC_133623.1, on the reverse strand, counting down.
AGACCAAAAAGACGGGACACAGAATGAATGTGTCCTCATTTCAGTGATAATCTCCTTTTGTCATCAATGGCATTGGAACCATGACATCTATATTGTAATTAATTACTCTTCACATGTTTGGTAGAATTCACTTGCAAATGCCTCAGACCTTGGAGATTTTTTTCTTAGAGGGTTCACTGATGGCTTGTTCAATTTCTTTTTTTAATGGAGTTATTTAAGTATTTTATTTCTTCTTCTGTTAATCTGTGAGAAAGATGTATGGGTGTTATTTTCCCCATTTTACAGATTCTAGGATTACAGGTTTTAGAAGTCATCTAGGCCACAACCTTTATTTTAAAAGCTTAAGGAATATAAGTAAGTGACTTGGACAAGCTCATCTAGATAAATAAGAATAAGATGAGGAACTCAGGTTCTCTAACTGCATAGACAGAACTAGATAGCACATATCTATCTATCTCATTCTTCCTTCTGCCCCTCCTACTTTTTCCTTGCCTAACTGCCCCCTTAGAGCTTTCCTAGGTAGAACGGATAAAAAATGTACGTTCAATTGATATAACAATTATGCAAATTTGGGTTTCCTTTTATTTTCTTATTCCTGATTATTTTAACACGCATTACTATAAACACTGTCTTCTAGTTAAATTTAGTTTATACTGCATCAGTTCTTACAAATATCGTCATGTTTTTCTAAATTTCTCATTTTCATAATTTCTTACTGTATAGTATATTTTATATATTATTTGTATACCACAATTTGTTCAGTCATTCCCACACAAAAGGAAACCTACTTTGCTTTAAGTTTTTGTAACCAAAAAAGTGCTGCTAGAAATAATTCAGTGTGTAGTAGAACTTTCTTTTTTGATCTTGTTCAATTATATGGCTGATACAGGGTATACATAGGATAATGGTTGTTTGGAGGAAAGTCTGATGGCATTAAAAACTTACTGATGATTCTCATGTAATTCTAAAGAAAACTTCTAGGATGGCAGTATCACTATACAACACTACAAAGACAGCCGTGTCTGACTTTTCAAAGCTCTGCCAACATTGATTATTTCCATTTTTTGCCAACTCACAGACATTAGGTGAAACATTAAGAGTTCTTTTAAGTGTGATTTAACTTATTTGCATCTTACTTTCATACAGTTATTGACAGTTTGTTATTGACCTATGATATAGGGGAAAAGGCTATCCTGGAGCCCAAATGGATAAAAGAGTAGTGGGGGGAATAAGTGGTGGAGACAAAAGTAGCAGCAGTTTCAGGAGTTCTCAAGACAGAGATGGTAAGGGCATCTGACACCTTGTCAGAAAGAGATTTCAGGGAAACTCTGAACTACCATTGGATGGAAGACCAGATGTTATTTTGGAAATTTATGCCCACTTTTAGGTCATAGTTCAGAGGCAGAGAGGAACATTTTTGGTCAAGAGGGAATGGAAGCCTGGAGGGGCAGTATCACTTCTGGTCCCAAGGGAAGAGGGCCTTAAGGAAAAGTATTAATTATAATCTGAAGGGATCAGGGCTTCTTTCTGGGTGAGGACCAAAGTGCGGACCAAGAGAACAGTGATCACATCTCTTCCTAGATTATATCACTTTAAAAGAACTAAAACTCCAAAACCCCAGAATAAGTTCTTGAAACAACAGTGCAACGGAGCTTGAAGCTTGAGACAGAACTACCCTTTTCCCATTCCCATGCTGATAACATAACCTTAACAAGGTTGTATGTCTTGAGCAAACCACAACAAAAAGAACTTGACTATTAAAAATCTACTATAGTGACAAGGAAGATCAAGACACAAACTTAGAAGAGGACAACGAAATCAAAACAGCTAAAAACAAAAGCTCAAAGAAAAATATTTTTGATACAGGTACAACAAGAATTTCTGAAGAGCTAAAAAAAATTTCAAAACTGAATAAGATAGAGGAAAAATAGATAAAGAAATGAAAACAAAGGGAAAAAAATCACAAAAAGACAGCTTATCATTATCCATTTACTAATCTGATGGGGTGAGATGATACCTCACAGTTATTTTAATTTGTATTTCTTTAATCAATAGTGATTTAGAGTATATTTTCATATGACTATAGATGGCTTTAATTTCTTCATCTGAAAACTGCCTGTTCATATCCTTTGACCATTTATCAACTGGGGAAAGACTTGTATTTTTTATAAATCTGACTCAGTTCTCTATATATTTTGGAAATGAGATATTTGTCAGAGACACTGGCTTTAAAGTTGTTTTTCAGCTTTCTGCTTCCCTTCTAACCTTGGCTGAATTATGTTTTAGGGTTTTTTGATGCAAAACCTTTTTAATTTAATATAATCAAAATTATTTTGTATTTTGTATTTCATAATGTCCTCTATCTCTTGTGGGATCATAAATTATTCTCTAATCCATAGAGTTGACAAGTAAATTCTTCCTTGTTCTCCTACTTTGCTTATGGTATCACTTTTTATCATGTACCTATTCCGACCTTATCTTGGAATACATTGTGAGATGTTTGTATATGCCTAGTTTCTGCAATATAAAGACATCTATGTATCTATATATAGATATATATTCCAGTTTTTGTCAAATAATGAGTTCTTATCCCAGAAACTGAAGTCTTTGGGTTTAGAAAATATTAGATTACTATAGTATCGTATCATCTTCAGAGAATGATAGTCCTCAGTGCCCATTTAAATACCTTCAATTTCTTTTTCTTCTCTTATTGTTAAAGATAACATTTCTAGCATGACACTGAATTATAGTGATGATAATGAGCATCTTTGTTTCACCCCTGATCTTACTGGGAAACCTTTTAGCTTATTCCCATCATATATAGTGCTTGCTGATGGTTTTAAATAGATGCTAGTTATCATATGAAGGAAAACTTCATTTATTCCTATGCTCTCTGAGGTTTTTAATAGGAATGGTGCTGTATTTTGTCAAAAGTTTTTTCTGCATGTATTAAAATGCTTATATGATTTGTTACTTTTATTACGATATGGCCAATTATGCTGATAGCTTTTCTAATAATGATCTAGCCCCATATTCCTTGTCTAAATCCCACCTGGTCATAGTATATTATCCTAGTGATAAAGTGCTATAATGTTTGTTAATATTTTATTTAAAATTTTTGCATCAGCATTTATTAGGAAATTGGTGTATTTCTTTCTCTGTTTTGTCTCTTTCTGGTTTAAGTATAAGCACCATATTTGTATTATAAAAAGAATCTGGCAGAATTCATTCTGCACCTGTTTCTCCAAATATTTTATTTATATTATAATTAATTACTCTTCACATGTTTGGTAGAATTCACTTGCAAATGCATCACACCTTGTAGATTTTTTTCTTAGGGGGTTCACTGATGGCTTGTTCAATTTCTTTTTTTAATGGAGTTATTTAAGTATTTAATTTCTTCTGTTAATCTAGGCAATTTATATTTTTGTAAATATTCATCATTTTATTTGAATTACCAGTTTTATTGGCACACAGTTGTGTAAAAGAGTTCCTAATTATTGCTTTAATTTCCTCTTCATTAGTGGTGAATTCATCCTTTTCATTTTCAATATTGGTAATTTGATTTTCTTCTTTTTTTCTAATTGGATTAACAAAAGGTTTGTCTATGTCATTGATGTCATGGCTCTCTTCAAGAATAAAGGACAAATGATAGTTTCTTTAATTATTTTAACTTTATTTATTTTAATGTAACCTTATTTCCACTAGTTCTCTTCTCCCTCAACACTCAAGCTATGATGTCCCCCCCCACCTGTAATCTCTTTTCCTAGCTTTGGAATTTTGCTTAACTTATTAACTAATTTTTGTTTCTTCCCTTTATCTTTTTTTATCTAGTCATAAAATTTTCCCCTTAGTTTAAGTCTCAGCTACTTAGTTAAGTAAACTCCCCTTTCCTCTTTGACTTTTTTGTTTTTTCTAAAAAAGATTGCTTGGTCTTTTTTTTTTTTTAATCAATGTCATCCTTCTATGTCTTTTCTAAACTTTTATTCTTTGATTTCAAGCTTCTCTTCTTTACTTACTCTTTTAGTACCTGTGTTCAACATAGTTAAGTCTTTTAGACTAACTATTTGGAGTTCTCTCAAATAATTTTGATAGTGCTACATTTCTTTTCACCTCTCTCCAAACTTGTTTCTGTTACCCTTCACTCTCAGAAGCATCAATTCTTACATAAGATAGAGAGGAGAGAAGGGCTTTCTATATGTACCATTGTGTTCCTGATCATACGGTCCATTTCTACTTTCCCTGCCTTACCATGATCATTTCCTCCCATTTATGATAAATGTACAGTCTTCCCTCCTTTTTGTACACTACTTGCCCCAAGGAGCTCTTGAAGGACCTTTTGAAGTGGAGTGCTTTCCACTGAAGCACAGCTGACTTTCAGAGCATCAACTTCCTGTAGATTATACTTAATTTAAGATCCTTATTTCCCATTCTCTTTCCATCCCGCTTCAAAGGGGCCCTTTCACCTCCTTAAATCAAGGATTTCCTTTTTTTCTTCTTTTTTTCTTCCTGTTTGAACATTGCCTTTCCTTTTGTTTCCAGTTTCCTGATTGTCATGCTGATTGTTAAAATGGAGTACATGATGGTTAAAACTTACTTAAGACACTTACTGACCTTGTGACAACTTTTCTTTTGTTTCCTTCAGTTTCCTCATCTGTAAAATGGGAATCACAATAGAACCTATCTCCTAGAGATGTTATGAGGATGATATGAGATAATATTTATAAATTATAAAAAGTGTTATATAAATTTTTCCTGAGGGAATACAGGATTCCTCTTTGCTTCATTTGTTACCACCGACTTCCTTAGGTCACATCCTACATTCCTCTCTATCTTCTTCCTCCACTCTTCCAATCCTGCATGTTAGCCACACAAAACCAACACCCAGAGCAGCATTAAGATGGTGTACACTTTAGGCCATGGTATTTTAGCCCTGTTACTCCACTATCACTTTTAAGTTCCCCTTTCTCCCTTGTTTCCTTGTACACTTTTGGAAAGACATCTCTTAATGGTAACTTCTGTCATTATTTAGTTATTGTTGTTACAGAGGCAGCGGCTGCTGCTGCTGCTGCTGTACTGCTGTTGTCATTAATAATGCTTAGGTGTCTTTATTTTTCCCTTCCTTTTCTTCTGTGGTAATTTATTTAGTTTCTCAGGCCTTTTTGGTTTGCTTACCATTCTTTAGTTTTTGTTGTCTGCAGTGTTTGCAAAACAACTAATCAGCTCAGTGGTAGTGTTTCAAATGCCTTTCATTTATTTATTTATTATCTTTTTATTGTATTTTATTGTCTTTTTTATTGATGATGAGACTCAGGCTTGGAGAGTACATTACTCTTCTTTGCTCTTCTGAATACATTATCCTATTTCCTCTTGCAGTTTCTGGTGGTGCCTTGTGTTATTTGAATATCCTTTTCTTTATATATGAAGCTCTTTCTCCAGATCACTAGAAGAATTTGTGGTTTATTGTGGGAATTGTTATATATGTCTTAGAGTGGCTGCATAGGTTGTTTTTTTTTTTTTTTTTTTTTTTTTTTTTTTGTAGGAAGTTTGTGTGTTTTTTTTTTTCTTCAATTGGCTATTTGTTTTCCATGTTTTAAAGTTCTGGATAGTTTGCTTGTATTTTTTCTTGCCTAACTATATTGTTTTTTGACTCATCAATTAAGTTGTCTCCAGAAGCCTTTTCTATCAGTAAGTTTTGTTTATATACAGATCACATGCCTTCCTAACATAATTTCCTTTTACTTTGCTTCTTTCAGATTGTCATGCATCTCTGTATATTTCCAATTGTTTGTTCTTTCTTTTCCTTTGTTCTTTCAAATCCACAGATTTGCCATGATACTACATAATTTGTAGTATTATTTTTTGTGGTATGCACAACACAAGTGCATACATAAGACAGGATACATAATGATACATAAGGCACCAAGTGATCTGGAATCCCAAACAGTGGGGAACTGTTCGAGATCACAAAGCAACACAGGACACCAGGGCACACCACACAGGATACCAAGACCCTGAATGGCTGGAATTTGACCTTGGGCTGTGACCTATCAAGTATTGTTGTTATTAGCAATGTTTAACATTAGTAAAGAATTATTTTTATTAGCAATGTGCATCAAATAAGTTTGGAGAGCAATATTTGGGACCCATGCTTTAAATGCAATGTAGATAGATTGGCATTTACCCTTGAGGAAGCAGAGAATTATAAAAGGTTTGGAAATTTTTTTTGGGGGGTGATAGGGAAATGACTTAGACCTACAAATTTGGGAGATTGTTTTGGTGGCTTTGACACCAAATTTCAAGCTCCCTGGATTTCCCCCATAAAGAGAACACATTTTTGCCACAGACAGGTGAAAAATCTAACTGATACACCAATCCAGGTGTCTCCAAAGTGATCCAGAACCCCAAGAAAGGGGGTCTCAAAAAGCTATCTGGAACTGCAAGACAGGGGGTCTCCAATTAGTCTAGAACCCCAAGACAGGGGTTCTCCAAAGCGATCCAGAAATGCCAGACAGGGGGTACAAAGTGATCTGGAACCCCAAACAGCGGGGAACTGTTTGAGATCACTAAGCCACACAGGACACACCCAGGCACACTATGCTGGATACCAAGATCCTCATTCTGGCATTTGATCTTGGGCTGTGTCCTATCAAGTATTGTTATTATTGTAATTATTAGCAATGTTTAACATTAGTAAAGAACAAATTAAGCATTCTTATTATTAGCAATATACATCAAATACATTTGGAGAGCTATATATGAGCCCCATTCTAGATAGCTTTCAATGCAATGTAGATGTATTGGCATTTACCCTTGAAGAATTTGAGGATGATCAACAGTTTCTGGAAGGTTTTTTTTGGGAGGGAGATAGGGAAATTACATAGACTTACAACTTTGAAAGTTTGTTGTGGTGGCTTTGGGTTTTAGGCAATTAATTCCTGGAGGGTAATAACCAGTGTTTCTCAAATGTTCTTTGTCACACAGTTCCAAGCTCCCTGGATTTCCCACACAAGATCCAATTTCTGCCTCAGGGTGAACACAGACTGGTGAAAAATCTAGAGGACTTGGGGTCTTCCTCCAACAAGAGAATATCTGAAGAAAGACCCTGGGCTGGGGATTGATGTCTCTGAAGGGGAAACTCCATTGGGCTAGCTTTTTGAGGTCATGAGGCAATGCAGGACACCCGGCCTTGGCACCTGGGGCACAAAGACATCAGACAGTAGGTAGTAGGTATCCTGGAACCCCAAGATGGGGGGGTCTCCCAAGTGATGCGGAACCCCAAGATGGGTTAATATCTAGAAAGATTTTGTAAAATGAATGGCACTTAGTCTGCAGTATAATGGGAAACTCTTATAAATGTACATCAAGTAGGACAATTACTAGCACATATTAGGTGCCATAAATCCCAGTTATGATCAACAAATGTAAAGTGTTTTACACAGTGACTGGCACACAGCACCTGTTATAAATGCTAACACGATTTATGACGTTCTGTGAATTCCCTTCTACTCTGATACATAGTAGGTACCATAAATGCTAGTTATTATTATTAATAAATATATATTTATTATATAATTATATATTATATAGCCATTAGACTGTCACACAGTAGGCAGTATTAAAGTGTAAGCCTTTACAGATGGAAATTCCTTGGAACAGTGAAAGGCCCATATTTGGCAGGATATAGATACTAGGTACGATGAATACAGAGAGAGTGTTTCATGTGGTGCCTTTCATATACTAGGTGGTATCAAATTCTAGTTATGATTATTCTTTTCTGTATAATGCTTGGCACAATCACTGGAAATAATAGCTACAAATACTAGATATTTTTATTAATATATGGAATGCTCTTTGCTAAATGATCACTACTTAGTAGTTGCTATAAATGTAAACCATTAATATTAATAAATGGCCATTTCCAAGGACAATTGTTGGCACACAGTAGGCACCATAAGGACTGATCACCACATTTAAAATGTTTAAATGAATGGCTCACAGCAGGTGGTAAAAAGGCAAACTGTTTCTATGAATTTCTCTAACTTTCCTTCTACAATGATCTTAAATAGCAGGAACCCTGAATGGGAGGATTATTAGTAATACATATGGAGCCCCTAGCACATTGCATGGCACAGGTAGGCAGGTTGTCGATGTTTGCTCATATTGATCTATGGAAAGTCTTGAGGACAGTGACAGGCACAAAGGTGGCAATATGTACATACTAGATATTGGAATATATAGAGATAGAGTTTCACATGTTACTGGCACCTAGTAGGTAGGAAAAATTGCTAGGTAGGAGTAAGTTGTGTATAATGTGCTGAAGAGTGACTGGAAAATAATAAAGGGGGTAATTGTTATGGACCACAGCTGGGTGAAAGGGCGGGTCAGTGTTGCAAGAGCCTCAGCAGCTGTGCATTGTGACACTTGAGTGAGTCGTGGGGCGGCCTTTTCTGATGCACTGTTGCTTATGGAGTGGGGATGAAATAAAAAGGAGGAAGGGAGAGGGCAGAAAACACAAAGTCCTCTGGCTAGTGAGGTATGAGAACACAACTGACCCTCTGTGAAGAGGTGAGAACAGCAGCCTCCATTCTGTGGAGACAATAGAGAGCGATTACTGCCCCGGGGCAGAGAGTTCGCAGGGTCCGCAGCTGCCGCCCTGTGGACATAGCAGAGAAACGCAACTGCCCCGGGGCAGAGAGTTCGCAGGGTCCGCAGCTGCCGCCCTGTGGACATAGCAGAGAAACGCAACTGCCCCGGGGGCAGAGAGTTGGCAGGGTCCGCAGCTGCCGCCCTGTGGACATAGCAGAGAAACGCAACTGCCCCGGGGCAGAGAGTTCGCAGGGTCCGCAGCTGCCGCCCTGTGGACATAGCAGAGAAACGCAACTGCCCCGGGGGCAGAGAGTTCGCAGGGTCCGTAGCTGCCGCCCTGTGGACATAGCAGAGAAACGCAAATGCCCCGGGGGCAGAGAGTTCGCAGGGTCCGCAGCTGCCGCCCTGTGGAGACAATAGAGAACGATTACTGCCCCGGGGCAGAGAGTTCGCAGGGTCCGCAGCTGCTGCCCTGTGGACAAAGCAGAGAAACGCAACTGCCCCGGGGCAGAAAGTTCGCAGGGTCCGCAGCTGCCGCCCTGTGGACATAGCAGAGAAACGCAACTGCCCCGGGGGCAGAGAGTTCGCAGGGTCCGCAGCTGCCGCCCTGTGGAGACAATAGAGAACGATTACTGCCCCGGGGCAGAGAGTTCGCAGGGTCCGCAGCTGCCGCCCTGTGGACATAGCAGAGAAACGCAACTGCCCGGGGGGGGGGGGGGGGGGGGGCAGAAAGTTCGCAGGGTCCGCAGCTGCCGCCCTGTGGACATAGCAGAGAAACGCAACTGCCCCGGGGGCAGAGAGTTGGCAGGGTCCGCAGCTGCCGCCCTGTGGACATAGCAGAGAAACGCAACTGCCCCGGGGCAGAAAGTTCGCAGGGTCCGCAGCTGCCGCCCTGTGGAGACAATAGAGAACGATTACTGCCCCGGGGCAGAAAGTTCGCAGGGTCCGCAGCTGCCGCCCTGTGGACATAGCAGAGAAACGCAACTGCCCCGGGGGCAGAGAGTTCGCAGGGTCCGCAGCTGCCGCCCTGTGGAGACAATAGAGAACGATTACTGCCCCGGGGCAGAAAGTTCGCAGGGTCCGCAGCTGCCGCCCTGTGGACATAGCAGAGAAACGCAACTGCCCCGGGGCAGAAAGTTCGCAGGGTCCGCAGCTGCCGCCCTGTGGACATAGCAGAGAAACGCAACTGCCCCGGGGGCAGAGAGTTCTCAGGGTCCGCAGCTGCCGCCCTGTGGAGACAATAGAGAACGATTACTGCCCCGGGGCAGAGAGTTCGCAGGGTCCGCAGCTGCCGCCCTGTGGATATAGCAGAGAAACGCAACTGCCCCGGGGGGGGGGGGGGGGGGGGGCAGAAAGTTCGCAGGGTCCGCAGCTGCCGCCCTGTGGACATAGCAGAGAAACGCAACTGCCCCGGGGGCAGAGAGTTCGCAGGGTCCGCAGCTGCCGCCCTGTGGAGACAATAGAGAACGATTACTGCCCCGGGGCAGAAAGTTCGCAGGGTCCGCAGCTGCCGCCCTGTGGACATAGCAGAGAAACGCAACTGCCCCGGGGGCAGAGAGTTGGCAGGGTCCGCAGCTGCCGCCCTGTGGACATAGCAGAGAAACGCAACTGCCCCGGGGCAGAAAGTTCGCAGGGTCCGCAGCTGCCGCCCTGTGGAGACAATAGAGAACGATTACTGCCCCGGGGCAGAAAGTTCGCAGGGTCCGCAGCTGCCGCCCTGTGGACATAGCAGAGAAACGCAACTGCCCCGGGGGCAGAGAGTTCGCAGGGTCCGCAGCTGCCGCCCTGTGGAGACAATAGAGAACGATTACTGCCCCGGGGCAGAGAGTTCGCAGGGTCCGCAGCTGCCGCCCTGTGGAGACAATAGAGAACGATTACTGCCCCGGGGCAGAAAGTTCGCAGGGTCCGCAGCTGCCGCCCTGTGGACATAGCAGAGAAACGCAACTGCCCCGGGGCAGAAAGTTCGCAGGGTCCGCAGCTGCCGCCCTGTGGACATAGCAGAGAAACGCAACTGCCCCGGGGGCAGAGAGTTCGCAGGGTCCGCAGCTGCCGCCCTGTGGACATAGCAGAGAAACGCAACTGCCCCGGGGCAGAAAGTTCGCAGGGTCCGCAGCTGCCGCCCTGTGGACATAGCAGAGAAACGCAACTGCCCCGGGGGCAGAGAGTTGGCAGGGTCCGCAGCTGCCGCCCTGTGGACATAGCAGAGAAACGCAACTGCCCCGGGGGCAGAGAGTTCCGCAGGGTCCGTAGCTGCCGCCCTGTGGACATAGCAGAGAAACGCAACTGCCCCGGGGGCAGAGAGTTCCGCAGGGTCCGTAGCTGCCGCCCTGTGGAGACAATAGAGAACGATTACTGCCCCGGGGCAGAGAGTTCGCAGGGTCCGCAGCTGCTGCCCTGTGGACAAAGCAGAGAAACGCAACTGCCCCGGGGCAGAAAGTTCGCAGGGTCCGCAGCTGCCGCCCTGTGGAGACAATAGAGAACGATTACTGCCCCGGGGCAGAGAGTTCGCAGGGTCCCCAGCTGCCGCCCTGTGGACATAGCAGAGAAACGCAACTGCCCCGGGGCAGAAAGTTCGCAGGGTCCGCAGCTGCCGCCCTGTGGAGACAATAGAGAACGATTACTGCCCCGGGGCAGAGAGTTCGCAGGGTCCGCAGCTGCTGCCCTGTGGACAAAGCAGAGAAACGCAACTGCCCCGGGGCAGAAAGTTCGCAGGGTCCGCAGCTGCCGCCCTGTGGACATAGCAGAGAAACGCAACTGCCCCGGGGGCAGAGAGTTCTCAGGGTCCGCAGCTGCCGCCCTGTGGAGACAATAGAGAACGATTACTGCCCCGGGGCAGAGAGTTCGCAGGGTCCGCAGCTGCCGCCCTGTGGATATAGCAGAGAAACGCAACTGCCCCGGGGGGGGGGGGGGGGGGGGGGGGGCAGAAAGTTCGCAGGGTCCGCAGCTGCCGCCCTGTGGACATAGCAGAGAAACGCAACTGCCCCGGGGGCAGAGAGTTCGCAGGGTCCGCAGCTGCCGCCCTGTGGAGACAATAGAGAACGATTACTGCCCCGGGGCAGAGAGTTCGCAGGGTCCGCAGCTGCCGCCCTGTGGACATAGCAGAGAAACGCAACTGCCCCGGGGGGGGGGGGGGGGGCAGAAAGTTCGCAGGGTCCGCAGCTGCCGCCCTGTGGAGACAATAGAGAACGATTACTGCCCCGGGGCAGAGAGTTCGCAGGGTCCGCAGCTGCCGCCCTGTGGACATAGCAGAGAAACGCAACTGCCCCGGGGCAGAAAGTTCGCAGGGTCCGCAGCTGCCGCCCTGTGGACATAGCAGAGAAACGCAACTGCCCCGGGGGCAGAGAGTTCGCAGGGTCCGCAGCTGCCGCCCTGTGGACATAGCAGAGAAACGCAACTGCCCCGGGGGCAGAGAGTTCTCAGGGTCCGCAGCTGCCGCCCTGTGGAGACAATAGAGAACGATTACTGCCCCGGGGCAGAGAGTTCGCAGGGTCCGCAGCTGCCGCCCTGTGGACATAGCAGAGAAACGCAACTGCCCCGGGGCAGAAAGTTCGCAGGGTCCGCAGCTGCCGCCCTGTGGACATAGCAGAGAAACGCAACTGCCCCGGGGGCAGAGAGTTCGCAGGGTCCGCAGCTGCCGCCCTGTGGAGACAATAGAGAACGATTACTGCCCCGGGGCAGAAAGTTCAGAGGTTCAGCAACTGCACCCTGTGGAGACATCAGAGAAAGGCAACTGCCTCTCAGTCTCCTTGCATCATCATCATCATCTTCTCAAAGGAAGAGATCCACTCTCGCCAGTTAGACCTCCAGCAGCCACTGGCAGTTTGTATACCACAGCTATTATTTATCTATGGAAAGTGCTTAAAATAGTGAGAAGCACTTACTTGGCAGTATTGAATTACTAGCAATTCCTAATAGAGTGTTTCACACAGTGAGTGAGTGGCACATAGCAGTTCTAGAAAATGGTTGTTATTATTATTAATCCATGTACAGGTCTTAGTACTGTGACTTTCACGCAATAGGCAGTATGTTCATGTGAGATTGTAGTTACCTGGAATGTTCTTTGTTTCTTGGGGTTCTTTGGGGCCACCTTCCTTTCAATTCAGTGATGGCCAGAAGAGTAGCCAGTGGTTAAAATCCAAATACTTTATTATCTCCTTGCTGGGGCTGGGCAATTTTGTGGAGAGCCTTTCAGTCTGGCCTTGGTCATAGCACTCTACATAATAATAGGGAAAATGGGGAGCTATCAGGAGGTTACTGTTTTGGATATGCTGAGTTTTAAGATGCCTACTGGACCACCAGTTTGAGATGTTTGAAAGTCAGTTGAAATTAGAAAGATGGAGGTCCCCAGGGAGGGTAAGGTAAGATAAGTCAATGTGAGGATCATCAACATAGAGATGAAAATTGAATTAAGATGAGGTAATGAGGTCACCAAGTGAAGTTATGTAATAAGAAGGTCCAGAATGGAACCCAGGAATTTCCCAGATGAATTCTATAAAACATTTAAAGAATAATTAATTCTAATACAATATAAATGTTTGGGGAAAATAGGAAAAGGAGTTCTCCCAAATTCCTCTGTTTCAAATATAGACTTGATTCTAAACTAGGGAAAATCAAAACAGTGAAAGATAACAACAGATCAATATCACTAATGAATATTGATGCTAAAATTTGAAATGAAACACTGGTAAGCAAAATAAGCAGTATCTCATAAAGATCATATGCTAAGACCAGGCTTGATTTAGAGTTGGAATGTAGGGTTATTTAATATTAGTAAACTGTAAACCTAATCGACTGTATTAATGAAAGAACAACAAAAACCAGAGGATTACATCAAGAGAGGCAGAAAAAGCAAAATACAAAAAAAAAAAAAAAAAAAAAAATGACCAGACAAAAAAATCTCAATACCAAAATGCAAGAAATAATTATTTAGATCAGTGGCCCTCAAACTTTTTAAATAGGGGCCCAGTTCACTGTCCCTTAGACTGTTGGAGGGCCAGACTATAGTAAAAACAAAAACTATGAACAAATTCCTATGCATGCCGCATATATCTTATTTTGAAGTGAAGAAACAAAACAGGAACAAATACAATATTTAAAGTAAAGTTAAATCAACAAACTTACCAGTATTTCAATGGGGACTATGGGCCTGCTTTTGGCTAATGAGATGGTCAATGTCTGGTTCCATATTTGTCACTGCTAGTTGTAACAAGTGATACAAGTGTGCATCCATTAGTCTTGATCTGGTTGGAGATTTCAAATGTTTCATTCTAGAAAAAGTCTGTTCACAGACATTAGTGCTGCCAAAGATGGTTGCCATTTTGAGTGCATGGTTCCTGAGATGAGGATATGTCTCAGAGGGAAAAGATGCATAGAAATTATGAAGGCTGCTTGACTTGAATGCATCTTTCAGAGAGTCACAATTCTGCAGTTCAGCCACTTCCATTTGGTAAATTGTAGCCACATTTTCAATGTCAACAGAAAATGGATTACAGAAAAGCTGCATGTCCTGTTCATGGACATGAAGCTCTTTAAATCTAAATTGGAACTCCTTTTGCAATTTTTCCAATGAATCCACACATGTTTTGTTTGGGAATGCAACCAGCAGTTTTTCTGCTAACAGATTTTGGGTTGTGGGGAGATGGCAGAAGTTTTCCTCCTTCAATTGTTTAATGAGGAGGCCTAATTTTACTTCAAATGCTTTGACATGTGATTGCATATCATAGATGAGCTTCCCCTTTCCTTGAAGTTGCATATTGAAATTGTTGAGTAGCTCTGTTAAATCTGTCAGAAAGGCAAGGTGCCATTTCCATTCTGCATCATTGAGCTCTGGTGCTTCTTTGTTTTTTGAAAGCAGAAAAGTTGTAATCTGTGGAAGTAAGTCATAGAAACGTTTCAAAACTCTCCCTCAACTCAGCCAATGGACTTCTGTGTGATATAGAACATCTTCATACTCAACATTTAGCTCAGACAGAAATTCCTGAAATTGTCTGTGATTTATTGCATTAGCTCTAATGAAGTTAACACAAGATACCACAATTTTCATAACAGAGTCCCACTTCAGTAATTTACTACACAGTGCTTGTTGATGGATGAGGCAGTGTATGGCTATTGGATGAGAATGGTTATGTTTGTCCATCTCTTGGTTAATGTGAGCAATTACTCCTTTCTTAGACCCCACCATGCTAGGGGAACCATCAGTTGTCACGCTGGCTTGTTTAGCCCAGTCCAGCTCCAAACCATTCATAATTTGGCAAACCTTTTCATAGATATTCTCTCCTGTAGTTGTTCCTTTGATGCTTTGCAGTGCAGCAAGCTCTTCTATGACTTCAAAATAATCATTCATCCCACAAATAAAAATTAGAAGTTGTGCAGAATCACGAACATCATTGCTTTCATCGAGTGCCAAGGAAAAATATGAAATTTTTTTTGTGGAGTTTTGCAAATGCTGATGCAGATTTGTCTCCCATTTCTTCAATCCTCCATGTAATTGTAGGTCCTGAAAAACTCACTGTACTAAATAAATCGGCCTTCTCTGTACACATCTATTTGGCAACAGAAAGAAGGCATTCTTTAACAAATTCTCCCTCCACAAATGGTCTGTCAGTGGATGCTATTACCTTGGCAACTTGAAAACTTGCTCACAGTGATGAAATATTTAGCTGCTTCTGCTTCACAAAAATATTTTGCTGAGTTGTCAATGTATTTTTCAGTTTTAATATTTTATCTTTTATCACTTCTCCAACCAATCATATTTATCTTTATGTTGAGTTTCATAGTGTCGACACAAATTATATTCTTTGAACACAGACACTATATTCTAGCATATCAGACATACAGTTCTTTCCTTGTACTGCATGAAAAAGTAATCATAAGTCCACTGTTCTTTGAATATCCTACACTCCAAATCAATTTTTCTTTTTCTAGACATCATTATTTCTAAGGGATTCCAAATTGCTATTAGTAAAATACCTACACACACACATACACACACACACACACACACACACACAGCACTACAAAAACAATATACCAATAATAACTTTGCCCACACAGAGACATACAGACTGCAATGCCCAACTTCCTCCAAGCTGCCTCTGTGCTGTGATGCCTCCATTTCCCGCACTCTCTCTCCCGCTTCAGACCTTACCTCCACACAAGCCACCGCTCAGGCGGCCCTCACAAATGTCCCAGCTTCCTCTGAATTCTGGGATCAATTCTCAAGATCCAGCACTGCATGATCGTACATGCTGCACTCATAATTTATCATAATCGCAGGCAAGACTGTGCATATATATATATATATATATATATATATATATATATATATATATATATATATATATATATATATATAACTGTGCGATATATTGTATGTGCAGAATGAGCTTCAGTGACAAATCATACATTGGGGCTTCTGGGGGAGGTCATCATGTGACTTGAAGTTGCACAAGTGTATGGGGACCTTAAGAATCTGGAGGGGGATGAAGCAGTACACCAGCTCTGTACTCCCTCATACTCAGGATAAGTGGGGGGCACTAAGGTCAGACCCCCCCCCCCAGTGATTATAAGGTGATGACATATATTAGCAATATTCCATCTCTTTACAGAACATACACACAATGATAAAACTGATGACCACAACAGCCAGACATGAGGTCACTGTGAATACAGGGCTGCTACATACTACTAAAAAAACTTCAAAAACTGGTACCAGGAGCCTCACTCTAGACGACAATAACAGTCAGTATTGCAACATGCACTAGAGAGGAAGCCGTTACATTGTCATTACAGCATAATGACAATGATAGAGTCAAGCTGGGAATTGTAATACTAACTGTTATTATACCCGCCCACCACAGCCCATATATTCCCCGTGCAGCGGCCGTGACATGCGCAGCATGCACTGTACATTCCTCGTGCCTGTTGTGGTGGCTTCCGTTACTTTACAAGGCTGTGGGCCATCAGTTCTCCGTCTTCTGCATCTCTCTTCCTTCCCCACACCATACACCCAGGCTTGGGAACTCACCTCACCTTGGTATCACTTCACACTCTGTCTCCTCCGCCTCAGCCCAGTGCCGTTAGTGTGTGTTGCTAACACAAGTTTAGGTGGAACATCACTTCTGGTCTGATTTTTCCATAACCTGGCAGGCCACATAAACGTCCTCAGTGGGCCGCATTTGGCCCACGGGCCGTAGTTTGAGGACCCCTGGTTTAGAACTTTGGACCACAGAAAATGAAATATTAATTTTTAAAATAATAGCTTTTTATTTCAAAATATATGCAAAGATAGTTTTCAACATTTCTCCTTGCAAAACCTTGTGTTCTAATTTTTTCCCTCCCTTTCCCTCCCTCCCTCTTTCTTTTCTCCCAGAAAACAATCCAATATATGTTAAACAGCAATTCATCTATACATATTTCTACAGTTATACTGCACAAGAAAAATCAGTTCAGAAAGGGAAAAAATGAGAAAGAAAACAAAAAGCAAGCAAACAACAACAAAAAAGGCAAAAAACCTATCTTGTGATCTAAACTCAGTCCTGACAGTCCTTTCTCTGGATCATAAGTAAATCATAAGTCCATCAGAATAGATTGTTGCATAATTTTGTTGTTGCTGCATACAATGTTCTCTTGGTTCTATTCACTTCACTTAGCATCAGTTTATGTACATTAAATGAAATATTAATTGAAAATACTCATTTGAAGGAACAAAAGGCAAAGGATATCAAGAAAATTAATGACAAAAGGGAAGAATGGGAAACGATATATATCAGATGTGAAGCTACTGCAAAGCAGTAATCATCAGAATAATTTGGTATTGGTTAAAAATAGATTAATCAGTGAAACAAATTAGGTATATAATATCCATAAGCTTAGTGTATAATAAATTCAAGAACCTAATTACTAGAACAAGAACTCACTATTTTACAAAAACTATTGGGAAAATGGAGAGGAGTCTGGGAAAAAAATTTCCATTTATATGGAGACATCATCAACAAATTTGGGCAGAAATGGAAAAAAATGTCAGATCTATGCATAAGAACTGACTTCGTGACAAAATAAGAAAGAGTACAATTTTTATTATATAAAATTTAAATTTTTTATTAATCTATTAATTCACTATTTATTTTATATTTTAAAATTTTAATTTAAATGAAATTTAAATATTTCATTACTTGCTAAACATTTATTTCATAATATTTAAAAGTTTTTGCCCAATCAAGCAAAATTTAGAAAAGAAGCAGGTAAACAGAAAAATATCTTTGCAGCAAGTTTCTCTAATAAAGGCCTCATTACTAAGACATAGGAAATGAATTCAAATTTACAAGAATAAGATCTATTTCCAAACTGATAAATGGTCAAAAAGTATTAAAATATTTTTCAGAAGAAAAAAAAATCTAAGCTATTCCTAACCATATGGAAATTTTCAAATTGCAAATTTATTAGAGAAATGTAAATTACAAGAACTCTGATTTTCCACTTCACATCTATCAGATTGGCAGAGTTGACCCAAAAAATGACAAAAATTGGAGGGACTTTAGGAAAATAGGTACATTGATACACTACTGGGGAGCCCAAATTGGTCTAGTAATTATGTAAAGCCATTTATAACCAAGATCCAAAAGTTACTAAAATGTTCTTTATGTCCAAACTGTTGTTTGTTTGTGCTCCCTCAGGTATACAGGCCTCATGGATATACAAAAGGGTCACAGCTCCAAAAACTGTGTAATATTCCTGATTTCCTTCAACTTCTTCAACATTTATCATTTTCCTTTGCTGTCATCTACACCAAGTTAACATATAAGGTAGAATATCAGAGTTGCTTTGATTCAAATTTTACTAATCAGTGATTAAGAAATATTTTTAGAGGTTTGTTCATAGTTTAAATTTCTTCCTCTGAAAACTACTTATTCACATCCTATGACCATTTATCTATTGACAAATGGCTCTTATTTTTATATGTTTGAATAAGTTCTCCATATTTTTGACAAATAAGACCTTTATCTCAGAAATGTACTGCAGATTTTTTCACAGTTAGCCATTACTAATATAATTTTAGCTGCACTGGATATCTGTGCAAATTTGTTTTAATTTCATATAGTAAAAATTGTTCGTTTTCCATTCTGTAGTACTTTTTTCTCTTGTTTGGGCATGGACTTTCTGCCACTTCTATATCTAAAACTAGTTTTATCCTTGTTCCTTTAAATTATTTTAAAGGTCACTATGTCTAAGCCATGTGTTCATTTGGAGCTTACATTGGTATACAATGAAAGATATTTTATACTAATTTCTGCCAGATCACTATCCAGTTTTCCCAGAAACTTTTGTCAAATAGTGATTACTCATATGGTTACAACTGGAGTCTTTGGGATTATCAAATACAATGCCACTGTGTTGCTTTGTTTCTGTATATGTTATGTAAGTGATCTGTTCTATTGCTAAGGAAAAGTCAATTTGCTATTATGTTTTCTAGTTTTTATCTGAACAAAACAGGCTTGGAGTTTGTCAAAAGCTTTTTCAGCAACTATGAATATAATTGTCCAACTTTTATTATTATTTTTAATTGCCATGTATTATGTTTTTTTTAAAATATTGGACCAACTCTGCATTCCTAGTATAAGTGTACCATGATCATAAGTTATAAACTATTTACGTGTGTGTATTTCTCTCTTTCTCTCTCTCTTCATATATATAATTTGAAGGCTAATTTATAAATCAATATATTACTGAAGGCTATTTGATAAAATTTTATCTAATATTTCTGCGTTGATGTCCCTGGACGATATCAGTCTATAGGTTACTTTCTCTCAAATCAAGACAAGACCACATGTGTATTAAAGACTTCTTAATGACTCTTTATTTTCCTGTTTTTGAAAACAGGTTGAGTAATATTGGGATTAGTTGTTTTTTGAATATTTAATAGAATGCACAGTACAGGAGTACTTTTGAGGGGGAAGAGGAGTTCATTTATAGTATGAACATTTATGCTACTAGAAGTTCATTTATAGCATTGATATTTGTTATACTATTGAACAATTTTAAAAATCTGTTTTTAATTATCCTGAATATTTTAATATTTTTGTAAGTTGTCACTTTTGTTGGCATGTAAACAGGAAAATAATTTCTAACAATTTCCTTAATTTCTTTATCAATTTTTGTGAATTTTTCTATATCATTTTTTGATGCAATTTGGTTTTTTCCCTCTCTTTTAAACCACATAGCTATCTGTTTAGTTATATACCAAGTTCATTAATTTGCCATTTGCTCTTTCTATTGTTTGTTGATAAAAAAATATTTAAAGCAATAATATTTCCCCTAATGGCTGCTTTGGCTACATCTCCAAAATTTTCACAAGTTGTCTCATTATTTTCGTTTTCCTTGGTGAAATTTTTCACTGTTTTAATCTTATGTTCTTTGACTTACCAGTTCTTTAGAATTATATTATTGCATCTTCAATTAATGTTTAATTGATTTTTCAAACTTTTCCTTCATTCGATGTAATTTTATTGTACTGTGGTCAATAAATATGCACTTAGCACTTCTGCTTTTCTGCATTTTTTTTTCCCCCCTGAGGCTGGGGTTAAGTGACTTGCCCAGGGTCACACAGCTAGGAAGTGTTAAGTGTCTGAGACCAGATTTGAACTTGGGTCCTTCTGAATTCAAGGCTGGTGCTCTATCCACTGCACCACCTAGCTGCCCTTTTTCGTGGGAGCTATATCTGGGATGAAACCCAGGCTCTGGGATTAAGCTTTTTTTTTTTGTTGTTTTGTTGTTTTGTTTTGTTTTTTTTTTTTTGTTTTTCCTGAGGCTGGGGTTAAGTGACTTGCCCAGGGTCACACAGCTAGGAAGTGTTAAGTATCTGAGACCAGATTTGAACTCAGGTCCTCCTGAATTCAGGGCTGGTCCTCTATCCACTGCGCCACTTAGCTGCCCCTTTTCTGCATTTTTTATGAACTTTATATGCACCAATATACATGGTCAATTTTTTGTAAAGTTTTCATGTACATGTGAGAAAAATATAATCCTTTTTGTTTTTATTCAATAATTAGCAGATATCTATCATCTAAAACTTTTAAAAATTCTATTTGTGACTTTGACTTTAACAGTTTTCTTATCTTTTATTTTAGGTTTTTTTAAGTATAAAGGAATTTTCTAAGTATAAAGGATTGCTATGGCACCTAACTATTACAGTTTTGCTGTCTATTTTCCCCTTTAATTTGATTAACATTAATTAACATTTAATTTGATTAACATTAAATTATTAAGATCCTGTGTAATTTGGCGAATCTATCTATATCACATGTTGATATTGATTTATTATCTATAGTACCTTAAAGCATAACAGCTCCCTATTTATTTCTTTTAATTGAGCCTATTTTTATTGTAATCATGTCTGAAATCATGATTGGTACTCCACTTTATGTTTTTTCCATTTTAACTGCATGAATATATTGCAGCACCTTACTTTATATCCATGTAAATCTTTATGTTCTAAATATTATAAGATATTTTTAAATTCTGTTTTTTGAAACATTCTTACATCCTCTTCCATTTTATGGGTGAAGTTATTCCACTGCGATTTGTGGTTATGTAGACAACCTTCTTAAGTAATTTAGCTACAAAAGGCAAAAATGGGATTGTAGCAACTGGAGGATCATGTGATATTTTTTCTGAAGATGGGGGAGACATGGGTATGTTTGTAAGCAGTAGAAAAGCAGTAAGAGAGTGAGATGATGTAGAAGGGCCAATCTGCTAGAAATGAGATGAAATGAAATCGCCTGTGCATTTGGAGGGGTTGGACCTTGGCAAAGGAATAGAGAATGGTCTTTTATCATATGGCATAAGGATAAAGAAAGAAATAGCGGCAGAAGGAATCTGGGTAATGTAAGATAAGGAGGAAATTAGAAGAGGGAATTCTCCACAAACAGCCTAATTTTTTCCTTTAAAATATAAGGCAAAATATATATATAAGGCAATCTTACCAGTTTTCAGGAGAGGGGAGTGAAAGCTTGGGAGGTTTGAGGAGGTATGAAAAGATTTGGAAGAACTGCTATGGAAAGTGGGATTTGGAAGTAAAAAAGGATTGTTTTGCCATAGAGAGGGCCCAGTTGAGGTTATGTAACACATTTTTAGTGACCTAGTCCGAAAAAATGTATGTTTCATTCTGTACCTGGAAACCATCACCTCTCAGTCAGGAAATGAATAAAATGTGAATTTCACCTGGGTCCTCTGGAACCATATAGCTTGTCATTATACTGCTCAGATAGCTAACTAACTAACTAACTATATATAATGATATACAATGTATATATAAATATATACAATGATACTCCATTACTTTCACACTTTCACAGGTGAAATTAAAATTCAATCTCTGACATTTACTAACTGGCTGACTCTAGTCAACTTCTGTCTCATTTTTTCACAACTGTAAATGGTAATAAAAATAGTACGTACTTCCCAGGATTGTGAGGACCAAAGGAGATATTATCTGTGCAGATTGCTTTTCAAACTTTAAAGCACTTAGTGTTGTTGTTGTTGTTATTCCAAAATTTTTTAGTTGTTTCCAGATTCGATGGCACTATTACAATTTCTAGTTCTGTCATAAAAGAATTGCTATGAATATTTTTGTGCATGGATACTTTTCCTTTTATATCTTTGAAGTTTAAGTCTAGTAGAGGTATTGTTGCATCAAAGGATAAGCATAGTTTAATAACATTTTTTGCATAAGTCCAAATTGCATTCTAAATTAGCTTATTAATTCACAGAGCCACTACGAGCACTGATGTGTCTGTTTTCCTGATACTCTTTCAATACTTGTACTTTTGGGGGAAGAGGGTCAATTTTACTAATTTACCAGTACCAAGTGGAATTCGAAATTGCTTTAAGTTGTATGTCTCTAAATTATTAATGGTTTAAGGCATTTTTTCATAGAGCTAGTGATAATTTCTATTTCTTCCTTTTAAAGCTGCTCTTTGATTCCTTTTGGACATTTATCAATTGAGGAATGGCTCTTATTTTTATAAATTGATTCAGTTTTCTATATATCTTGGAAATAAGACTTTAATCAGAGAAATTTGCTGCAAAGTTTTTTTTTTCCTTCCAGTCATCTGTTTCCCTTTTTAGCTTCAATTACATTGCTTTTATTTAGTCTCAAATTTATAGGGGTTTAGGGGAGAGCCCAAATGAGTCCCCGCCTTTACTCCACCATCTTGACTCCACTTCCCCCAGTCTCAAATTAAAAAAAAAAATTTTGATGCAATTTTCCATTTTATTGTCTGTGCATTTTTAGTCCTTTGATTCTTCATGAACTTCTCTTATTCACAGATTTGAAAGGAAATTTCTTGCTTTTTCCTCTGATTTATATTACCATTCTGTCTAAGCCATGTAGCCATTTGGCGCTTATCTTGGAAATTTAGAGTTTTCTATACCTATTTGTTTTTCTAGAACACCTTCCAATTTTCCCATCAGTTTTAATTGAATAATGAGCTCTTATCCCAGTAGCTGAAGTCTTGGGGACTATTCAGTAGCAGTCTATTGTGTCAGTTTGCTTGAATACATTGTATACCTAATCTGTTCCACAGACTGACACCCTTAATATTATTAGCCAAAACATGGTTAATCAAATAACTTAAGTGAAATGTTTTGATAATTATTGATGTGTAGTATAGTTTAAGAATTGGTACTGCCTTGCCCTATTCATGTACACTTTTTTTTTCATTATTTCTCTTGACATTTATTTACCTTAGTTCTTCTAATAATCCTCTGGTAGTTTGATTGGTAAGACACTGAATAAGCAAATTAATTTTTCAGTAGTACTATCATTTTTATTGTATTGGTAAGGGTTATCCAGGACCAATGAATACTTCTTCAAATATGTAGGTATGTCTTTACTAGTATAAAGGACGTTTTGTAGTTGTATTTAAATACTTGCTATGTATATCTTGACAGACTCCCAAGAGTTTTATACTTTCTGTAGTAATTTTAAATGAAACTTATCTCTACATATCTCTACATTTGTTGGTAATATACAGAAAAGCTGATGGTTTTATGAGTTTGTTTTATATTCTGCAACTATGTTAGTTATTAATAGTTTCACTTAATTTTAGTTGAATAGTAGCAACACTAGTAGACATTCTTTCTTTACCCCTGATCTTATTGAAAAAGTCTCTAATTTATGTCCATTACACAAAATACTGGCTCTTGGTTTTAGATAGATAGTACTTGTAATAATATTAGGGAAAATCCACTTATTCCTATGTTTTTTTTTTTTTTAAGGACTGGGTATGTTGTCAAATTTTTTTCCATATCTGTTAATATAATTACAATATTTTGGTTTTCTTGTTATTTATTTAGCCTTTTATATTGATGATTTTCTAATATTGAATTCCTGATAAATCCAATCTAGTCACAGTATATCAAGCAAATAGCTGATTCAGTGGACAGATTACTATACCTGAAATCAGGAATATGAGCTGAAATTCAGCCTCAGATACTTACTAGCTATAAGACCCTGGACATCTCATTTTACTTCTGTCTGCCTCAGTTTTCTCATTCTTTGCTAATATTTTATTTTAAAATTTATATCAATGCCTATTAGAAATATTATTCTATAATTTTCTCTCTCTCTTTTGATTCTTCATGGTTTGGGGATCAACATCACATTGGTATTGAAAGTGCCACTTTTTCCTACTATTTCTTTCTAAAAGTTTTTCTCCATTATGTGTAAACAAAAAACTTCAACATTCATTTTAAGCTTTTTCTATTATTTCAAGTAGCTTATGTAATATTAGAATTAAATCTTCTTTGAATATTTGATATCATTTATTTGTAAATCCATCTGGTACCAGTTTTTCTCCTTTGGGAGCTAAGTTTTGGCTTGTTAAGTTTCTTTTTTTTTCTGAAATTGGGTTAAGTATTCTTTCTTCTGCTAATTTTAACACTTAAAAATTTCATAAATATTCATTCCTTTCATTTATGTTGTCAATTTCACTGGCATAGAATTGGACAAATGGTTTCTAACAGTTTCCTTTATTTCTTCTTCGATGTTTATTTTAGATGTTTATAGCACAATTCCTGGCACATAGCAGGGGCTTAATACATACTTGTGCACTTGAATTGACTTTATTTATTGTGAATTCAACTTTTTCATTTTTTATACTGGCAATATGGATTTACTTTTCTTTTAAAAATCAAAATAACTAAAGATTGATCTATTTTATTAGTTGAAAGCAGTTCCTAATTTTATTATTCTATATTTTTTCTTTTAATCCTGTTAATTTCCTGCTTTAATTTTGAGAGTTCTTTTTCAATGTTTGTTTATTTAGAATTTTAATTTGTTGATTGTGTAGCATGTTTTTAGTTGTATGCCTGATTTGCTGAGCTATTCTTTCTTGTTTTCTTTTGCTGATAAAAATATAGAGATACATACATGTTCACTCAAGGACTGGTCTTGATATGTCCACAAATTTTTGTGATTTGTTTCATGCCTTTCCTCATCTTTAAATTATGTATTATTTTTAAGATTTATTCTTGAATTCATCTATTATTTATGATTAAGATATCTAGTCTCCTGTTTGTTTTTACGTAATTATTTAATGGACTTTTATTAAATATAATTACGTTTCATTGTTATCAGTAATAGGTATGTTTAATAAATCTGAATTTTTGCATTTGTTTGTTAAATCGTTATGCCCTAAAGCACAGTTAAGTATGTATATGTGTTTCTTTCTATTCCTATTCAACAATTATAAGATGTATATGCTACACAACTTTCTTAAAATTCTATTTGTTTTTGTTATATTTTTCAAGTTTGAAAGAAGCAAATTGAGGTCCCTCCCCAATTATTATACTTTTATTATTCTCCCCTGGAACTCACTTACCTTTTTACTCAAGCATTTAGATGCTATGTCATTCAGTGCATATATGTTTAATATTCATTGTCTATGATATCTTTCAGCATAACACAATTCTCATGTTGATCTCTTTTACTGGACAGTCTAAATATAAGACAGATGCCTCATGAGGTGTTGATTAATTTTCCTTTGAAATATAATATTTATTTATAAATGTTCGAGCTCTTTTATTAGATATATTTCCTTGTTATTAACATCATTGATGTTGGCTTATCTGCTTATGCTCAGGATCTTTAATTGTGTTAACTTCCTCCTGAGACCATTGGCAAGATCTTTAGTTCCCCATCTTCACTGTCTCCTAATGTTCACTTTCTGAATCTTTTCCTATTTAGTGTGAATACCCTGGGGGCTGGACCCCATAGACAGCTCCGCTTCTTCCCACCAATGAGAAAATTATGGTTCACTAGCTGGATGCTAGGCTCTTTCCCACAGGTTCCCTGGAGTTCCACATTTGTGTCTTGCCCTAGTTCATTCTGTTTACTTTCTATTCCCAGAACATAGTAAACCACCTGGAACACAGCAAGTATGCACAGATTGATTGAAGTGACTTACTCAGAGGCACCGAACTGGCCCATGTCGGAGGCAGGTTTTGGACCCAGGTCTTATTGATTCCAAGTCCAGTATTCTATGACTCCTCTATTATTTGAATGTTAAATGGCAGTTTATGAGAACAGCTCTGCCTGCCCTATGCCGCCTCGTGAAAATCTCTCTCATTCCAAAGACAAGTGTAAGTTGGATCTCTGGTCTTACAGCCCTGAATATTTCCAGCGTCATCTGATCTTGGGCATGTCCAATGAAAACTCATGCTTCCTCATAGTTTAAGCCACAGCAAAACTGGATCCTGAAATCTAGAAGCCCTAGACCAATAATAAATCTACTCTTTTCTTTCTATGGTTGATAGAACATCTTCCTCAGAAGCAGATATAAGGATATTGGTAACATTTTACATATGAGGCCCAGGCAGATTACATGATTTGCCCAAGCTCATAAAGATATTAAATGGTAGAACCAGGATCGAACCCAGTTTTTATCCACATCATGACAAAAACTCTCATCCTAAAGAAAGTACCCAAGGCCACCAAAATGTTTTATGCATTACTGTAGTAGCCAAGATCTGGAAACAGCAAAGGTGTTGTTCATTTAAAGAATAGCTAACAAACTGATAAATTAATACGATGAACTATTACAGGGTTACTAGGGCTTGTGAAGGGGTCAGCTTTATAGATTTTTTTCATTTATCCTTGAGAATTTCTGGTCAAGTTAGTTCAGCAAGTATTTGTTAAGGAACTGCTATGGGACAAACATGGAGGATGTGCAAGGGAAAAGCCCTTGCTCTCTATCCCACTGTGAGCAGCAACTGTGTACACAGATAAGCAAATATAAAACATATAGAAAATCAATGCAGAATACTTCAGGGAGGAACTATGAACAAAGTACAGTAATCTGCAAACATCTCTTGCAGGACGTGCATTTGAACTGAGCCTCAAGGAGACTCTGGGTTCCGAGATGCAGAAAGGATGAGGGACTATGTTCAAGCAAAGGGGGCAGCTTATGTAGAGGGGTGAAGACAGAAGATGGAATATCAAATATAAGCAACATCAAATAGGCCAATTTGCCAAGTTATAGCATGCATGAGAGGGAGTAATGTGAAATCAGCTTGGAAAGATAAGGTGGAGGTAGATTGTGATGGGCTTCAAAGGCCAAGCAGGAGAGTTAGGGCAATCTGGTTAGCTTGGAGGTGCCCAGCATGTCGGGTGTAGGGTATTTGCTTGCTCTGTTCCCTTCAGGTAGAATGTCCCCTCTCCTAGTGAGTAGTAACAGTGTTAAGAGGATACAGAAGCTGTTTTTGAGCATCAGAAGGACTCGACTGGTTCTACTCGGGCACAAAGTGCAGAGCTAGGAATAACAGGTGGACTTTGCTGGAGGGATATTTAAATTTAGATATTTAGATAAAGAAAGTGTCCTTTACAAAGAAAGCTATCCAGAGTGTCGTCGACTGCTTTGGGAGGATGTGGTTGCTGTTCACTGGAACTATTTAAACAAAGTCAAGAAGACCACTTATCTGATACATTGCAGATGATTCTTGGTCAAGTGTGGGATGGACTAGATGAACACTAGTTTTACCTTCGATATTCCAAGACTCTCCATTCCTTTCCAGCATTCCGGTGGCTGGAAGAGTTAATGAGGCCTCCACACTTGTTTACCTGAAGCCATGTCCCTGGCAGCTTCCAAAATGAACCACTGCTTTGCAGAACTCATCTGTTGGTTCCCCTCTGCTAGTCTGTGTGACAGCTTGTCATGCTGGTTGGAGGGCGCTCCATATACCTCATGAAACAGCATCCAAGACTGACAGTAGAAATGATCTTCATCCCACACAATCTCCTCCTCCTCTGATCCATTTAGAAGCCGGGCATGGGAGGGGATACTAACTGATAACCTCAAGGGTCTCAATGAGGGCAGACATCATGAGATCAGTTTTCAAGGCTGCCCAAGACAAACTGTCATTTTAAAGAGGAGGCCACAGAGACCTAAAGAGGTAAGAGGTGCAAAGCTGGCCCCAAAAACCCTATCAGAGAACTCCAAGTCAGTGTTCTTTCCATTACATAAACACTGTCGATGGATCCACTAAGAAATAATAGGACTATTTACCCTTGTGGAGCTTTCAGCGTTTACAGAGGTAAGAAGCACACAAAGAGAACTGTGACATAGTGTTTCCTTATGTGTACCAGAGTTAGGGAACTGAGTGCTAGGTGATGTCTTTCCAACAGCAAAGTTGGGTCATTCTCACAGAGCAAGTGGTAACATGAGTTGATCTTGAAAAGAGAGGTAGGGGGGCAGCTAGGTGGCGCAGTGGATAGCCCTGAAGTCAGGAGGACCTGAGTTCAAATTTGACATCAGACACTTAACACTTCCTAGCTGTTTGACCCTGGGCAAGTCACTTAACCCAACTTGCCTCAGCAAAAAGCAAAAAAAAAAAAAAAAAAAAAAAAAAAAAAAAAAAAAAAAGAGTAGGAATCCAATAACTTAAGTAAGGAAAGGTAGACAATAGCTGGAAGGGCCCATTTTCAGTATTCAAAAATGAGAGTCACATTTCTGGTTCACAGGGAACTTAGGTTTTATTTATTGTATCTGAGCCTGGGAGATGGTCTAGTGCACAGAGGACTGGGCCTGGAGTCAGGAAAACTTGAGTTGAAAGTCAGCTTCAAATACTTACTAACTGTGTGACCATGGACAAGCCACCTGCCTCAGTTTCCACAAGTATAAAATTGAGATAATGATAACACCCCTTGGGTTGTTATGAGGATCAAATAGGATGATAATTTTAAAGTTCTCAGCCCACTACCTGGCATATAGTAGGAGCTCTATAAATGTTTGTTCTCTTTTGCTCTGGGGATGATTTTTTTTTGTCTTCAAAAAGTTCTGGGCAGTTTTCTTGCATTGCTTATTTCATTGTGGTGTTTGAGGTTTGGGATTGGTCTTTTTCTGGAAGGCCTCTGTTTCTTAGACTATCTTTGAGATTTATGACTTTTCCTTGGATAGAAAGCATGAGTTCTTTGAATGTTATTTCTTTTAGTTTCTCCCCTTTCAGATTGTCTTTCATTTCAGCATACTTGCATTGCCAATATGTTGTTCTTTCCTTCACAAAGCACGAATTAAAAGAAAACTACAGATCACATTCCAAAAGACAAAATAAAATCAAAACCACACTCAAAAGTTAAAGACATTGTTCCTAACTGACAAACACTAAATTCTGCAAGTGGCCAGGTAAAATATAGAGGAAGGAAAATTTAAATAACATAAGACTATTCTATCTGCACTAGAAACTACAGAAGGGAATGGATTAATATATTCCAGAAAGCAAGCAGGAGCAAGATGTAACCACGCAAACTCGAGCTTAATCACCAGGTTCAAAACATAGACTCATAAAAGAGAGGAATTTGAAATATTCCTTAAAAAAATAGATAGCAGATTAGACTACTTGCAAACATTCTACATGAGAGGAACACAAGAACGGCAAATAAATATTATAACCAAAGAAAGTAAGTAATGGAAAAATGCACTATGGATCTAGACATTATTTGAAAAGAAACAGAAAAAAGAGAATCTAGTGAAAACAAATGAAAGAAAAAGTCTTCACAAGTGCTCACTATGTGCATGACATTATGCAAAATGCTGAAGGTAAAAAAAAAATTCAAGCAAGACAATCTTGTCCTCAGGGAGTTTGTATTCTAATAGAGAAAGACAACAATATTGAGTGGGAATTATAATTGGAAAGCAAGGAGTGGAGGAGGACCCAGGCAACATAAAGGGTATAACTAAGCAGGAAGTATCCAGAATATTAGGACTGGAAGTCTGAGTTCTGACAGAACGAATCCAGAGAGGAACAAAGTTATCTGGTATGTTTAGGTCTGGGCAAGATAAGATGAGAGAGCTCACCAATCAGAGCTCTTGTTCCCAGTAGATGGAAATCCTGGTGGGAGGAGCAATAAGAAACTAGAGTACAGGCATTATTGTGGAATTGCACGCCTGGGCCCAAGAAATGGAATGGTAGGCTGGGTTAAGGCAAGATGAAGTGAAAGCTTAACTAAGAATCAGAGAAAAAGGGTAGTGGGGGTTGAATTGGGTAGAACTGAGCATGTTTATATTCAAGAGATGGGAGAATCCAGTGGAGAAGAAAAGCTTGAAAATGCATAAGAGAAAAGAGAGAGACCAAAGAAGTGATCAGAAAGTAATAATTCTATCTATGTACCGGGCACTATGTTAGGCACTCAGGGATACAAATTCAGAGAATGAAACAATCTCTACCTTGAGGAACATCTCTACTGAGTGATGTAAAAGGGAACTGAACCACTCAAGCTTGGATTTTGTGATAGAGAATGGGAGGAAATGAAGGCACAGTCAGACATACCCACTATATTTTGAATGAATAGATTGTAAAGGATAAAGAAACAGCATAAGCAGAATCTTTAAATTAAAAATTCTACAAGAAAGGAAGCACAGGAGGGATGAGAAAAACTCTCAAATATGCAATACTGACAATGAAGAGAGAAAACCTTTCTATAATGTAGAAAATAGAGTGCTGTCAAAAGAAAGAGATGTGGGTGCATAGGATGTATAATGATCACCTTAGAAATAATGACCAAAAACATGAGATCTAGCAGCTTCTATGCTAAAGGATCATAGGGCTTAGAACATGATATTCCAGGTGGCAAAGGATCTAAGTTTACAATCAAGAATCACTTTCCCAGCAAAAATGAGTATAATTCTGGGAGAGAGGAGGGATGGGCATTCAATGAAATAGAGGATTTTAAAGAATTTCTTCTGCAAAGACAAGAGCTGAATAAAAAAAAATGACTTTCAAATACAAGACTCAAGAAAACCACAAGCAGGTAAATGGGAAAGAGAAATCATTAGGGATCCAATGAAGTTAAATTGTTTCTATTCCTAAAAAAAAAATAATGATCCAGGAAGTAAGAGCAGATAATAGAGAAGGAATATAAGAGGGTCACATGGTCCTATGAGAATAATTCCAAGAGAATTATGGTAGAATGAGTAGAAGTATGTAATATCAAGGCAAAGAGCTACAAGTGATATTTTAAGAGGACCATAGCTCTGGGAACATGATAAAAGATGAGGAAGAGAATACCTTTTACCAAACTTGTCGACTATTATTTTATTTATGACTTTGCCATCAAGCAGAGTGGTCCCTGTGGCTCAGAAACAAATACCCAAATGAAAGCAAATATTGCCACTAGGCAGTTGAAACTTAAGTTTGGAAACTGCATCTCACTGCTCCAACCTTTGGGTATCTTTAAATAGCCCTTGAGATCTTGATTAGCATATTTTTAGACAGGTCTGCCAGGTGCATTCCATCTGGCTCCTCCTTGATCCCTCCCTCTGAGCTACCAAATTCTTCCCTGGTACTTCCCCTTCTCCCCTGAGAAGCCCCCAAAGTTATATTCCCCCCATAAAAGACATGCTCATGATGAAGATCTTTGTCAAGTCCTTTTCAGGACTAAGCCCACTAGGAGGTATTCTCTTTATCCCTCCTCAGGGTGTCTTCCCTTTAATGGTATCTCTCTCCTTATTATAGCCAACTTTGGTCAGTCTGCTAAAGTCCTCTATAGATTTAACCTGCCAGACAATTACACCTCATGGCATATTCCTTTAGTGGGTTCTTTCAAACTCCTTTCCTTGGTAACCCTAGCATTCTCCCAAATCTATTTTATATTTGCCACTCCTGGTTTTATTTTAATTCTTCATTTAGTTGGTAACCTCTTCTCCTAAATAAATATCCCTTTTGGCAAAGAGAATGGCCATTGTGAATCTGTCATGTGTTTATTTCAAACTGGGAATGACTACCCTGAACTCATCACTGGGATACTAGGAACCAAACTAAAACAAACCATTGGATGTCACAGTCAATGATCTTTGAACTATTATGCAGAGAAGATGTCGCAAGCGGCTTGGTTCTTCAACATCTACTACAGACCAATCTAGAGAGTGTGCCCGAATGATTCCTGACGAAGATATCCAATGAGAAACCACAAGAAGTAGCTTCTTCTGTTGCAGAACTACACAAAAAAAGTCAGTCAACAGCCAACAAATCTGAGCACAATCAGAGATGAGCTGGAGACAAGTAGACCTCACAAAGCTCTATATCCAGAAGCAAGAAAAGCAATTACATTTCAGGGTGGGGAAGGGAGGAGGTCTACTGTGGATTTTGTAATACTCAGACTAGGAGACTCCAGCATTCTGAGGTTCCTAATATTCTGTCTTAAGATGAATGAATTAAGATTCCAGAGAGATCAGGTCTTGCACTAAGAGCTAAATTGGGGGTGGGCTAACCCCCAGATATGTAAGTCAACACTGGAATCCAAGGAACCAAGGAGGGGAGACAATCCTACCTAAAAGTAAAGTAGGAGTGAGGTATTGGTCCTGGCTCTGACTGAAAGCCCCAGTTCAGGAACTGAGGCTGGAAAGCTGTATAAATCAAAATCACATTGATGGTTATAAATAGTTATAATATATCCAGAAATATCCCTAAGCACAACTAGAAGGACAGAGTAATGCCAGATCAACTTTTGTAAGACTCTAACATTCTCTATTTAAAATTTAACTTAAAATTTTAATTTTTTCTCAATTACATGTAAAATAATCTTAACATCATTTTTTAAATAAGCAGTTTGCTATAGATTATATATGAGCAGTCATGCAAACCGTATTTCCATGTGAGCTATATTGCAATAAAAAGACCAAAAAATCCCAAGAAAAAGAAAGTTAAAGTTCTTTCTTTGAAGGTAGAAAACCTTTATCATAAGTCCTTAAGAATTGTCTTGTATCACTGTATAGATAAGTCACAGAACAACTAAAATGAAGATTTATGGGGGAAAATGAATTTTCCAGAAAGACTAAAATAGTTTGGAAAAATGATGAGAGAAACAAAAAAAGATAAAGAAAAAAGCACCAGAGGAAAGAACTGGAAGAAGAATTAATAGCTTAGAAGAGAAGATTACAAATCTTACCCAAGTAATGGAATCCTTGAAAAAGAGAATAGAGCAAAGATGAAAATAGAGCAAAATCAGTAACTTCATTAGACAACACAAAGGTTTTTAGACCAAAATTAAGACTGTAAAAATATAACAAAGTAGTTGATATAAAATTTTAAAAATATACTTGCAAAACAGCTCAAAGAGAGAATTTAAGAATTATGGACTCTCTGACAACACTGATTTTAAAAAATACCTGATCTTCATAGAATCACATACATCTATATGTACATATTGAATTTATATAATCAACTGTCTAGATCTAATGGAAGCAGAGACTAAACATGATAGAAAGACTTCACTGTTCATCTTCTGAAAGAAAAAAGGAAAAATCTCAGCAATGTCATATCCTCTACCCAGAGCTTTCATATCAAAGAAAAAGTCCTGTAAGCATGCAGAAGGGAGTAAACAAGGATCCCAAGGGCTTCTATCATAAACAAGAGGATATTGGGAAATGCAAAATTCAAAAGGTAAAAGATGTAAGCTTACAACAAAAAATACCTTATGCTTCAACAACATTAAATGTAATCCTACTGGGAAAAATACATCGTTTGGAATACTACTGAGGAAAATGGATGTTTAAAGGAATGAATGACTTTCAAGCATTTCTGATGCAGAATAGGAACTTTGAAAAACAAACAAAAAGCCAATAGAATCTTAGGGAGATACATTTATTTGACTAGTTATAAAGGGCCATGTGATGATATAGTACTAACATTTACATACAAACTTATGAGAGCATCAAGTGCAATAATATAGAGAAGAGGGTCCAGGACAGTCTGGGGAGACATCCATGGTCAGTGAGAATGACCTGGACGAAGATCCAGCAAAGGAAACTGAGGAGAACCAGTCAGATAAGTAGGAGAACAAAGAGAGAACACAACTGTAAAAACCTAGAGAGAAGATAGTATCAATAAGAGAGGGATGGCAATGAGAAATGAGAAATTCCAATGGCCTTTGGTTATCCAGGGGTATATGGGAAAGTGCGACTATTGCTAGAAAAGGTGGCCAGGGAGGAGCCAGATTAAATATGGAAAGAGTGAGAATAGAAGGCATTTAAGATAAAATCAATTTTCTATGGAGAAGGCATTCCAGAGAACACACTGGAAGCGGTGGGAAGATCTTGAGTTGGGTATCGTAAAGGGCGGGTTTTGGAAAATGGAAATAAAGGCGGTAGGGGCTAAGAATGGGACTTGTATAATGACAGCCAGGTTTCATAATCACTATCACAGGGAGGGTCTAATGTGGTGGGAATAGGATAAAGATGGAAGAATGAGTTCGGACAGATTATCTTCATTTCCAGAGGGTCAGGCATCTAGTAGGAAGGTTCCAGCTTGAGCAGGCATGAGGTGAGCAAAAAAAAAAAAAAAATCACTGGAAGAAGGATTAGTATTTAGGGAGCTATTGCAATGTTCCAAGCAAGAAGTAGTGAAGGGCTGAACCAAGTGATGATTATGTGACTAGAAAAAATGGCTGGCTGTTAAGCATACTGCAGAAGAATACTGGATGGAATCAATAGGACTCGGTAACTAATGATGTAATGGGGGAGGGAAAGGAAGGGACATATTGCTGCAATCCCCAAGATTTACTCATAATTCCCCAAACTTTCCACATGGAAATAATCTCCTCCCATCCACCACATTCTCCTTTATGTCTTGTTTTCCCCATTAGAATGGAAGCTTATTGAGGGAAGGGTCTCAGTTCACTTGTGTGTTTCTATCCCCTGTAATTACCATAGATCTAGGCACATCGTAAGTATGAATGCCATTTCATTCATTCACTCACTGTCTGAAATTGAAGAAGAAACTATATGTTTTGGGGAAAGATCATGAGATCATAGATTTAGTGCTGGAAAGTACCTTAGAAATCTAATCCCACCTCCTCATTTTATAGAAGAGAAACTGAGGTTCAAAAAAAAGTTCAGTGATTTGCCAAAAGTCACACTTAGATGCTAGCAGAGTTCAAATCCCGAGCCTCTGACTAAACTCAGTAACTCATTCCTCAGTGTCACACCAACTTAGTGAAACCTGACTATACGGAAAAGTCTTTGTGGCCAAACGTATGCAATAGTTTGAGGTTGGTGGGACGGTGAGTAAGGCGGGGACCTGGCATGAGATATGATTGACAGGTCAAGCAGGGTGAAACAAAACCAAGGAGAGCAAGGGGCCTTAAGCTCAGCTAACTGTACCCCCTCAGATGTGTCCTTTCTGAGGGTGGAATTTGCAAGGAGGAGGCAAGGGCCAAGTCAGCTACAGCCCAGAAGATCCCAAATTCAAAGAAACTCCAGAGAGAGAGAGGCAACAACATGACAATGGGAGCGAGATCAGGACTAAGCAGCAGTAGGTAGCAGTGAAAAAGGGCACAACTGACTCAAGGATAAGTCAAGGCTTAACCTGATTCTCCTAGTGGGTAGTGTTCTTACCTTCTTCAGACAATCGTGTATTGAATACCTACTTACGTGTCCCATTCCATTCTCCTCCCCATTAAAATGGAAGCCTCTTGAGGGCAGAGGCTGTTTCATTTTTGACTTTGTATACCATGGTACCAGCTGATTTCAGTACTGAGGGGGAAAAGCTTGCTCATTTGCTTCCTCAATGAAGGTGTAGGATTGCTTTTTCAGGAGGTTTGCATCTGAGGGTCCCTGCAAGCCCTGAGATAAGTCCGGGGGTTAGTTTTTGAGGTCAGGAACACATGAAACTGAGGTAGACATTCGGCTTTCTCGGTGTGCTGTTTTCCTCCTCTGTGACATTATATTCTGCCTCCCTTCCTTCCCCTCCCCTCCTCCCATCCTGATCCTGGTCTAGATCCTCTGAGATCTCTGGTCATCCTCCCCACAGAGAGGAAACAAGATGAAGACTCCTGAAAATATACCCTGTGATAGCAGCCAATACAGCAAGGGCCAAAACTCAGTCGCCCTGCCACATTTATAGCGTGGCTGGCCACAAATCCTATGTACGCTCAAAGCTGGCTCTGAAGCTAAATCTGCTGTAGTCGAGGTGCAGTAGTTAGTCTTCTATTTCTCCCCTGCCCAAGATCACCCCCCTCCCTTCATGGCTCAGGGGGGAATACCTAGCTCTATCTGTTTCCCTCTTATTTCCTTCTTAGGGATCCCTTAGGACGCTAAGGGTTATACTTCCGAACCACTTCTGCCCCTCTCTAATACATCTCATTCCATTTCCTTTCCTCTGCCCTAAGACTCTCAGATGTTGAGAATTCAGAGTACATTCTCCATATGTACCACCACCTCCACCCTTCTTAGCTGGGTCCCGAGTCTCTGCTGCCTACAGCCCTCTGACACTCGGGGCATGTGGTGTGGAGAATGGAGAGCACTTGGTCATGTTCTCAGCTTCCTGGAGCGGGGGACAGTGGTGATGAAGAGAGGAAGGGTGGGAATAGGATGTGTGAGAAGCATGAGGATGTCAGCAGGAGTGAGGGCACTCCAACTATCAGGGTGTGGGTTCGGGATACTGGTTGTGGGATCATGAGGGTTCATATGTATAGGATTTCTGGGAATGATTTGCACTTGATCATGGGACTTGGAAGGAGCTGGAAGAAACCTTGAGGCCTTTAAATCTAAGGTCTCATTTGATGGAAGAGGGAAAACTGAGGCCCACCAAGGTGAAGCTACTTTCCATGGATTACACAGCTAATTAGTATTTGACGTAGAATCTGAACTAAGGATTTCCTTGAAGTCCAAGCATTCTACCCATGGCACCACTTACACAGGGAAGCCGATGATGTAGCTGCCCGCTGAAGAATAGGGAAAAGAAGAACAGGAACGTGACTTGGTAACAGGGGTTGTTTGAATATTGAAAACAGCAAGAAATCAGAACTGAGAAAACACTTTATTCAGTGGGAAACCTTCCTGTGGCTTCAGTTATTAAGGGTAAACTTTCTGATTTGAGGGAATTCGGTGGGAGGGAAAAGAACTTGGTAAGAAACCCACAGACTCCTCACGGTAGGATGAAAGCCAGGCTCCCTTTCCCTTCTTGTTAATCCTTCATATGTATATTCCAACTGATGATTTCTTGGACAAAGAAATCTCTGCTTCTGGGAAAGATTATTTAGGTCAGGGGAGGAGAAAGAAAGAAACAAACAAATGCTGTCAAACCCAAGAGGAGGGATTAAGATCTTAATGTGGCCCAGGCCAAAAAGCCAAGTTGGGAATGCCATTTCTCCTCTGAAGCCTACTGTAGGGAGTATCTTCTATATTGGATTTATAAAAAGATATACGTGTATTGACAGGCTCTGTCTCTCTGAGCACAGAGATGATAACAATACAAGCATCTGGACCAGAGATTCCAGGTACTGTGTGGTCTCTCAGAGGTTAATAGGGGCTCAGGGGGTTAATAGGGGCTGTTTGGTCATTTGTCAGTGGCAGAGGCTTTGGATTCGAATTTGGACTCTGCCATTTGTTGGGCTTGCGGCTCTGTCTAAGTCCTAGGCTCAGCTCTCTCCTCTGAAAGACAGCAGCAGGGGGTGGGCAGAATGCCCCAACCGTCCAGCAGAGTGGGGAGTCGTGTATCCTTGGGTATCCTCGATACAAGGAGGATGGGAGATTTCTATCCAAGCATGCTACACCCGGAGGGAATGGAGAGTATCTATCTGCCGAGCACCCCTTCCCATTATGGACTGTTGGCCTAAGGCTTCGGCTCTCTCCAGCATGACTCCGAAGGGGAGGGG
This sequence comes from Sminthopsis crassicaudata, assembly GCF_048593235.1. NCBI lineage: Eukaryota > Metazoa > Chordata > Mammalia > Dasyuromorphia > Dasyuridae > Sminthopsis > Sminthopsis crassicaudata. Next base: position 40,793,558 of record NC_133623.1, on the reverse strand, counting down.
CCGCTCCTCCTCATCCAAAGGAGAAACGCGCGAACGTGAGGTGTACTAAGGAACATTCCTGAATCCTGAATGGAAATCCGGCCTCTGGTGAGGCCATGGGGGTGGCCCGGTGCCTTCCTGGCCAGTACGTGGCAGAGTGGAAGGAGTGGAAGAAGCTGATAGTTCTTGAGGTTAGGAGCTCTCTGGTTTGCACACAGGGGCTCTCTGATGGGCATTTCTGCTAAGCAGATGTGAGGTTGAATGAAGAGAGCCTTTAAATGTGTCGGTAACCTTATTAATCCCACTGAGAAAGAGCAAAGTTCCCTGTTGCTGAAGCACACTGGGGCCGTGTGTACGTGCATGTGTGGTGTGTGTGCATCATTGACTCAGTCACACAACGAATGCCTTTGAATGAATGCTTTATTCAGGCTGCCGTTACTCACTGTGCAACACAGACATCAGAAAGTCATACACTCAGAGCCAACAGGCCAGGCCATTAACCAACAACAGTTGAGCTTTTCACTAGCCTGGATGCATTTTTTTTCTTACTGTATTTGATAACATTACAGAGTTGAAAACAAGTTCTTACAAGAGTACACACGACTATTTACATTACCAAATAGACATGGCATGGGCACATGCAGTCGCCCTTTTCCAACACTGGGCACCTTAGAGTACAGGATTACCATAGAGAGGGAATTTTCGCAGGTCAGGGAGCTCTTTTCATCTACTTGACCATCCAACGCTCCCTTTGGGCTGGTCCTCCGGCCAAACATTTGGCGGCATTCCCAAAGATCTTGAGCATCCCCTGAGCCCTGGGGGGGAGGGGCAGGAGGGGGGATTTGGTGAGTGTGGAGGATCTGTCAATTTCAGTTAGGGTGTGAGAAGAGAAATCGGATTGGAATTTGGTGAATTGGTTTTGATGCCAGAGATTGAAAATCGGGTCCAGGTTGTACATTGTTGAGAACCTCACTGCACTATGACAGAACACGGGTGTTACAAACATCCTCAAAATACACTCAAAAGAGAAGTCGAATAATCAAGAACAATATAATGTACTCTTCTGGATGCTTTATTAGAATATAGGAGACGAGAAAAATCAAGAACATTAAGCATTCCTTTGAAGTCAGCATAAGGGCTGCTTCATTTTGTCCTAAAGAAACCAACACCATATAGCAAGACATACATTTAATCAGGTTATTATTTCCACATTATTTTTACAGATTCGAACAAAGTTCTACAAAGCAATAACACATTAAGGAAAAAGACCAGTTGGGATAGATAATGAAATATTTAACATCAAAACACTACTTCAGGAGGGTTGGGCTTCTCTTCATCAATGCCACGGAGCAGTCGGCAATTAGAAACATCTCTTGTTAATACAGCACGGGCCAGAGAGTTCCCAGCATAACTCGAAGGGTGTTATGTTGGGTGGGGGGCACACTGTGGGCTTTGGACAAGAGTCCAGTATGGCAGCCAGATGTTTCTTTCTAGGAGAGTGAAGCTAGGCAAGACAGACCATGAGACCTTGCTCTTTGTGGATGGAATTATGGTCACTAATGCACAAAACTGTGGATCGTAAAAATGTTTACATGTTTTGGCTGCAAATGTCCAGGCATCTCCTCGGTGAGCCACTTGTTTCTGTAAATGAAATTTACAATTACAGAAGCAGAATGGTAGGGATGTGGGAAAAGTTTTCTGTCGACCAAACTCTAGCACAATGGATCTCAGAAGGCAAGAGGGCCTGGAATTTATTCCTTTAAAATGGGAACTGAAATGCTTTTTGACCACTGGTTTCTTCACACCCTTTGCCCTAGGTCTTCTTGCTCTAAGATTACCCAACCGGAACGATCCGGTCAGGTCCCACGAACTCATAGTTCGTCGACCCACCCTTATATATCATCCCCCTTCTCATACCCATTAACGACTACTACAAATGGTTAGAGACTCTGATTCAATTTGACATTTGAATATTTGAAAAGCGGGATGCTTGGAAAGATTTGGAAACTTTGGGTCAAAGGTGCCTGAATTGGGAACGCTCTTTCTTAGAAAAATCACCAAAGCAAATGGTGGGAACATGGTCCTGGGCTGAGGAGAGGTGGGTGTATGTGGTGGGGTGGAAGGGAAGGGGGTGGCAGCCGCAAAACTCTTCTGGACTGAGTAAAGAACACTTGTCCTTCCCAGATGTTCCCTCATCCTCCTCCCTTCTGATCCTGCGGCATCCTTCTAGGTCTCACTGGTGATGAGGAGTGTATTCTCACATGGTACAGACACAACTAGTGGACCACAGGAGTGAATGAAAAAGAGCTCGAATTCTGGACATTTGTGTTGTCTTCATAGATGTGGAAACTGCTTGAGGGAAGCAATGGATTTTTTGTTTGTTTGTTTGTTTTTTGATATTTTTTGTTTTTAATATTTTGTACAGTGCTTAAGACAGTACCATGCACACAAAGAAATTCACTATGGAGGGATGGTAATGATGAAAGCAGATAAAGAGTATGCTGTTGCAGACTACTGCATGTGAGTGTGTGTGCCCACAGTGTGTTGGTCAGAGTTTTGGAAACCTTGATAATAAAGACAGCATTCTAGCTTCAGCACTGTCACCTTGGGAAGGGTCTTCCAGAGGAAGCATTCTTTTGAAGCCCTGGGCCCGGGGATTCTGTATTACAAGACTTGCACCAAGCCAGAAGAATGTCTGGCTCCCTCAAATCTTTACACCCAAGCTACCCTCAGGACAAGCCCTAGCTGACTGAGGGGACAGCGCTGGCCTGGTAGGGGCCAGTTAGCGTCAGCCTTCAAATTCCCGTTTTGTGGGGAGAGGAAGTGGGCTACTCCCCTCAACCCATCTAAACCCAGGCAAAAACAGAAGCAGGACTGGGCATCCGCCGTCAGTTTAAAAAGTGTTGCGGATGCAGATCAGCTCAAACTTTCTCCAAGCTCTAGCCTGACTGAACAGGTCAACTGTCTAAGCATGTCAGGCTGCCCTGAAGAGCTCTCCCATGTGCCTCCTAGTCAAACTCAAGGAGACCAAGAGCTTCAGGGTGATAACTGGGCAGGTCAGCCAGCCGGCTAACCTACAAAGTGAGCTAAGTGGGTAGGGGTGCGAGGCCAGAAGGCTCTGGGGTTAGGCCCCTCCCAAATGTGTCTGCACAGGCATGCTACATGGGCCTTTGTAGAGCCCCGAAAAGCTTGCCTACATCTCTATTCCATCTCTCTGGTTGTTCACCATCTTCCCTTCTTACAGCAGAAGCTGCTTCCAGGTAAGAAGTGCCCTTACACTCATTCAGATGGGGAAAATGGTCTCCTTCCCCCTTGCCTTACCTGACTAAAACTCCAAATGTGTTTACAGACTAGTTTCCAACCTAGAATCCAAATAGAGCTTTTTGCTCAATTAACTAGTTGTTTAGAAAAGGACATCTTAATAGAAAGTTTATTCAGAGCATGTGTATAAATATATATATATATATATGTAAGGGGATAACACATGCCTCTTTTGTACAAGACAGACAGCGGCCTGTCTAGAGTCGCTCCACTCAGTTTGGGAGCACAAGATTCCACAAAGATTAATACACATAAATCAGACGTGTCATGCAACTCGATGCCAAGACTCCCACTTTCTCCCATGCAACAGATAGGGCGAGCTAAATGGACATCTAACTAAATGGCAACACTTTTCCAGTAGCAGTATAAGTTATATGCATTTTAAATCTAACCTGTCCTAACACTGCCATAGACACGATATTCATGAGTCCAATACATCGACAGGAGGACTTCTACAAGTAAGACAATTCTCACTCAAAAGAAAAAAAACAACAACAACAACAACACGACAACACGATAAACGACATCACTTCATTCCACAGTTTCTGTCTTTAGAATAGAAGCCACGATAATTGTTTTGCACATGTTTACATATGTCTACACTGGCGGATTGCTGTTAACCTTAATGTTATCTTCCACTGACCAGGGGGTGACAAGATTTCTACACATGAGGGTCAACACAAAAACTTGACCAGGGGGCTAAACAAACCTATAAAAATGTATTGATCATCATGTGTCAAAATCACCACAGAAAACTTAAGCCTGAGATGCCGACTCAGTTCCAACCCTGAAGTAGAGTTTGATTTGAAAGACGCAGAGCGAGAGAACCATTTGAATTTGGAAATGAAAAAAAAAAAGGTTGCGCTACTCTAAATTAAAGAAAGAGTTTTATCAAGCGTAGATATAAAACAGTAAGCAAAGAAAAAAGACACGATAACTGATTAATGGTTTGATTGATTGGTTTGACCCAATAAAAGTGGAAAGTTTTGAGAATCCCCTCGAAGAATAAAAATGGTCTTTTTTTTCCCCCTTGGTTACAAAGCAAATTCATATCAGCAGTGTATGCTGTTAAGTGTTGTTTGGTTTGGTTTGGTTTGGTTTGGTTTGGTTTGGTTTGGTTTTCCACCAAGCATAGGTAACCCCGGGGATGGGGAAGGGGACAGGATGAGAGACTATGGGAAAAGGGGATTTGGATATTGACTGTCCAATTTTTCCCGCCCAAAGATTGAGTTTTGTCTGCTAACCTGGGCTTTGTGATATGCACGAGCACATCATTTTCTGTATTACTGGACTATATCCACTGCTAGCCAGCAGATATAGTGGATGATAAAAGGGAAGGAGGGGGGAAACCTATGCAGATTTGGTGGATTTTATTCTAAAATTGGCCATTTGGATGAAAGACCGCCATTAAGAATTCAACTGCATCCGGAGGTAAGGTTCCAGTATAGAGCACTTGGACTTGCCTTAACCTGGCTACGTTGACTCATTAGGACTCATGGATTTGCCACCTCCATTTAACACTCCGGAGACACTGCGGCTTTTGGTGGGTGTACCACTTCCAGATCTGGAGAATTCAGTGAGATCGTGAAGGGAGGGTTCTTTGTACATAGCCACTGAAAAACACAATGAGATAGCAGATGACGTCCTTGCACGGGAAAGGTGGGCTTCAGATCCCTCCTTTCCCCTCCCCTGCTTGGCAGCTGCCTCCTAGGGTTATCTACAATTCCCACATGAGCTTCAAACCGAGGGCTTTGGGGCAGGCGATGGCTCACACTGGATAAAAATCAATTTTAGTAGAAGACACAGAAGATTAGGAGAGAAAGTCTCTAGATTTGATTTTCTCAGTCACCATTATTATTGTTATTATTATTATTTTTTTTTTTGCTGAGGCATTCAGCTCATCTCCTTGATCTTCCTCTATGTCTCTTTTGCTAGACAAAAGATAAATGACAATACTTCTATGCCAAAATATTAGTCAAAAGGCTTCTTGGGTAAAGTCTTTGTGTGTGAAGCTTGGTATGCTAGAACACTTAATAACATTTAATCATAGACTCATAGAAATACTTAGAACCACATATTTAGAGCTAGAATGGACTTTAAAGGTCATTGAATACAACAGTTCACACTGGAAGCCACTGTAATGACAGCTTTGAGAGATTTGCCAAGGTCATACAAGTTATAAATGACAGAGCCAAGCCCTCAGAAGCCAAAGTCAGTGTGTTTTCTCACTATAGCAAAATTCCTTAGGGAGTTCATACAAGTCTCTAAAAATTTCAAAGGCATACTTTTTGTATATGCAGGCATTAATAGCTCTTTTAAACAGAACAAACAATTAACCAAACACCATCAGACAAGCTGCTCCTGATGACTGACATGAAGTCAAAACTGATCTTAAAAATCACTCAATCTAACACTACATAGAGTCAAAGCCACTCCAGATGTCATTTATATGAATTTCTTGTTGATTTTTTTTTACATAAGAGTAAATACAAAGAATAGGCTGACAAGAAATGGCACAGAATCAACAATTAGAACAAACTGGACCCCTATTTATACAGCTTCATTGAGGAAAAAGAGGTTCTATGGGAGTAATGCCTCAAGATAACAAACTGTTGCCTGTGCTGCCTTAAAGTGAAAATAATGGAAATTTAGACAAAAAATGGTAGTCTTCCTTTCTCTGCCTTTCTAAGTAAAAAGCACGAAACATCATTTAAGTAAAGAGCATGGAATTAGTGCCATTTGTTCCAGATGCTTTGAGGCCTTGCTTCGGGCCATGTTGCCTAAGTGACTCCTGGAAAGCTACATGTGGCCAGGGTTGAAGAACATCACTGTGATGAGAGTAAGTTGACAGACGTGTCCACGATTACCTTAAAGGTTTCAAGTGTTATATGCCGACAGTGACCTTTTCGAGAAATGGCCCAGCATGCTAACACTGTGTTTTACTGTCAAAATTGAGATTTACTATTTATGAAAGTACTGTAGGTTTTGCAAATACAATTCTTAGCTTCTAAAAGACCAGATTTACCTTTCAGTGGTTTGGGAAGGAAGTGCGCGGCCGGCTTATTTTTCTTCACATGGTTTCCTTTCATTATTTCTCCTTCTTTGTTAAGACCCAAATACCATCCTCTGCCTGACTGCTGCTGTCTGTAGATCATTGATGAATACGTCACATAATAATTTTCAAACACTGATTCTTTGAACTTGCATTCAGGGGTGAAATGTTCCTGTGAAAACATAAAAAAGAACATATAGACATGGTTAGACACTCATGCAAAACCATTCAGCATTCGTTATCCTACAAATGGCCCTCTGTTGTCTCATACCTGTAAAAATAAAGCTCTAATGATGTAAATATTAACCAAATAGTACGCTGGAAAACCAAAATGAAACACACAATTTTGTGATACCAAGAAAAATTCAAATGATGCTTCATTGGCCATCAACCCACCATCTCCCTACTTGTTAATGGGAACTTTTCACAACTGATAGCAATAGTATTCCATACAAACAAAGAAACAACAAACAAACACCATATGTGAGAAAAATGTGAAAGCTGAGGCACAACATGGGATTCAACATTCAATGAATAAGCCTGACAAAGGGAATACATATTCGGTTGCTTCATAAATTTCAGCCATACATTTGATGAAGAAGGCTGAAGCCTGGTCCAGGGGAAAGAGGGCAAACTTCAATCTCAGTTTTGACACTTTTTGCCTTTTGAACTCACTGTGGGCCGAAGGCTAACTCTGAATGTCCTGCTCTTAGCCAAGTATCTGGTATACAATAAATGCTAGTTGACTAACTGACCTTGGACTAAATCCTTAATTTTCCTAGATTTTAGTTTCCTCCTCTGTAAAATGCAGGGTTAGACAGAGGGCCTCAGAGGCTCCTTCCAGCTCTAGAACTAGAATGGTATAAATCATAAATAAATAAATAGAATAGTATAAAATTAGCATGATGAGATTCAGGATTGAGACTCTTGAGCATTAAGTTTTTGATTTCTCGGGCTGAGACGTATGAGCCCTGTATAAAGAATGGCCTTGTAGCCCAAGCACACATTCTGAAATGGTAAGTGACCATATCATTATACGATACAGTAATAATGACACTCTTAGGGCTCCATATTTTAAGCCTTTTTTAAAAGGGAGCTTCTCAACACAGCTCCCTCTTTGGAGCAAAAAGATTTATTAAGATGGAAGACCATTTGACCTGAAAGGTCATGAGACTTGAATGGGAACCTAGTGAACAGAGAATTACATAAACAAAACCCTTCCTAGGAAAAATACTTAGCTCCCAATCCAAGGCCTTCAGTATAGAATCTTTAAACTATAGAAGTACCTCATGGGCTCTTCGCCACTGTATTAGGTGGGCATGGCCTATCCATGATTTCTCTGCTAAGTTGGGACTTTAGAACAAACTAGACAATCAATAAAAAGTGACTTTTTACTTAAAATGCCTCTTCACAGTTTGTTACCTCACTCATCAATGCATAAAATATTATAAATAATTCTATCTCTTTAGCTCCTTAAAGAAAATAATTCAATGTTTTACAATCCCCAAAGAGAGAAGTGAAGGCTATCAGACACAGATAGCTTGCTACCTGCAATAGAGCCGATCCCATACCATTTATATTCATGGTGATTCTATGTATTTAATGGTTTCAGAGATATTCTGAGGAGAAAGCTATTTATAAATAAATAAGAACTAAAGACCATCTCCCAGCCTTTAATTTATAGGACTGTAGATCAAAATTTAGAGAATTCATGCACCAAAGGATTTGTAACTATCTAGGAGAATGGAAATTCCAAAAATCACTTTGTCACTTACATAAAAAATGGCTGAAACTGTGAAGAGAAGAGGCAAGGAGGCCAATTAGGAGGCCACTGCAATAGTTCGGGCAAGGGGTGATAAAAGCATGAAATAAGGTGATAGCTAGAGAAGTAAGGAAATGTGAACATACACTTAGAATATTGCAGAGAATGAAATCACAAGGTCAGACAGATGATTTGATATATAGAGGGAGGAAGAAGATTTTAGGAAGACACTGAAATGGACAGTAATAAGGAAATTTGGAAGAGGAGAGAGCTTGGTAGGGAAAGGTATCTCCCTTGTATATATCCATTACGTATGTGTTGTTTTATCTATTAGAATATAAGCATTTTGAGGCAAATATGGTTTTTACTTTTTTTTTTTTTTGTAATTCCCAGTGCTAGGAATGGCACCAGGCATGTAAATGTTTCTTATATGTCCGTTTCTTGATAGGCCAAACTAGGGACAGATTTTTAGTCTTCTGGTTCTTTCCCATCACTGTCTCTCTAAGTAAATAGTTTCCCATAGACGCATGTTCCTGCTATTTGAGAAAACAATATCATTTTTCTTTCTTTTCCCATCTAAGAATGCGTTAAGTTTGATATTCAAGGAGGTTGTGTGTGTATGCATGTGTGTGTGTGTGTGTGTGTGTGTATGAGGTATACAACAAGGGAATAAATAATCTGGGGTACAGCTCAGGATGGTGGGATGGAGTTTAAAAGGTCAGGATTCTGGTGAAGACCACTTGGAGAACACCTCGCACTATGCTCTATACCTGGTAGATTTAAGAAATTCTTGATTCAAGTGACAAATGAATGCATGCCTGAGTCTCCAACATTTCCTGATTCAGCTCACAGTATAGCTACAAATAAAGAACTTCCCAGGACTTAAGAAAACAAAAAAGCAGATGATGTTTATTATTTGGGATATATATTTTGCTTCTGCATTTCTTTCAGAGAAGAAAATCTTTTTTAATTTCTCAAGTGATAAATATTTCTTTGAAGTCTTTATTTATTTATTGTCTTTTAAACTTTTATCATTACTTTTAGAGATACAGTAAATATTTTATCCAAGGAATTCATAAAAGTTTAGCTATAATCCTATTTTAGATAGGAAAATGGAAGGCCTGACATGCTGCTTATATAAGAACAAAATCTAACACTCCTCCTTCCTTGTTTATTTCTTGAATTATGAGATAACATTTGTTTTGAGATCGGAATCATGTGATCTGACAGAAAAAAATGGGGAAATTCAGGCTGTGAGATGAGAGCATACAGCATAAGACTTAAGCTTTTTCTGCCTGAAGATCTTCAAGGCTAGTCAGATGTCCTTGATTGAGCCAGTCTACATTCATTTATCATCAATCACTTGCCTACTTAGAGGACTACCATACGCAAAAAGATGATGATATACATGGGAGTTAGCATTACTGGATAGAGATAAAGATCTTTTTGATTAATAGTCCAGGGTTCTAGACTGAGTAGATACTATCTTATGATGGCTCTATCACATAGGCTTCAGGAAAGAAAATAATAAAGCACTAAATGCCACATCATCCACGTACAAGCAATGGGGTTATGGTAGTCATAGTCTTATCAAGTCATAATCTTATCAAACATATGGCTAAATGGCAACATGGCTTGGATAAAAAAGAGACCAATTGGTACAGTCCTGGCCCAGTGTGGCTCTTGTCATATTAGGTGCTCCTCCTTGTCCTCTAAAGACCACCATATGAGTCTCTGCTTAAAGAATCCATTGTATAACAATGTGTTCCTTGCCTATTTTCCAAAGACCATACTGTACAAAGCTATCTGGGGAGACTGCCTGGGCACCCCACTGATAGACACAACAAAGGACTAAAACAAATGGCAAAACCATCTCTCTTAAGCCCTAGATGCTGGTCGAACAAAGAAAAGAAATCAAATAGTTCTACAGGATGTATTTTGAGGTGAAAGTAGAAATGGAAAGGAAAATGATTAGTTCTATGACCCTCGGCAACATCATTACTACAAATTTTCCAAACTGTTGAATAATTTTGGCTCCCTTCTGTGATATGACCTCAAAAGCCTAATCGAAGCTGGTACAGAGTGTTCTATTTTCTCAGAACATATACAAAAGCACTAAGTTAACACAATAAATTAGAAAAAAAAAAGGTAACCACAGAAGAATGAAAGGCCAGTTGCCAGTAGCTGTAGGATCTCAGAGATTTGGAGAGTTGAGATACGAAACAATGGGCAAGATTAGGTATTTCAGTTATTCAATTTACATCATCAATATTTATTCAGTACTTTATAAATGGCTTCCTTACCACCCCATCTTAATTCTAGAGCATTCTCTCTATTATTTCTCTGTGTGTGTGTGTGTGTGTGTGTGTGTGTGTGTGTGTGTGTGTGTGTGTAGTTTCTTCCATTAGACTGTAAGCTCCTTGAGGGCAGGGACTATCTTCTGCCTCTTTTTGTATTTCCAGCATTTAGCTCAGTGCCTGCCACATAGCAGTGCTTAATAAATGTTTACAAATTAACTTATACTAAATTTAAGGCCCTATGCCAGATGCTAGAGATAGAACAATGAAAAATATTGTCCCCCTTGAGGAGGTTACATTCTAGACTACGGTATATTCAGAAATGAATGTTCTATGAATATATTATCTCTAAAGAGATAAAGATCTTTGTGATTAGTAGTCCAGGATTAGATTAAGATACTATCTTATGATGGCTCTGTTACATAGACTTTGGGGAAGAAAAAAGGAAAGCACCAAATGTCATAGCTTCTATGGACATATTCAAAATTCTCTAGAAAAATTTCAGCAGTTATTTTCAGCTGGAGGAGGAGAAGGATCAACAAAGTTTTTAGGGAACAAGATCAATGTACCTAGAAAATAATGATGTTTCAGGTCTGCTTTGTTTAGTCTACTTTGGAATTTTTTTCCTTGAGGAGGCAGGTATTTCAATTACACCTGACTACTAGGAAAAGCAAAAGTGGAGAATTTAGGGATTAGTGCTAAAGAAGGACTTTAGGTGATCTGCATAATTCAGGAATTATGAAGAAGGCCACATGTTAATAGGTAGTATATGAGGAGTTACAGATAAAAAAAGAAGCTACAGTGATGAAGAAAAAGGAAGTTGGGAAGACAAAGGAAAGGAAGTGGGATGTTGCTAAAGAGGAGGAAAACTGCTGAGATGAGGAGACTAATGGATGCCAAGGTTTAAGATCCCCACAAGAGATACTAACAAGAATAACAAGGGGATGAGCAAACCACAAAAGCATAAGGGACTCACAAGCCTGCCTTGTATGGGTTTATACCTTTCAAATAAAAAAAAAGACAAAAACAACAGCAAACAAATTTGTGAATGGACAAATATAAAACAGTACTTTTCCTAAGGTGGTTTAAAAACTGCTTCTGGAGGACCATGATATAAGATCATGGGATCACAGATCTTTGGTGGGAAGGGCTCTGAGAGCACATCACTTACAATCCCTTCGTTTTACCAAGGCAGAAACTAATGTCTAGAAAAGGAAAATTAAAGGAATTAAAGAAAGCAGTAAATTCAATCTCAATATTTTACAGACAAGTAAACTGAAGGCAAAAGAGAAAAAGTAATAGGAGCATAGGGCTAGAATTAGAGCTAGAAGGCTTTCAGCTGTCCAATATTCCATGGAGCAGGACTTGGAGCATGGAATAGTCCTTTGGACGCCACTCTCAGAGATCATGCATGCATGTTCTCCTGAAAACTTCTGGAAACTTCAAAGATATAGTTGACTTGATGATGAAGAGTCATATGACTAGAGATGATGAAGCAGCATAGTAAGAATCTTCCCTTTTCTCCTTGGAGGAGCAGAAGAGATCCTATTATTCCTTCCCTAAACTGCCCACATATTGAACTGCATGGAAAGTTCCAGAAAAGCTGCAAACAATAACTGGTTAAAGGAGTAGTTATATATTTCCAAAATATATAAATCGTTATCGATGAATTCTTCTTTCATATCAGTTATATTTTTAATTAGATCTTTCCTACAATCCTTTCCAGACAACTGGCTCTTATGATAAAGAATACAAAAGGGGAAGAAAGAGAGGAAAAGTTGCATAAAATTAACCAAATATAAAATCTAATGTTACATATAGTATTCATTACCATCTGTGAAAGAAAATGGGAAAAAGTATTTTCTCATCTCTTTTTTTCCCCACGTCAAGTATCTTTCTTACAATTTTGAAGCATCATCCATTTTTGATGGTTTCGATGTTGTTGTTACATATATTTAAGTCATTATGCTGAATGTTTGACTGGTTCTGCATACTTTGCTTGGTACCAGCAGTTCATATAATTCTTGTCATGTTTCTCAGTGTTCCTCATATTTATTGATTCTAATGGTGCACTAATATTCCATTAGGTATAAACACTACAGTTTGTTTAGTCATTTCCCAAACAATAGAAATTGATATTGTTGCTAATCCTTTAATGTCACAAAAAAAGTGCTGTGATAAATATTTTGGTAAACATGACTTTTTTTGTAGGTGACTTTCTTGGAGTAAAAACCTGGCAATGTTAGAAGCTCTGACTCAAATCACGTTTTAGTCACTTTATCCATTTCCCATAATAACAATAATAGTTACGTCATAGTTATTCAGTTTTAAGTCTTATCAAGGTGCATACCTGATCTATACTGTACTTGGTACCTTTCTACCTACTAAGGGGAAGTCATAACATAAAAAAAAACCAAACCTAAGCTCAAATATTTTCCCTCAAAACTCCTGGTTGAAAACATAAACAACTAAAGTTGGGACTTGGTTGACCACTTTCATGACAGGCCAACCTCCTGCAGGACTAACCTCAAACACAGTTTGCAGGGCAGAGAAGATCCTGGGAAAAACAGAAGGCCCAGTAACTGAGTCTTCTGGGCCAGCAACCTTTCTAATGGTTAGATTCACAAGAAAAAACTGAAATCCTGAGAGGCCAAGTGACATAGCATTAAAAGATTGTATATCATTAGCTTAGAAGGGACTTGAAAGTTGAGTGATTCCAGCAATGGATTTTACAGATAAGGAAAATAGTCTTGAGAGATGAGATGATTTAGGACCATAGGGTCAAAGATAAAAGTTGGATGGGAACTAAGTCCATTTGGTCCAGCCTCATTTTACACATAGCATTGTATTGGGATAAAAATGGGAATGTTCCTTCTAGGGCAAGGCCCTTTTGTATATGACAGATCCCCTACTAGGAACTTTTAAAGAAAAGAATTTCCAAAGAATGCACAAAGAACCCAATGCTCCTGAAACAGCAAGCCCTTCACTGACCATGTGCCAAGACCACTGTATTTCCAAATAAAAAGGCTTGACCATCTATTTTTTAGTATTTTCTCTTTTTCCATCAGCCAAGCAGAGTAGGAAGCAATGAGTTTTTCCCTAGGATGGCAGAAGAAGACCTGGTATCCTAAACTGACTCAGGCAGGAAAAGGTAAGTTGGCATAGTTGAAATCTAAAAATTTCTCTGGGTCTTAGCTATCCTAAGGAATCTTCAGAAGAGGTTGGACAAAAAGGTGGTCATAAGGATGAAGGATCTTGTGCTTTTAGCAAGAAACAAAGAGCTTTGTTCCATGGTTCTTGGGCACTGGAGATCTCTTTGTAGTCCCAGGTAGAAAATGGGGTTTGTGCATTCATGGCATTATCTAAGTGTGTGTGCACCTTGATAATCTTGAGGAAACTCCAGGGGACACTAGGGACAAGATGGCTGCAATGCTGAAGGGCTTTGTGTTTTGAGGTGAAGAAGCGAGCCTTTAATTAGCAGCAGTTGTGCAAAATCACTCAACTACCAGAAAAAAGGGCTTGACCCACCATCTCTCCTTGTTTTCTCTTCCTATAAGCTGAGTAGAGCAGGAATGGTGGAGGGAAGCATAGCATCTTTTGCTGTCTTTGTAGAAATAGAGAACTGCATAGAATGTAGTCCATAGTAATTTTGAGGAAACATCTGGATATACATCAAGGACAAGATGGCTGAGAAGAACCTTGTGCTTTGAGATGAAGAAGCAAGCCTTTAATTAGCAGCAGTTGTGCAAAATCACTCAACTACCACAAAAAAGGGCTTGATCCGCCATCTCTCCAAAGTTTTCTTTTCCATAAGTCGGGTGGAGTAGGAATCAACGAGCATTTCTCTAGAATGGTAGAGGAAGGCATCAGATCCATCAATATCTCAGGTAGAAATAGGGAATTTCATTTATAAGAAATATAATATATATTTTGGAGCCATGTTGAGTTGGAGGAAACTCCTGAGAAAACCAGGGAAATGATTGCTAGAATGCTAAAAAGGCTCTCTGTGCAGAGAGGAAGAAGCAATACAAATAAAAATTGATCAATTTTTAGGGAAAAGACTTGACTCACTATCTCCCTGTTGTTTTGTTTTTTTCCCATTAATTGAAGCAGGATTCAATGAACCTTTCCCTAAAATGGAGGAGAAAGACCTAATCCCCTCTGCTGTCACAGTATGAAATAGAGAACTTCACACACAAGTCATGTAATACATATCTGGAGACCTCAGGGAGCCAGAAGAAATTTTTAGGGACCCCAGTATCATTATGGCTCACATTCCAGGACTCTGTGTTTTGAGATAAAGTACAAACTTAGCAGTTGTGTCAGCCTTGACTAAAGGGCCATCTCCCAATGTTTTCTCAGAAGTGAGTGTCCTACCAATCAATAAGTCTCTCCTAGAAATAGCAGAAAAAGGCCTTATACCCTTTTCTGTACCTTTAGTACCTTTAGCACAGTACCTTGAGGTAAAGAAGCAGCTGAATAATAGCAATCAACTATGAATAAAAAAAGCTTGAGCTACCATCTCTGTGTTTTGGTTTTTTTTTTTTTTTTCTGGAGAGTTGAAAATAGTTAGAATCTAAGAGCCTCTCCCAAAGAGGAAATTCTGATACCCTTCCATATCCTAGATAGAAATAGGGCAACTAAATACATATGGCATCCAAAACCTATTTGGTGGCCTTGTGGAGCCTAAGAAAACTTCTGAGTATATCAAGGACAGGATGACCCCAAAGCTGAAGGTCTTTGTTCTTTTGCGATGAAGAAGCAAGTCCTTAATTTGTAGCTGAGAAAGATCACTCACTTCTCAAAAAAGGGCTTGCCTCACCGTCTCCCATTATTTTTTTTTTTTGCCATCAGCAAGAGGCTAGTGTGCTTCCTGGTCCCATCCGGAAATAAAGAACTACACATATCTCATATAGGGTGCTTGTGAGCCTGAGGAAACTTTGGAGGACCCTGGGGAAATGATGACCCATGTGAAGAAGGGCCTCGTGCCTGAAGCTGAAATAAAGCCATTGTTAGCCCTGAGTAAGATAACTTATCTATAAAGAAAGAACTTGCCCCACCATCTCCCAGCGTTTCCTTTTCCAAAGAGATGAGCACAGCAGGAATCTTAAGAGCCTCTTCCTGAAATGGAATAAAAAAGACTGGTGCCCTTTCCCTACTATAAGCTGAAATAAACATATATGGAACCTATGTAGAATCAAAAGTATTTGGAATCCCACGAAATGTTGAGGGATGCCAAAGTGAAGATGCCTCCAGGGCTGAAGAGTTTTGTGCTGAGAGATGAAGGAGCAATCCTTTCCTTTATATCTGAGCAACATCTCTAAATAAGAATGGCAGGAGACAACCTCGCCAGCTCTGTGTCTTCATTTCCCACCAGTTGAGCAAAGTTTAACTATCACAGCCTTGTTCTGGAGGACTCAAGGAGGGCATATTACCCTACCCTGTTAAAAGAAGAAAGTTTATTTAAAAACTGTACACATTACGGCATCTAACACATATTAGGCAATGGCGAGCCTAAGGACTGTTAGTGAACGACAGGATTGGGATGCCTCTAAAGCTGAAGGGTGTTGTGCTGTGAAATGATGGAGCAAACCCTTACTTTCTGTCTTAATAACATCTCTAAGACAGAAGGACAAGGGCTAGCCCCACCATCTCAGTGGATCTTCTTTTCCCATCAGCTACGCAAAATTTTCAACTCAGATCTTCATTCTAGAGGACCTGGGCAGAGACAGATGTCTTTTAGTCCTCCAGAAAAAAATAAAGGAAAAAATCTGTTAGATAACATCTACTACAGGTTTAAGGGATCGGCGAATCCAAGGACTCTTTGTGGACGATGGGGTAAAGATATCTCTAAAGTTGGAGAATGCTGTGCTGCGAGATGAAGGACCAAAATTCCTCCCTTTCTTCTTGAATAACACTTATCAGATACATAAAGGCGCAGCTAGATGACACTGCAGGGGACAGAGCACTGGGCCTGGAGTCTGGGTGAAAATCTGGCCTCAGACACTTAATATTTCCTAGCTGTGTGATCCTAGGCAAGTTACTTGTAACCTTATTTGTCCAGTTCCTCATCTACAAAAATGGGGACAACAGTGGAGAAGGAAATGGCAAACCACATTAGTATCTTTGCCAAAAACCAAAAATGCACCCATGGACAAGTCCATGGGATCATGTAGAACTTGACATGGCTGAATAACAATAAAATCAGATCTATGGTTAAGGGCTTTCCTCATCAATTGAGTACAGTTTTAATCTCCTTATTCTAGAGTTTTGGGATAGGAGAAGATACTCTTCCACAGGGAGAACTGCATAAAGTATTTAATGAATATTTTGGATTCTTCATGAACCTAAGAAAGCTTTCAATGATGGTAAGGAAAGGACAATTTCTGAGCTGACGGGTCTTGGTCTATGAGATGAAGGAACAAACTATGTCTCTTGTTCAGTTGGAAAGAAAAGACTATCAGATGACTGGGTCCTCTTATAAGCAGAACATCCCCTGAAAATGAGAGGATTATTCTGTAGAGGCTGAGCAAGGGCCTTCTCTTTCCACAGTAAAATGGGGAACTGTACATTTAAAGCATCTAATATAGATTTGAAGACCTTCACCAATTCTAAGAAAACATTTGGGAATAACAAGGTCAATATGTGTCTAAAATAAAAGGCAATTGTGCAATGAAATGAAATAATAATCCCTACCTTTCTATCTGAATAATATCGACCAGCTTGGCTGCTAAGAGCATTGTAGCCATCTTAGGTCTCCTTTTCTCTTTAACTAAACAGAATGCACCTGAAAGCCACATTCTATAGGTTTAGGGCAAGGTGTACATCCTTCACAATTCCAAGGAGAAATTCACACAGAAACTGTACATATAAAACATACAAGACATCTTTCATGAGTTTGGCAACTTGTGAACTTTTCGATGACGAAAGGGGACAAATGACTCCAGTGCAGAAGACTGTGGACTTATGAGATGAAGGAGCAACCCCTTTCTTTATATTAGATTTAGATTTATCTAATATATTGTCAAGGGCTTGCCCCGCCATCTCAGGGGTCTTTTGATTCCATCAGCTGAGCAGATCTTCCATATCGAAGCGTTGTCCTGAAGGTCTCAGGCAATGGTGGAAGCCTTTCCCTATATCAGAGGAGAATGTGAAACAACACACATGCAGCATCCAGTGTATATTTAGGCCTCTTCAAGAACTAAGGAACTTTTCAATTATGTCAATGTAAAGAGGATTCTAGAGCTGAAATGTGTTAAGTTGTGAGATGAAGGAACAATCTCATTTCATTCTACTTGATTACCATCTCTCCAATAGAAAGGTAAGGGTTTACCACCAGTTGAGACTTGGGTCTTCCTTTCCTATCTGAACATAGATTTTATCTCAGAGCTCCATTTGGGAGGATTTGGGGCAGACATAAATGTCCCTTAGAATGGCAATGGCACATATAAGGTATCTAATACAGATTTGAGGGCGATAATGACTTGAAGCTATAACTGGCAATGACAGGGTAAAAATGGCACCCAAGTTGAAGGTCTTGTACTGGCAGATGAAAGATCAAACCCTTCCTTCATATTAGACTAACACATACCTAATATTTGGGTAAGGGCTTGCCCTACCATCTCAGTGGGTCTTTCATTCCCATTAGCTGAGCATACTTCATTCTGGATGTCTGAGGCAATGGCCAAAACCTTCATTTTCCAGGGGGCTAATGAATAAATTGCACATGTAAAGCATAGGTTTGAGCCTGAGGACTTTTCAGTGTAGACATCATTTTAAAGGGTCCAAAGCTGAAAGAAGGGTGTTGTGATGGGAGATGAAGGAGCAATTCCTTCCTCTCTAACTAATAAACATATATTAGTTAGTTGGGTAAGGGCTTGCCTCGCCATCTCAGTGGGACCTCCTTTTCCATCGGCTGGGCATCCAACAACCTCATTCTGGAAGGACTGGGAAGGAGCTGTTGACCTTCCCTTTCCTGGAAGGAAACAAGCAACTCTTTAGGCAATGCCTAACACTGGTCTGAGAATGCCGGCGAGTCTAGATTTGGAAACAACATGGCAAGATGTCTCCAAAACCGATGGGCGACGTGCTTTGAAATGAAGGAGCTATTCCTCCCCCACTAACTAAGTAGTATCTATTACTTAGTGGGGTAAGGGCTTGCCCCGCCATCTCAGTGGGACCTCCTTTCCTAGCAGTGGAACACAGCTTTTTACCTCAGAAACTCAGATTGGACATTGGCAAGTTCAAGAAGTGTTTGGCGATGATGGGGATAAATACCCCCAAAACAGAAGGGTGCTGAACACTGAGATAAATGTCTATTAGCTACCTGGGTAAAGGTTTGCCCCTCCACCTCAGGGGGCCTTCTTTTTGATCATCTGAGCATCCCAGAACAACATTTTGGAGGTGTTACATGGGGGCCAGGAAGAAATGAGCAAGGATGCATCTAATACTGGTTTAAAGATGGAGACGAACTGAAGGACTATCTGGGTATGATAGAGGCAAGATTTCTCCAAAGCCCAAGGGCATTGTGCTGTGAGATGAAGGAGCTATTCCTTGCCCCCTAAAAGACAAAAATCTATTAACTAGTTGGGGGATGGTTTGCCCCAGAATCTCATTGGTCTTCCTTTCCCAGCGCTATGGAGGTATTTCATCCCAGAGCCTCATTCTGGAGGGGTTGGGACCTTCATTTTTTTTCTGGAGGTAAATGAGTAGCAGCACCTTCAAAACACCTTATACAGATTAGGGGATACGGTAAGCCTAAGAACTACCAGGGGATGAGAGAGTCCAGATGCCTCCAAAGTTGAAGAGTACTGTGCTATGAAATGAAACGAAGGAGCAATCCTTTTGCACTGCAACAGCTAAATATCAGTTAGCTGGGTAGGAGCTTCCCCTCCACCCCAGGGGTCCTTTCTTTTCCACCAGCTAGTGATGAAGAACATTGCTGTAGAGGGACTGCAGAGAGGCTGATGTCCTTCTCTTTTCTAGGATGAAAAAAGCAATGACACTCACAATAAATCGAATACTGTGTGAGTGTATCAACAAGCCTAAGAACTACTGGGGAAGATACAGGCAAGACGCCTCCAAAGCTGATGGGTGTTGTGCTGGAAGATGAAAGAGCCGTCCCTTCCCCTCTAACTAAGTAATATCTATTAGTTAATGGGGTAAGGGCTCGCCCCGCCATTTCAGAAGGTCGTCCTTTCCCATCAGTGGGGCAAAGCTTACATTTCAGAACTTCAGTCTGGAAGTATTCTGCAGGGACCAATGTATTTCACTTTTCTGGATGGGAATCAGTAATTACACATGCAAAGCATCTAACAAAAGCTTGGGGACATCAGCTAGCCTAAGAACTATTGGGGGATTACAGTGTTCATTCATATCAGCAGAGCATGCTTTGCAATTTAGAACTTCATTCTGGAGGTGTTGAGTAGGGGGCTGATGCCCCTCACTTTTCAGGGCAACCAGAGCTACAACGAATAAGTCTACACTAAGTATGAAGATGATGGCAAGCCTAAGAAGCCTAAGAATTATTTGGGACAAAAAGAGTGAGCCGTCTCCAAAGCTGAAGGGTGCTGTGCTGCAAGAGGCAGGAGCTATTTCTTTCCTCATTCAACAGATTAAAACCTACTAATTATCAGAGTTAAGGTTTGCCACTCCATCTCAGTGGGACCTCCTCTCCCATCAGCTATTCGTCCAAAAGCCTCATTCTGGAGGCGCCGGGTGAGGCATGATATCTTTCTCGTTTCTGGGAGATAACGAGTTATTACACATGCAATGCATCTAGTAGTGATACGAGCATATCGCGAGCCTAGAATTATTTGAGAAAGACAGATCCAAGAGGCTTCCAAAGCTGGAAGACGTCATGCTATGAGATGAAGGAGTAGCACCTCCCCCCCCCACCCTACCAGATGAACACCTATGAGCCAGTGGGATAAGAGCTTACTCCTCCATCTCAGTGGGACCTCCTTTCCCAGCAGCTGAGCATAGAAAGACCTCATCCTTCAGCTACTGTCCAAGGAAATCATTAACTACACGTGCAATTCATTTAATAGCTTGAGTTTATCGCAAGCTTACCAACTACGTTGGGATGACAAGTTCAAGATGTCTCCAAAGCTAAAGTGGTTGTAGTGTGAGATGAAGGACTTAGTCTTTCCTCCACTGACAAATTTAAATCTACTAGCCACGGGCTTGCCTCGCCATCTCAGTAGGTTGTCATTGCCACCAACTGAGCAGAGCTTGCATCTCAGATCAACATTATCAATGTGGATCTGCTGACATCAGAGGCTGATGTCCTTCACTTTTCTAGCAGAAAACGGGTAACTACACATGCAAAGTATTTAAGGTAAACCTAAGAACTACCAAGAGATGACAGAGGCAAGATGCCCCCAAATCTGAAGCATGTTGTGCTGTGAGATGAGGGAGCTATTCCTTCCCCTTCTAACAGATAAAAATCTACAAGTTAGTGTGGTAAGGGCTTGCCCCTTGATCTCAGTGGGACCTCTTTTCCCATCATCTGAGCAACAGAAAACCTCATTCTGGTAGTACTGGGCAGGGGCCAATGTGTTTCTCTTTTTTGGAAGGAAATAAGTTCTTACAAGTGTGATGCATCTGATAGTAGCTTGACAACATTGAGCAGACTAAGAATTATTTGAGAAAGATGGGCACAAAGTGCCTCTAAAGCTGAAAGGTGAGATGAAGGAGTAGCACCCTCCCCTACCCTAACAGATTAACACCTATTAATCAGTAGAGTAAGAGCTTGCCTCTCCATTTCAAAGAGATCTCTTTCCCCATAAGCATCCAAGAACTTCATTCTGGAGGTATTAGACAAGTCAATGGCCTTCTCTTTTCTGGGAAGAAACCAGTTATTACACATGCAATACATCTAATAGTGGTTTGAACATACTTATGAGCCTAAGAATTGTTTAGAAATGAAAGGCACAAGGTGCCTTCAAAGCTGAAAGTTGTGCTGTACTGTGAGATGAAGGAGCGATCCCTTCCTTTTGATCTGAGCGACCTCTATCAGACCAAATGGTAAGGGCTCCATTTTGGTGGGACTTCCTTTCCCATCAGCTCAACATCAGAGAACCTCATTCTGGAGCTACTGTACAGAAGTTTATGTTCTCTTTTCTGGAAGGAAATTAATTACTATACATGCAATGTAGCTAATAATGGTTTGAGCATATCGGTGAGCCTAAGAACTATTTGAGAAAGAGGAGCACAAGATGCCTCCAAAGCTGAGAGACGTTGTGTTGTGAGATGAAGGAGTAGCACCTTTCCCCACCCAAACAGATTAATACCTATTAAGCAGTGGGGTAAGGGCTTGCCCCTTCACCTCAGTGGGACCTCCTGTCCCAAGAGCTGAGCATCCTAGAAACTCATTCTGAAGGCCCTGTCCAACAGCTGATGTTCTTCTCTTTTCTGAAAGAAAATCTGTTACTGTACATGCAATGCATCTAATACTGGTTTGAGCATACTGACAAATCTAAAACCTATTGGAAAATACCAGGTATATGGTGTTTCTAAAGCTGAAGGGTGCTGTGCTGTGAGATGAAGAAGCAGTCCCTTCTGTTTGATCTGAGTGACATCTATCAGACCAAATGGTAAGGGCTTGCCCCTCCACCTCAGTGGGACCTTCTTTCCCATCAGCTGATTCTGGAGGGACTGGGTAGGGAGACCACCGTGTTTCTCTTTTCTGGGAGGAAATTAAGTCATTACACATGCAATACATCTAACAAACAGTGGTTTAAGCATTTTGGCCAGCATAAGAACTTTTTGGAACAGAAGGGCGCAAGATACTTCTAAAGTTGAGGGCTGTTGTGTTGTGAGATGAAGGAGCAGCACCTTCCCCGACCCTAACAGATTAACACCTATTAAGCAGTGGGGTAAGGGCTTGCCCCTCCATCTCAGTAGGGCCTCCTTTCCCATCAGCTGACCATCCAAGAACTTCATTCTGGAGGTTTAACTCCACCATCTCAGCGAGTCCTCTTTTCTCATAGGCCAAAGTTGCATCTCAGATTCTTCTTTTAAAGATGTCGGGCAAGGGCTTATGATCTTTCATTCCCTTGAGAAAAAATGAGTAAATGAACACTCAAACCACTTAGCATAGGTAAGAGGACACTGGGCAATCTTAAGAACTCTTTGGGGATGACAGGACCTAGCTGCTATCAAAGCTGAAGGGTGCTGTGCTGTGAGGTGAAGAAGCAACTCTTTCCTTATCAGGTCAAACGGCAAAGGCTTCTCTTTTTCCATTAGCTGAGTAGAGTTTGCATCACAGAACCTCATGTTAGAAGTGTTGGGCAGGGGTTGATGATTTTCAGTTTTCTGCAGAGAAATAAGCAACTACGCATGCAAGATATCTAAATCAGCATTGAGGATATTGGTAAGTCTAAGGAACATCTGAGGGTGGCTGGAGTCAGGTGGCTCCAAAGCTGAGGGACATTGCACTGTGAGGCAAAGAAACAATCCCTCCTTTTATAGCTTCACATTTATTTGAAAATTGCAACTAAGAGTCACATTTTGGTGGGGGCAATTTCCTTTTCCAAAGGGAAATGGAGTAGAACTGCACAAAGCATCCAATATTGCTTTCAGCATGTCAGCAAGGAAGATCTGAGGAGGAATGGGTCAAGCTGAAAGGGCTGTTCTGTGAGATGAAGGAACAAGCCCTTCCTTCATACAGAATTAACATCTATCCAATATTTTTTCAGTGCATCTGCATTTTCCAAAAGTTGAATAAAGCTTGCCTCTGAGAGACACATTTTGAATGTTTTCAGCAGGAGTGGTTGCTGTTCCTTGTTTCAGAGGGAAACGGGTGACTCCACATGCAAAGCTTCTAATACAGGTCCGAAGGAGTATATGAGTCTAATATTTGGTGATGAGAAGGTCAAGATGTCTCCAAAGGTGAAGATGTGAGATGAAGGAGCAGCCCTTCCTTTCTGTTTGATTAGCAAACACTTAGCAAACATTTGGGAAAGGGCTTGCCCCGCCATCTCAGTGAGTCTTCCTTTGACAACAGTTCAAGATACCTTGCTTCTGAGAGCCTCCTTTTGAAGGTTTTCAGTAGGAATGGTTGCTCTTCTTTGTTTCAGAGGGAAATGGGTGACTCCACATGCAAAGCTTCTAATACAGGTTCAAAGGAGTATGTGAATCTAATATTTGGTGATGAGGTCGAGATGCTTCCAGAGGTGAAGATGTAAGATGAAGGAGCAGCCCTTCCTTTCTGTTTGATTAACAAACACTTAGCAAACAGTGGGGTAAGGGCTTGCCCCACCATCTCAGTGAGTCTTCCTTTCCCAATGGTTCAAGAAAACTTGCTTCTGAGAGCCTCATTTTGAAGGTTTTTAGCAAGAGTGCATGATCTTCCTTGTTTCAAGGGGAAATGGGTGACTCCACAGGGAAAGCTTCTAATACAGGTCCGAGGGAATATGTGAGTCTAATATTTGGTGATGAGAAGGTCAAGATGTCTCCAAAGGTGAAGATGTGAGATGAAGGAGCAGCCCTTCCTTTCTGTTTGATTAACAAACACTTAGCAAACAGTGGGGTAAGGGCTTGCCCCACCATCTCAGTGAGTCTTCCTTTGACAACAGTTCAAGATACCTTGCTTCTGAGAGCATCATTTTGAAGGTTTTCAGTAGAAATGGTTGCTCTTCTTTGTTTCAGAAGGAAATGGGTGATTCCACATGCAAAGGTGTTAATACAGGTCCTAGGAAATGTGTGAGTCTAATATTTGGTGATGAGAAGGTTGAGATGCTTCCAGAGGTGAAGATGTGAGATGAAGGAGCAGCCCTTCCTTTCTGTTTGATTAGAAAACACTCAGCAAACATTTGGGAAAGGGCTTGCCCCGCCATCTCAGTGAGTCTTCCTTTCCCAACAGTTCAAGGGAGCTTGCCTCTGAGAACATCATGTTGATAGTTTTCAGTAGAAATTGTTGCTCTTCCTTGTTTCAGAAGGAAATGGGTGATTCCACATGCAAAGGTGTTAATACAGGTCCTCGGAAATGTGTGAGTCTAATATTTGGTGATGAGAAGGTTGAGATGCCCCCAGAGGTGAAAATGTAAGAAGAAGGAGCAACCCTTCCTTTCTGTTTGATTAACCAACACTTAGCAAACAGTGAGGTAAGGGCTTGCCCCTCCATCTCAGTGAGTCTTCCTTTCCCAATGGTTCAAGAGAACTTGCCTCTGCAAGCCGCCTTTTTTTTTCAGATAGAATTTACTTTAAAAAAAAATTATAAGTATAAAATTTTTGACAGTATATATGCATGAGTATTTTTTTAAAATAACATTATCCCTTGCATTCATTTTTCCAAATTTTCCCCTCCCTCCCTTGCAAGCCTCATTTTGAAGGTTTTCAGCAAGAGTGCATGATCTTCCATGTTTCAATGGGAGATGGGTGACCCCACATCCAAAGCTTCTAATACAGGTTTGAGGAAGTGTGTGAGTCTAATTTCTAGTGATGAGAAGGTCAGGATGCTTCCAGAGGTGAAGATGTGAGATGAAGGAGCAGCCCTTCCTTTCTGTTTGATTAGCAAACACTCAGCAAACATTTGGGAAAGGGCTTGCCCCGCCATCTCAGTGAGTCTTCCTTTCCCAATGGTTCAAAATACCTTGCCTCTGAGAGCCTCATTTTGAAGGTTTCCAGCAGGAGTGGTTGCTCTTCCTTGTTTCAGAGGGAAATGGGTGACCACACATCCAAAGCTTCTAATACAGGTTTGAGGAAGTGTGTGAGTCTAATTTCTAGTGATGAGAAGGTCAAGATGCTTCCAGAGGTGAAGATGTGAGATGAAGGAGCAGCCCTTCCTTTCTGTTTGATTAGCAAACACTCAGCAAACATTTGGGAAAGGGCTTGCCCCACCATCTCAGTGAGTCTTCCTTTCCCAATGGTTCAAAATACCTTGCCTCTGAGAGCCTCATTTTGAAGGTTTCCAGCAGGAGTGGTTGCTCTTCCTTGTTTTAGTGGGAAATGGGTGACCACACATCCAAAGCTTCTAATACAGTTTTGAGGAAGTGTGTGAGTCTAATTTCTAGTGATGAGAAGGTCAAGATGCTTCCAGAGGTGAAGATGTGAGATGAAGGAGCAGCCCTTCCTTTCTGTTTGATTAGCAAACACTCAGCAAACATTTGGGAAAGGGCTTGCCCCGCCATCTCAGTGAGTCTTCCTTTCCCAATGGTTCAAAATACCTTGCCTCTGAGAGCCTCATTTTGAAGGTTTCCAGCAGGAGTGGTTGCTCTTCCTTGTTTTAGTGGGAAATGGGTGACCCCACATGCAGAGCTTCTAATACAGGTTTGAGGAAGTGTGTGAGTCTAATTTCTAGTGATGAGAAGGTCAGGATGCTTCCAGAGGTGAAGATGTGAGATGAAGGAGCAGCCCTTCCTTTCTGTTTGATTAGCAAACACTCAGCAAACATTTGGGAAAGGGCTTGCCCCGCCATTTCAGTGAGTCTTCCTTTCCCAATGGTTCAAAATACCTTGCCTCTGAGAGCCTCATTTTGAAGGTTTTCAGCAGGAGTGGTTGCTCTTCCTTGTTTCAGAGGGAAACGGGTGATTCCATATGCAAAGCTTCTAATACAGATTTGAAGGAGTGTGTGAGTCTAATATTTGGTGATGAGAAGGTTGAAATGCCCCCAGAGGTGAAGATGTGAGATGAAGGAGCAGCCCTTCCTTTCTGTTTGATTAGCAAACACTCAGCAAACATTTGGGAAAGGGCTTGCCCCGCCATCTCAGTGAGTCTTCCTTTCCCAATGGTTCAAAATACCTTGCCTCTGAGAGACTCATTTTGAAGGTTTCCAGCAGGAGTGGTTGCTCTTCCTTGTTTCAGAGGGAAATGGGTGACCACACATCCAAAGCTTCTAATACAGGTTTGAGGAAGTGTGTGAGTCTAATTTCTAGTGATGAGAAGGTCAAGATGCTTCCAGAGGTGAAGATGTGAGATGAAGGAGCAGCCCTTCCTTTCTGTTTGATTAGCAAACACTCAGCAAACATTTGGGAAAGGGCTTGCCCCGCCATCTCAGTGAGTCTTCCTTTCCCAATGGTTCAAAATACCTTGCCTCTGAGAGCCTCATTTTGAAGGTTTTCAGCAGGAGTGGTTGCTCTTCCTTGTTTCAGAGGGAAATGGGTGACCACACATCCAAAGCTTCTAATACAGGTTTGAGGAAGTGTGTGAGTCTAATTTCTAGTGATGAGAAGGTCAAGATGCTTCCAGAGGTGAAGATGTGAGATGAAGGAGCAGCCCTTCCTTTCTGTTTGATTAGCAAACACTCAGCAAACATTTGGGAAAGGGCTTGCCCCGCCATCTCAGTGAGTCTTCCTTTCCCAATGGTTCAAAATACCTTGCCTCTGAGAGCCTCATTTTGAAGGTTTTCAGCAGGAGTGGTTGCTCTTCCTTGTTTCAGAGGGAAACGGGTGATTCCATATGCAAAGCTTCTAATACAGATTTGAAGGAGTGTGTGAGTCTAATATTTGGTGATGAGAAGGTTGAGATGCCCCCAGAGGTAAAGATGTGAGATGAAGGAGCAACCCTTCCTTTCTGTTTGATTAACAAACACTTAGCAAAAGTGGGGTAAGGGCTTGCCCTGCCATCTCAGTGAGTCTTCCTTTCCCAATGGTTCAAGATATGTTGCTTCTGAGAGCCTCATATTGATGGTTTTCAGCAGGAGAGGATGCTCTACCTTGTTTCAGAAGGAACAGAGTAATTCCACATGCAAAGCTATTAATACAGGTCCTAGGAAATGTGTGAATCTAATATTTGGTGATGAGAAGGTTGAAATGCCCCCAGAGGTGAAGATGTGAGATGAAGGAGCAACCCTTCCTTTCTGTTTGATTAGCAAACACTCAGCAAACATTTGGGAAAGGGCTTGCCCCACCATCTCAGTGAGTCTTCCTTTCTCAATGGTTCAAAATACCTTGCCTCTGAGAGCCTCATTTTGAAGGTTTCCAGCAGGGATAGTTGCTCTTCCTTGTTTTAGTGGGAAACGGGTGACCCCACATGCAGAGCTTCTAATACAGGTTTGAGGAAGTGTGTGAGTCTAATTTCTTGTGATGAGAAGGTCAAGATGCTTCCAGAGGTGAAGATGTGAGATGAAGGAGCAGCCCTTCCTTTCTGTTTGATTAGGAAACACTCAGCAAACATTTGGGAAAGGGCTTGCCCCGCCATCTCAGTGAGTCTTCCTTTCTCAATGGTTCAAAATACCTTGCTTCTGAGAGCCTCATTTTGAAGGTTTCCAGCAGGGATAGTTGCTCTTCCTTGTTTTAGTGGAAATGGGTGACCACACATCCAAAGCTTCTAATACAGGTTTGAGGAAGTGTGTGAGTCTAATTTCTTGTGATGAGAAGGTCAAGATGCTTCCAGAGGTGAAGATGTGAGATGAAGGAGCAGCCCTTCCTTTCTGTTTGATTAGCAAACACTCAGCAAACATTTGGGAAAGGGCTTGCCCCGCCATCTCAGTGAGTCTTCCTATCCCAACAATTCAAAAGAGTTTGCCTCTGAGAGCCTCATTTTGAAGGTTTTCGGGAGGAGTAGATGATCTTCTTTGTTTCAGAGGCAAATGGGTGACTCCATATGCAAAGCTTCTAATACAGGTTCAAAGGAGTGTGTGAGTCTAATATTTGGTGAAGAAAAGGTCAAGATGTCTCCACAGGTGAAGATGTGAGATGAAGGAGCAGCCCTTCCTTTCTGTTTGATTAGCAAACACTTAGCAAACATTTGGGAAAGGGCTTGCCCCGCCATCTCAGTGAGTCTTCCTTTCCCAATGGTTCAAAATAGCTTGCTTCTGAGAGCCTCATTTTGAAGGTTTCCAGCAGGGATAGTTGCTCTTCCTTGTTTTAGTGGGAAACGGGTGACCCCACATCCAAAGCTTCTAATACAGGTTTGAGGAAGTGTGTGAGTCTAATTTCTAGTGATGAGATGGTCAAGATGCTTCCAGAGGTGAAGATGTGAGATGAAGGAGCAGCCCTTCCTTTCTGTTTGATTAGAAAACACTCAGCAAACATTTGGGAAAGGGCTTGCCCCGCCATCTCAGTGAGTCTTCCTATCCCAACAGTTCAAAAGAGTTTGCCTCTGAGAGCCTCATTTTGAAGGTTTTCGGGAGGAGTAGATGATCTTCTTTGTTTCAGAGGCAAATGGGTGACTCCATATGCAAAGCTTCTAATACAGGTTCAAAGGAGTGTGTGAGTCTAATATTTGGTGAAGAAAAGGTCAAGATGTCTCCACAGGTGAAGATGTGAGATGAAGGAGCAGCCCTTCCTTTCTGTTTGATTAGCAAACACTCAGCAAACATTTGGGAAAGGGCTTGCCCCGCCATCTCAGTGAGTCTTCCTTTCCCAATGGTTCAAAATACCTTGCTTCTGAGAGTCTCATTTTTAAGGTTTTCAGGAGGAGTAGATGATCTTCCTTGTTTTAGAGGCAAATGGGTGACTCCATATGCAAAACTTCTAATACAGGTTCGAAGGAGTTGTGAGTCTAATATTTGGTGAAGAGAAGGTCGAGATGCTTCCAGAGGTGAAGATGTGAGATGAAGGAGCAGCCCTTCCTTTCTGTTTGATTAACAAACACTTAGCAAACATTTGGGAAAGGGCTGGCCCCGCCATCTCAGTGAGTCTTCCTTACCCAACAGTTCAGTAAAGCTTGCTTCTCAGAGCCTCATGTTGACGGTTTTTGGGAGGAGTGGATGATCTTCCTTTTTTTCAGAGGCAAATCGGTGACTCCACATGCAAAACTTCCAACACAAATTCACAGGAGTGTGTGAGTCTAATATTTGGTGATGAGAAGTTTGAGATGCCTCCACAGGTGAAGATGTGAGATGAAGGAGTAACCCTTCCTTTTTCTCTGATTAACAAACATTTAGCAAAGAGTGGGGTAAGGGCTTGCCCCGCCATCTCAGTGTGTCTTCCTTTCCCTAACAGTTGAATTTAGCTTGCCTCACAGAACTTCATTCTGGAAATTTTGGACAGCAACAGATCTCTTTCCTTTTCCCATGGAGAAATGGATAACGTACATACAAAATATCCAATACAACATTTTGGGGGCATTGATGAGCCTTTAGAGATGGAAAGGTCAAACTGCCCATGCTCTTCCCAATGACAAAGGAAGATGGGCAACTGCATATAGAAGACATATATCTGGTGTCTTTGGCTAAGCTTAGGAAACTTTTGGAGATGGTAGAGTAGGATGACTCCAGAACTGAAGAGCAGTGAGCTTTGGGGTAAAGGAGCAATTCACTTTTTTCTGTCTTAGTTGTATCTCTCAGCTGAAAAGGAAAGAAAGAAGGATCCCATCCTGGACCTTTCTTTTCCTATCAGCTTAGCATGGCTTACATTTTAGATATTCTTTCTAGTAATTTTGGGAATGGTTGAATGCCCCTCCATTTTTAGGGGGAAATTCATATGAAGGATATCCACTACTTATTTGGGGTTGTTGGTGACCTTCTGGTAACTACTGCAGAATGCTGGGTCAGGAAAATTCCAAAGCTGAAGGCTGTTGTGCTGTGAAATGAAGAAGCAACAACTTCCTTTCTATGTGATTAACTTCTATCAGGCATATTGAATAGTTATGCATACCTTGCATCTCAGCAACTCATTTTGTGTGAAGGTCCAGGCTAGCTCCTCTGAAGGGCTCAGAATAAGTCCTTGTCAGGAGAAGCAAAAGTCCTTGCCCCACGTTGTGGGCACCAAATTGTAAAGTTCTGATTGTCTCTCAGTTGTAATCCTTCTCTTGGAGGAGGTTTCTTTTCTCTGTGAATCTTTTTCTTTGTCCTCTTCACTTGCAAATTCACGGGACGTCTTCTCCTTGATCCAAACCAGAACTGACTTTCCAGACTCTAACTTCTTCTTTTATCCTCCCAGAGAATGGGCATGGAATAACTCAGGGGCTTGTGGGAGAAATACTTCAACCAATGAACTTGCTCCTCTTAAACATGTAAGCTCCTCCCCAGAAATTCAAAGGGTTAAACTCCCCTTAAAGGCTGGAACTAGAGAATTGTTAAGCACCAACTTATCACTTAGTAAGAACCTAATATCTCATTATCTCATTAGCACTTAGTAAGAACCTAACAATTTTGGACATTTTTGTCAAGGCCAATGGCCTTTCCTGTTCCACAGAGCAAAGGGCAATTGTATGTGCAAGACATCTAATAAAGCTTTGGGATCATCAGAGAGCCTAAGGGAACATGTAGAAATGCCAGAGTCAAGATATTGTTGAAGCATTTTGGGCTGTGGGATGAAGGAGCAAACCCTTCCTTTATATGAATAATATTTCTTGAACATTTGGGTAATGGCTTGTTACATCATCTCAAGGCCTTCCATTTCCATTAGTTGAACATAGCTTCATTTCATTGACTTGCTCTGGAAGTTTTATACATGGGTAGATACCCTTCTCTATTCCAGAGGGACATGTTTATCCACATATAAAAGGTATATGATCCATGTTGCAAGGCTTCAGTAAGTTTAAGAAATCTTTCAGAGAAAGCAATCCGAGGAAGACTCCAGAGCCAAATAGTTTTGAGCTATGAGGTGAAGAAGCAATTCCTTCCCCTGTCATGTAAGTGCATCAGGTGAGCATAGCTTGAATCTCTGAATATCATTCTGGGAGTTACTGAACAGGAACCCATGCCATTCCCTCTTCTGGGAGTAAATGGGTGACTGTACATGTGGGGTTTCTAAGATGGATCTGAAGATCCCGAGTGCATTTTAGTGATGGCAGGGTCAAGACAATAGTAGAGCTGAGGAAAGGGGGACTCTGAGATGAAGGAGTAATCCCTTCCTATATATCAGATTAACATCTATCTGATATTTGGGTAAGGGCTTGCCCCGCCATCTCTGTGGGTCTTCCATTCTCCTCAGCAGAATATACTTTGTATCTTTGAGCCTCATTCTGGAGGTTTTCAGTAGCAATACACACTCTTCCCTCTACCCAAGGAGGATATACATAGACAGAATATAATGTATATATGGTGGCTTTGGCTAACCTTAGGAAACTTTTGGTGCTGGCAGGTAAGGCTGATTCCAGAGTCGAAGAGCATTGGACTTTGGGATAAAGGAACAATCCACTTAAGAAAGAAGTAACATCTGAGTCTGAGTAACATCTCTTAATAACAGTGGAAAGAGAGAGTCTCATCCTGTGCTTAGGCCTTTTTTTTCCTATTAGTGGAGCATTGCTTGCATCTTAGATCCTCTTTCTGGTGATTTTGGGGATGGTCAAATGGTTCTTCCTTTTCCAGGAGGAAATGTGCAACTGCACATGCAGAACATCCAGTACATACTTAGAGGTGTCTGGGTGAGCCTCTGGGCACCTTTGCAGATTTGCCCGGTCAGGATGCTTCCCAAGGTGAAGGCTGTTGTGCTGTGAGATGAAGAAGCAATCCCTTCCTCTCTACCTGAATTGTAGCTATCAGATAGATGGGTAAGGGCTTGCCCCGCCATCTCAGTGTGTCTTCATTTACCATCCACTGAGTCTATCTTCCATCTCAGAGCCTGATTCTGGGGGTGTTGGGCAGGGGCTGACACTCTTCCTCATTCCACAGTGAAGTGAGCACTTGTATGTAAGAAAAGTCGAATCTAGTTTTGGGAGCCTTGGGAAGTATGAAGAGAACTTTGGTGTATGGCAGTCAAGATGCCTCCACAGAAGAAGGGTTTATTCTGTAAGATGAAAGAGGGCTCTTTTGGTTGCTCTGTTATCTCCATGGGCATTCCATTCCCATAGATCGAGTATAGCTTGAATCTCAGAGCCTTGTTCTGGAGGTTTGGGGTCCATGTGGATGTCCTTCTCTGTTCTAGGGCTCAATAGGCTACTACATATACAAAGGATCTAATACAGGTCTGGACAAACTTAAGGAAAGTTTAGGAAGTGACATGGAGAAGCATGCCTCCAAATCTAAAGGATGCCGTTCTGTGAGATGAAGAAACAATCCCTCCCTAACCACCTCTAATACTGATGTCAAGAGGTTGCCCAGCGTCTCTTCATTAGTTGCTTCTTCCCATCAGCTGGACATATGTAGAATGTTAGTGTCTTCCAGTAGAATGATGGATGATGTCCTAGTGTCCGTCTCTGCATACACATATCATCTCCAGTACATTTGTGCATTTCACAAAACTGAGGGAAATAGCAGGGATGGCAGGGAAAGGATGGCACCAACACTAACATGAATCTGTGCCCTGAGGCAAAGAGGCAAAGCCTGGCTTAGCACCTAGGTAACATCTCTCAGATACTTACAGAAAGGTTTGACCCACTATCTCCAAGATTTTCGTTCCCGAAGAAATGAGTGTAGCAGAAATCTAAGAGCATCTTCCTAGAATTGTGGCAGATGCCCTGCTACCTTTTCCCTGTCCCAGGTAGAAATAGGAAATTGCACACTCACAGCATCTAAAACAGACTTGCAGGGAGGCTATCTATTCTAGAGAAACATGGACTATTATCAGAAACAAGATGGTTAGGAGCTTGTGCTTTGAGATGAAGATACAAATGTTTCATTAGTGATTAAGTAACTCAACTACTAAAAGCTTGAACCCATATATCTGAATTTCTTCTTTTTCCAACCACCAAGTGTAGCTTGAACATTGTACTTCTTTCTGTAACTATGTAACAGGGGCTGGTGCCCTACTGCAAGCAGAAATGGGCAAATGCACATAGCTGGTTGTAAAGCACATCTGAAAGGCTCAGAAAGCCTGAGAAAATTTGTGGGGATGCCAGGGAAGAAGTATCCCCAGTGTTGAAAGATGCTGTGCTTTGAGATGAAGAAGCACGCCCTTCATTCGTAGCTGAGTAAGATAACTCAACTACTAACAGAAGGGCTTGCCCTGCCATCACCTTGAGAATCTTCCTTTGCCATCAGCTAATCAGAAGAGGAATCTAGAAGCCACATTCTGGGGATGTAGAGGTTGGGGTGCCCCAGACATAAAGAGGGAACTGTGCATATTACACATCTAAATACGTCTCTCAGTGAGACTGCAGGAACACCTAGGGATGCCGACGACATGATGACTCCAATGCTGAATGGCTTTGTGCTTTGAGATGAAGAAAGAAACCCTTTATTAGTGCCTGAGGAAAATATCTCAATCACTAATAAAAGGGCTTGTCTCGCCATCTCTCAGTAGCCGTCCTCTCTTCTCATCAGTTGAGTGTGACAGGAATCAAAAAGCTTCATTTGGAAACTTCCCTATCATGAGACACTCTGTATGCATGGCATAAAATATATACATTTGGGGACCTTGCTGAACCTGAGGAACTTCCCATGGATTCCAGGTCCAAGAAGGACCTAATTAGAAGTCTTTGTGCTTTAAGATAAAGGTGCAAACCCTTGATTCTTCCTAGAATGAGGTTGCTCATATTAACATAAGTTGAACGTTCTTCCGCTGTGACATAAAGAAACATACCTCTAGAGCAAAGTAATGCCACATGACTAGTAACAGAAGGGCCTGGAGAAGCTGTTTCCCAAGGTCTTCTTTTTTGTCAAACTTACCATAGCTTCTAGAAACTTCCGTGGGTGCCAGGCACATGCTAGAACCACTACCGAAGAGCCTTGTACTGTGAGATGAAGAAGCAAGCTCTTTATTAGTCTCTGAGTATGATCATGCAGATGATTAGTAAAAGGGCTTGCCCCGCCATCTCTTAGTGTCCTTTTCCCATCAGCAGAGCATAGCCGGACTAAGAGTCTGATTCTGGAGAAATCAAGAAAAGACCGCTCCTTTATTGCCAAAGGTAGCAATAAGGAACTGTTTGGTCACTGCACCTAACACATATGTGTACACTTTTCCAAGTCTGAGGAAATTTCTGGTGATGCCTGTGGTGAGATGGCCTGACTGCTTAAGGATTTGGGCTTTGAGATAAAGAAGCATGCCCTTCACTGATAACTGAATAAGCACTTTCAATCATTAACAAAAAGGGCCTTTACTGGGTCTGTATTCCAAGGAAATCTTAAAGGAGGGAAAAGGATCCACATGTGCAAATGTTTGTAGCAGCCCTTTTTTGTAGCGACAAAGAATGGGAAAATGAGGAGATGCTCATCAAATAGACAGTGACAGAACAAGTTGTCGTAATGAAGATAATGGAATATTATTTTTCTGTAAAAATTATAAACAAGCTGGTTATAGAAAGGCCCGGAAAGATCTACGTGAATCGATGCCAAGAGAAATAAGCAGAACCAGGAATACACTGTATGCAGTAACAGCAAGAATGTGAGATGATCAACTTGTGAAAGGTTCTTCTCAATGGTTCAGAGATCTAAGGCAATCCCAATAGACTTTGGATGGAAAATGCCATCTGCATCCAGATAAAGAACTCTGGAGACTGAATGTAAATCAACAAATGTTCACTTCTTTTTTCTGTTTGTTTTTTTTTTGTTTTTTTTTTAAATTTCTCTCATGGTTTTCCCCTTTTGTTCTGATTTTTCTCTCCCAACAGGATTCATAAAACAATGTGGGTTAAAAATAAATAAAAAATATAAATCTTAAAAAAATAAAAGGTCCTCATTACTATCTTTCAGTTCTTCTTTCCCTATCAGCTCAGCAGAGCTCCTAGAAACTTCCATGAACCCAATATTGAAAGGCACTGTGCTGCGAGAAGAAAAAGCAAATGTGTTACTGGTCACTGAATAAAATCATGAAGATGATTAATAAAATGGCTTGACAAACAATCTCCCCATCTCTTCTTTTCCTATCAACTGAGCATACCAATGAATTTAGAACCACATCCTTAATATTGTTCAGAGCATGGTGTTCTTTCCTGACAATGTCATAAATGGTGAGTTGTGTATCTTTACCTAGATAGAATCTATAAAGTAATATAATTCAGCCTCCATATTTTACAGATGAGGAAAGTAAGGTCCTGAGAAGGAAAGTAACTTAGGATCACTGATTTATAAACTGAAAGTAGCAAGGGATCTCAGAAGCCATCTCATCCAATTCTCTTGTTTTCCAATAGTTTTGCAATAGTGGCTAAAGTGTAAATGCAAATGTCTCTGGGAGGGGCAGTCCAAAGTGAGGCTTTCTTGGACCCAAAGTTGAAAGCTGGTGTGCTGTGAGATGAAGAAGCAAACCATTCACTGTTGCTAGAACAAGATCACTCTTACAAAAAATAAAATAGTTTGACACACCATCAACAGATTTCTGCTTTTCTCATGAATATGAGTAGAGCAAAGAAAATCAAAGCAACAATCTAAAAACTTCATCCTTGGGGGGTTAGGAGAAGTAAAGAAATAGAGAATAGGACAGCTGGCATTCTTGAAATCAGGCTTGAAAAAAGGAACTGCATAGCTACAAAGCACATTTCTGGGCTTGGGAAAGCCTAAGTCTGAGTTGTGAGGTCCTTGGCAACCACCAGTGTTTTTATTCATTTCCTGAGTGGGGGAGACTCCCAAGTGATCTCAAGATGTATGGATGGGTCCATCCTGGAAGATAACCTTATAAGTTCTAGAGGTTTAGAGGTCCTATGTCCCTTAGCCAGAATTCAGTGGCATCTGGACAAATTTCTGCAATGGAGATAATGATCATCATCAGCAGGGTGGGAGCTCTAATTATGCACTTTTGAGTCTTTGTATTTTGCTTGTTTGGTACAGAATAAATAAGCAACTGCTTCAAACTTAATCTATACACTGTACTTTGTATATTTTTCTACTTCCCCTTTGAGGAGACCCTAGGTAGGAGCCAAACCTGAGCGATAAGATGATTTTCCTTTAGTCTCTAGGGTAAGGCTGTAAAGAATAGTAGATTGTAAAAAGGACTTGGCCCCTCTTAAAAGTTGTCATTTACATGAGTCCAGGATAACAGAGAGAGGGAAGAGATGAAGGTGAAGAGGGAGATAATGTAGCATGATGAGAATATGCCCAGGGAATAGTGTAGCATCCTGGAGTTCCACCAACATGTTAAAAGCTCACTTCTAAGTACTGAGAGATCCAAAGTTCTTGTAGAAAAGAAATAAAGATTAAGCGAGGTGAGGGACTTGATGGGAAGTGGTCTTTAAGACCAACTCTAACATTTTACAGATGAAGAAACTGAGGTCCTGAGAGAGGAAATGAATTAAGATCATATGTTT
Organism: Sminthopsis crassicaudata; assembly: GCF_048593235.1. Lineage (NCBI taxonomy): Eukaryota > Metazoa > Chordata > Mammalia > Dasyuromorphia > Dasyuridae > Sminthopsis > Sminthopsis crassicaudata. The sequence continues at coordinate 40,757,137 of NC_133623.1, read as the reverse complement.
GTAGACTGAGAGCTAGAAGGTGATCTCAAAAGCAATCTAGTACAAACTCCTGATTTATAAATGGCAGAAGTTAGAATATTTGTGCTTGGTACATTGCCTACGTCAAAGGCAATGAATAAGTTCATGTTGACTTGACTTTTGAATTTAAGGAGGAAACAGTGTGCATTTGTTTTAAGCATTAATCAAGAACAATTTAAATAGATGGAGAAATGATCAATGCAAATGCTTAGGCCATGCCAATATAACAAAAGTGACAATATTACCAAATTAAATTATATTTTTAATGCTATGTCAATTCACCAATCACTTTACAGAACCAGATAAAATTATAACACAATTCATTTAGAAAAACAAAAGATCTAGGATATCAAAGAAAATGTTGGAAAAAAAAAGTAGGTATGAAGGAAGAAAAGCACTTCTAGACCCCAAAACACATTATAAAACACATTAGTCATCAAAAAAATCTGGTATTGGTTAAAGAACAGAGAGAGGGCTCAATGAGAGACTAAACAAGGGAGAATTACAAACAAAACCAAAGAACTCAATAACCCACCGCTTAATAAAGTGGAAAACAAATTGCCTAGGCAAAAAAAAAAATCCCTATTTGATAAAATCTGCTAGGAAAAATGGAAAATAGTCTGGCAGAAATCTGGCTTAAGCCAATTCCTTATGCTATATTTCACTATACATTCTAAATGGATTCGTGACCTTAATATTAAAGATTACTTCATAAAAAGTCAGAAGGGAAACCAATCACATGCCTCTCATATCAAGAGCTATGTTCTTAAAGAACACAGCAATTATAAAAGATAAAATAAATAACTTTGATTACCTGAAACTGAAAGTTTCTACACAGACAAAATGTACCTAGGATAGGTGTAAGGATTTGGTATATAAGATACATACATACATACATATATATATATATATATATATATATATATATATATGTATATATATATATATATACATACATATGTATATATATATATATTTAAATATGCATATGTACAAAAAAACTAATAGTCATTTGCCAATAGAAAAATGGCCAGAAGATATGAACAAATAATTCTCAAAAGAATTACAAAGAATTCACAACTACATGAAAAAATGTTTTAAACAATTAGTAATAAGAGAAATAAATGCACATCAAAACAATCTTAAGGTTTGTAAAATTGTGTCAAAAATAACGAAAGGGCTTGTTCTGCCATTTCTGTTGTCTTCTTTTCTCATAAGCTATGAAAAGACAATCTATAAGCCTCATACTGGGAATATACAGTCAAGGTGAATGTATTTTTTTTGGCGTCATTCAGTCATTTTCCGGTTTTGTCCAACTCTTCATAGCCCTATTTGGAGTTTTCTTAACAAAGATATTAGTTTGCCAGCATATTGCCAGGAAACTCAATAGTCTGCCTTCCAGCTACTTTTCCTTTAAGGAGTGATAAAGCAGATCTCCAGGTGCTGCTGTCAGGTAAGAGATCATCCAGCAGAGTGATGGGTTGGTGCTTCCTTATAGGTTGTCCTGAGATAGCTAATAACAAGAAGAGAAAAAGCAATAGAGCATAGTTTTCCCAGCAAGCTTCCATTCAAGGCCTGACAGAGAACCTCCTAAAGTGTCAAAGCAGATGAAAATGGCCCATTTGTTGTGATAATGCCAGAAAGAATGAAGATAACAATCTCCAAGTTTATCACGTTATGGGCAAGAAACTGAATGAAGACACAGATGGTGGTTTCATCAGTGCTGTCTACTGAAGGCCAGCCAGGGCTTCAGATAAGAAAGGAAGATTTCAGAAGTGACCAGTTAAGAAAATGGAGTCTAAGATTGGGATTTAGATTTCCAGACCATGGTTTAAATTAAAGGAATGATAAAATCCCAGAGAGGGATTGTACACACCAAAAAATGCCTTAGAAGAAGGTATTTGCCTGGAGTTTTTCAAAACTCATCAAGAGGGTATTAAGCATAAAATAAAGAGTAAAGGAGAAAACTGTCCACAAATTTCCACCAATTTGAACACCTGTTAGTGCTCGCTTTCAAAAGAAGAGTAGGTAATGGTTCCTGGTTTTATGACAATTTCCATCTTCAAAATGCAGCAGGATAAACAAAGGGAAATTTGATTACAGATTTTACTCTCACAAACAGAATGTAGGTGGGGTATCTGCTTTCTGGGGTGGAAATGACAGCAATCTTGAGGGGGAACGACCACTTTAAATTAGCATCTATGACAGAGAAGAGGGTAGATATCATGGATTTTGACAGCAGACTACAGGGGTTCAGAGGAAAGCTATCCTCTGAATAAGGAAAAATCTTGGATAAATGATCTCAAGATTTAAAAATCTATGGGAAAAATTATAATGGAGAGATGGGAAGCTCTCAAGAAGAAATTCTGAATATACAAAGAAATATAATTCAAATTAAGCAGAAACGGGGATGGCAATAATTAAAGACTAATGTGGATCAAAAGGGAAATAACCAACCAAGTTAGATTTTTTTTTAAAAAGGTATGTATGATGGAATCAAGAACAAGTATCAGACAATGAATGTACTAGTCTGTAAGAACACCATCAGGAGTACTAATGTTCAGAAGAAACTGAGACTAGTGAAAAAAGTTAAGAGTAACAAAACAAATTTCTGCATTTTTGAAGCTCTGTAGTTAAAAGAGGAGGATTGAAGAAGCAAGAATAATGGTGATATAATGAAAACTGATGATAGAAAGTAGAACTAACTATTTTGCTGTTTTCTCTACCAAGGAGAATACTCTTTAGACTGGAAAGGCAAAAAGACAGCTAATACTCAAGATGAGTAAGAAGATCCCAAAGCACTGAGCTGTCCTCCGCAATAAGTCCAAGCCACCTGGCTCAGACAAAATACATCCTTGGATCCAGAAGGAACTGGCACATGTAATTCTTGAGTCAGTGATCTCTGAAAAATCACAGAAAATGAGAAAGGCACCAAAGGATTAGAAAAGGCAATTGATGTTGTCATTAAAAACCAAAACACAACTAAGAGAATGATTCTTATAAACTACAGGTCAATGAGATAGACCTTGATTCCTGGAGAAAATTATAAAATATCATTAAAGGGATAGTTAATGTATACTTCTGGAAAAGGAAACAATGATCACAAAGAGCTCTAGCATAGCTTTATCAATTATGATTAATCCCCGATTGACCAATTTTTTTCTTTTCAACAGATTTATTACACTGAGAGGTCAAAAGAATGCTGTAGAGAGTTTAGCTAATGTCAGCTAAGCCTTTGGAGACATCTAGGTGACACAGTGAACACTGTGTGATTGGCCTGAAGTCAGGGGATCTGAGTTTAAATTTGGCCTTAGGCACTTAACTAAACTGTATGATCCTGGACAACTCATTTAATCCTGATTGTCTTAGTTTCCTCATCTATAAAATGAGCTGGAGAAGAAAATGGCAAAACACTCCATTATATTTGCCAGAAAACCCCAAATGGGGTCATGCAGAGTCTGATGTGACTGGAAAAAAATGACTAAATGATAACAAGCCATTTAACACAATTTCTTATTCTATCCCTGCTAAAAGGATAAAGAGATGAGAGCTAGACTGCTCAGAAGTAGCTAAATGGCCAAACCCAAAGAGCAGTCCTAAGCATTTTAATATTTGTGGTATAATCTCCAATTCACTTCTCTAAGCTTGGTCCTCCACTATTTAGTACAAGGATTATCAGGATCTTAAGCAAATACATAGCTGGCACGCCTAACATATCTGCTGATTATACCAAGCTGGAAAGGAGAGCTTACACACCATATGACAAGTCAGGATTCACAAAGATCTAGGCTAAAATGTTGAGGGAACTTATTTCTAAAATATATAGAGAACTCAGTCAAATTTATAAGAATACAAATCATTCCCCAATTGATAAATGGTCAATAGATATGAACAGAAAATTTTCAGGTAAAGAAATTAAAGTCATCTATAGTCATATAAAAATGCTCTAAATCACTACTGATTAGAGAAATGCACATTAAAAACAATTCTGAGGTACCACCTCACACTCTCAGATTGGCTAAAATGACAAGAAAAGATAATGATAAATGTTGGAGGGGATGTGGGAAAACTGGGATACTAATGAATTATCGGTAGAGTTGTGACCTAATCCTACCATTCTGGAGAACAATTTGGCATTATTCCCAAAGAATTATAAAACTGTGCATACTCTTTGATTTAGTGGTGCCACTACTAGATCTATATACCAAAGAGACCATAAAAGAGGGATAAGGACCCACATGTGCAAAAATGTTTGCAGAAACTCTTTTTGTGGTGGCAAGGAATCAGACGGAGAATGGCTGAATAAGTTGTAGCATATGAATGTAATGGAATATTATTGTTCTATAAGAAATGACCAGCAGGATGATTTCAGAAAAACCTAGAGAAACTTACATGAACTGATGCTAAGTGAAATGAGCAGAACCAGGAGATCACTGTACACAGTTACAGCAAGATTCTGTGACAATCAACCGTGATGGATTTGGCTTTTCTCAACCATGCGGTGACTCAAGGCAAATTCCAATAGACTTGAGCTAGAAAATGCCATCTGCATCCAGAGAGAGAACTATGAAGACTGAATGTAGATTAAAGCATAGTATTTTCACCTTTTTGTTTGTTTTCTTTTCCATGTTTTTCCCCCTTTTGTTTGGATTTTCCTTGCATAACATGACAAATAATGGAAATATGTTTAAAAGGATTGCACATATTTAACTTCTATCAGATTGCCTGCTGCCTTGGGAAGGGGGAATAAAGGAGAAAATTTTACAACACCAAGTTTTACAAAAATGAATATTGGAAACTATTTTACATGTATTTGGAAGGCAAGAGCACTATTGAAAACTCTCTTTACATTTAATAGAAAAAATAAAATATTACTGAAAATAGACTAAACAGAATAAAATGAGAGAAATGGTGTTTCTACTCACTGAAGACCAGATGCCACTTGTCACACATGTTACAGCAAAGATTTTTTTCACTTAAAGGTTGGATTAGATGGCTATTGAACTCTGAATTTAAAAGATTCCGAGTTAAGGATGTCAATAAGAAAAAGCCAACTGCCCCGTGTTGCTGTCAGATGTCATCAAGTTAGGCCACCTCCAAAATAAATAAAATTATTGAGAATTTCATGCCAGGAAAAATCCCATCCCTTATTGCCAAGTGCTCATTTTATTGTTCTTTCTCTATCTCTTCACTGGGCATGTATTTAATCTCTGTACAGTTTCTTTAGGATGGCAGAGAACTCAAATATCAATGATGGGTTTATGGTCTCAAATGACTATCATTTTCAATGGGAACAGGCTTAATAAGAAACGAATCTAGCTCTGTTCCACAATGTAAACGAATCTATTGAAGTTCTATAATAACATGTAGCAGGTGAACTCAGACAAAATGAATAATATCCTATCTGTCCATTCGAATTCTCTAATACTTTAGTTTAGAGGAGTGACCTGTCATAATGACTTGTCCTCCAGAGTTTTATCTAGGGGTGTGTGTGTGTGTGTGTGTGTGTTGGGGGGTGTATTGGAAAGGGGGGAGTGATGAATTTTCTCTCTGTAAGAGAGCATAAGGACTCTCCACATAGCCCTGCAGAGGTGATACCATGCACACTGCCCAATTTCCTCAACTTGAAAGTGGAAGGAATCCTAGTGGGGACAAGGAGGAAGCTTGCAGCTTTTGGGAATTCCAGAAAGATTCAGTGAAGAGATGGGCTCATGACTCAAAGATAGCTAGATGGTGCAGTGGATGGAATGCTAGGCCTGGAATCAGAAAGACCTAAATTCAAACCTGGTCTCAGACACTTGCTATCTAAATGACCTTGTGCAAGGCATTTAACCTCAATTTGTCTCAGTTTAATCATCCACAAGTTGGAAATTATAATACCCCTCTACCTCCCAGGGTTGTTGTGACGATAGAATGGAAAAAAAAGTATTTAGTGTAGCGTCAGGAAAGAAGAGAGTGCCATATAAATGTTAGCTGCTATTATTGTTATTATTACTATTGTATATTGCATATTATTGTATAGTATTATTGTAGCCACTCTAGAGATTTGATGGAAAATCAAGAGAGAGAGAGAGAGAGATCTAGCATAACTGACAAAGTTGTTAAAAATAGCAGTTAAATCATACCTTTTTAAGTTATCATCTTAAAGATAGTCACATTTATGTAACTGAGATTAAATGCTAATCTATAATCATAGCTTTGATAATACAGCAGTGGTTCATTATATATCAATTATCATCTGTTGTAATGTTGGTATTTTAATCACAAAAATATAATGTTCCATTAGAATAGCGCTTTAGAGTTTACAAAGCACTTGTATGCCTGTTACTTAGCGTGGCTTGTATCAAAATTCCACAGAATTTACAGAAAAGGGATTACTGTTCTCTCCTATCCTTTTTCTATTTTTAAACAGGTAAAGTAATGGTATATCAGAGACATCAGAAGACTAGTCCGAGGCCATGCGGCTGGTAAGTAGCTGGCACAGCCACGGCTATACCCTCAGTTTTCTTCCTCCCAGTCCAATGCTCTCTCCATTCCTCCCTCTAGAAGCCACTGCAGATCTTTGGCAATTGTCCCCATGTGTGTTTTTAGGGTTGCTTTAGTATAAGTGAAATTAAGTTGCTTGCTGAAAAACCATAACACTTATCTACAGGAACTAAAAGGAAAGCTTTCCACTGCAAATAGATTGAAAATGACGGGGTTGGCTTTCCAAAGTACAGGATCCACATGAGATGTGGGTAGCTTCAGATGGCTGCCAACGGTAACATAGCAAATATCATCTACTCTCCACAACAGGGGGTCTGGGGGTGGGGATGGCATGTGAGGAATTCTTCATCAGCTTTGCATGACCATTACCTATTTTGAATAATGTTCAGCTTTCTATTTCAGCAATGTAGACTGGTAAAGCATTTGCATGAGAATACAAAATGCATCAATTACCACTGCAGGAAGCACTTAAAACTTAAGGTAATTATATAGTATGGGCATGGTTTCCCAGAACTCAAACAAAATAACAACTCATTCTCCAGTCACCCTCTAAGGCAATTATTATTCTGTGTTACCCCTGATCCTGCTCACTAAAAATCCCTCTCTTTACAATTATATTCACATTATAAATTCCTACTTTGTTCTTTTGCCATCAAGCTTTTCCAGCTGCCTCAGAAAATTTGCATTCTGTAAAAAGCTGACCTAGACAGCTAATGGAGATGGATTCTCCAGTTACGCTCGGGCTGAGAAGAGAAGTACTGCAAGCTTTCCAAATGTGTTTAAGCAAAGTATTTCGACATGAAACACACTCCCTGAAGGAGTCCCTTGTTCGGCACTCCCCCTGCCCAGAAACTTTCCACGTGGCCAGTGGCTCCTTGGGTTGCCATTCAAAGCTTGCCACAATCTGCTCTGGAGATCCTTTTTCAACTTCTTCCCCATAGATGCTTTGCAGGAGCCCTCCTCTCTCCCAGGTACTCCCCAGAGAACTGCTGTCCTTGAACTATATGGAAGAAAAAAGGTGTAGCAATCACAGAAAACATGCAGCCTCTAAGACTACTGCTGCGATTTCTTTAGGCTAGCATTAGAGAGTGAGCACTAGTTCACCACTGGGATTGGGAAAATTTCACCAAGTGCCCTTCAAGTTCCTTATTTCAGTTGTAGAACCTAGAATGAGATTAGATATCCTAGCAAGGAGCTGACCATATGGAACAGGAAGGGAACAGAACTATGATAGACTCTCCTTTCCACAGTCATCTGTCACACAAATTTCTATCTACTCATCCATCCGTTCTGTTGTTCTTTTTGACAATACGAAGTTGTGGCCACCTCGTTATTTACTGTGACCCAAGATCTTGATAGGCAAAATTTCAATTCAGTCTTTTCTTGTATTTCAAGACTATTTTTTTCCTCCAAGTATAATCACCTGTCACTTATTCTTATGGAAAATTATTCCATCTGTTTCTGACCACATCTTTGATATTTACCATGTGATTCTGAATTGCATTAGCTTTGTGATGGCAGAGCCATAGCTTATTCATTTCTGTATTTCCCATGGTGCTTAAGACAGGGCCTTACCCAGTAGGCACTATAGATATTTGTTAAATAAGTGAATGAACGCATGAACAAACAGTTCCTAGCTTCCAAAGTGATATCACTCTATTATTAACAATAACACCACATTTCAGACCATCTACAGACCATCAGAACTAATTCTGACTGGCTCCTACATTATGGAACTCCATGCTTTGAAATGGTCATCTGGTCAACGAGATTATCATGTGAATGCTTCAATCATCACTTAGCACTATAGTTTTGGATCTCACAAACACAGAAATTCCTTGAACTTCAATGGGACTCAAGTGTCAAAACTGAAATAGTTATTTATTTTCAAATGCCTTTACTATAAAACTGATTAATGTGAATGGAAATGCATTCATGAAAACATAGCATAAACCATTATCTTTGTGAAGTTTTCTAATCTAAAGAGAGGATGGTGGTATTTAAGAGTGAGTTAATTCAGAGGTTGTCAGCAGGAAGCATAGTTTAACTGAGGCCCTCTTCCCTGAACATTTCTGCTAGCTTTCGTTCAGTCCTTCACAAAACAAAATCAAAAAACTCATTTGAAGAGACTCAAGAGATTAGGTTCTTTTGGGGGTTGCAATTTTTGATACTGATTCTAAAAGAGGCTCCTTTGGATGAGAATTCGCAATGAACTACTGGCTTAGTGGAGGTCATCATGGATTTTCTCTGAAGAGTGATACTTTGAGGACTACCTTATAACTGGCACTTCTGATTTTTACTGCACAGATAGAAACTCAAACTGTGACATGTCAGGAAATCTCCAGCTTCATCACTGGATGAAAAAAAAAGCACTTGACAATTGATTATTTTTCAAGATTTTGTTTTTCAGTTTCAAAGAAGAAAGTAATGAAATTGTATCTGAGCAGAAGGAAGCTAAATTATTTATCTCATACTAATTTTTACCAGATGGTTGGTGGTGAAAAATCTCTATTGGAGAGTGTGCTGTATATGTTACTTTTAGGATAATCATGGGATCCAACTTTGAATCTGAATGGTGTGTGTGTGTGTGTGTGTGTGTGTGTGTGGTGTGTGTGTGTGTGAGTGTGTGTGTGTGAATATAATAAATTTTATCATGAAGCCAGGATGAGTTACATCATCTACTCATAAATCACATCAACAGGGGGACTAGTGAAAGGTACAAGCCAATTCTATCCTATCAGTCTTTGGAGGGGCCACCAAAAAAAAGAGAAAAGCAGGACTCTCCCAGGTCCTTTCATGGATTTGCCTGATCCTAACAAGTCCACAAACATATTTTAACTGATAATTAATTTGTTCTTTGGGGAAAAGAGTGGCAGGGGAGATGTAAGGGAAGTAGGAAGGTCTAAAGATGTACCTCAGCTCCAGAGTTCTTTTTCCTAGCCTGTAACAAAGAACAAGGATGCCTGGTGCTTAGCACAGAGTTGACCCATAATGAATGTTTATTGATCAGGGGCAGCTAGGTGGTGCAGTGGATAGAGCACCAGCTTTGAATTCAGGAGGACCTGAGTTCAAATCTGATCTCAGACACTTAACACTTCCTACCTGTGTGACCCTGGGCAAGTCACTTAACACCAGCCTTCAAAAAAAATTTAAAGTAAAAAACAATAAATGTTTATTGATCGGCTGACATTCATTTATATTTTCTCAAATTCTTTTAGAAAAGGGGAGAGAATATTAAAGAGAATCTCTGTAGGAGACCATTTTTGACTTCTCCAGTTGTTAGTACCTCCTCCCCATTAAAATGTCACCTGCTTAAAAGCCCAGAAGGCTTTACTTTTATATTTGTATCCCATAATGTTTATCTCACAGTAGATGCTAATAATGATCATTCATTCATTCATCTCTGAATGTACTTATCATCTGAGTAAAATGTAAGCTCCTCTAAGTCAGGGACTCTCTCACTCTGGTACTTATCTGAGAAAGAGGCACCTAGCTGCAGCAACTTGGTGACTGAAACTGCTGCTAAAGGCAGCACACTTTCCAGGGGTTTCCCTCCAGCAAAGAGCTGATTTATGTCCTTAACTGTAAGTCCTGAGGCTCCGAGGAATTCAAAGTTTTGCTAGCTAACAACTGAGTCAAACCTCTACTCTTCTATCAAATGCTTATTGTCGTGGGTCATCATTATCATCATTACTACTAACTAAACTGTAGAGGCTAATTATGGTATGGCATGGATGAGAAATCCAGGGGTATCTGAGGCCTTCCTTGGCCTAAATTACATGCTCCATGGTTTTTATACAAATGAAGTCTATTTGACACTAATACATTGTTGGAGGAGTTGTGAACTGATCTAGCCATTCTGGAGAGCAATTTGGAACTATGCCCAAAGGGCTATCAAACTGTGTATACCCTTTGACCCAGCAGTGTCTCTACTGGGCCTATATCCTAAAGAGATCATAAAAAGGGGGTAAGGGACCCACATGTGCAAAAATGTTTGTGGGAGTCCTTTTTGTACTGGCTAGAAACTGGAAACTGAGTAGCTGCTCATCAGTTGGAGAATGGCTGAATAAGTTATGTATGTATATGAATGTTATGGAATATTATTATTCTATAAGAAACAATCAGTAGGATGATTTCAGAAAATCCTGGAAAGATTTATATGAACTGATACTGAGCAAAGTGAGTAGAACCAAGAGAACATCATACACAGCAACAAGATTATGTGATGATTAATTTTGATGGATGTGGCTCCTTCCTTCCTTCTTTCTTTCCTTCCTTCCTCATTCCCTTCCTTCCTTCCTTCGTTTCTTCCTCCTTCCCTTCCTTCGTTCGTTCGTTCGTTCCTTCCTTCCTTCCTTGTAACTGGGGTTAAGTTACTTGCCCAGGGTCTAGGGCTAGGAAGGGTTAAGTGTCTGAGGTCAAATTTTAATTCAGGTCCTCCTGACTTCAGGGCTGGTGCTCTATCCACTGCTCCACCAAGCTACCCCTGGATGTGGCTCTTTTCTTTTCTTTTTTTTTTCTATTTTTAAAATTATTTTTTATTATATATTTTAAAAATAATATTATCCCTTGTATTCATTTTTCCAAATTATCCCCCCTCCCTCTACTCCCTCCCCCTGATGACAGGCAATCCCATACATTTTACATGTGTTACAATATAACCTAGATACAATACATGTGTGTGAATATCATTTTCTTGTTGCACAATAAGCATTAGATTCTGAAGGTACATGTAACCTGGGTAGATAGACAGTAGTGCTAACAATTTACATTCATTTCCCAGTGTTTCTTCTCTGGGTGTAGCTACCTCTGTCCATCATTGATCAACTGGAAGTGAGTTGGATCTTCTTTATGTTGAAGATTTCCACTTCCATCAGAATACATCCTCATACAGTATTGTTGTTGAAGTGTACAACGATCTCCTGGTTCTGCTCATTTCACTCAGCAACAGTTGATGTAAGTCTCTCCAGGCCTCTCTGTATTCCTCCTGCTGGTCATTTCTTACAGAGCAATAATATTCCATAACCTTCATATACCACAATTTACCCAACCATTCTCCAACTGATGGACATCCATTCAACTTCCAGTTTCTAGCTACAACAAAAAGAGCTGTGGATGTGGCTCTTTTCAACAATGAGATAATTCACACCAGTTCCAATGGACTTGTGATGGCGAGAGCCGTCTGCATCTAGAGAGGACTATGGGGCCTGAATGTGGATCACAGAATAGTATTTGTACCTTTTTGTTGTTGTTGTTTGCTTGCTTGTGTTTTTTTCCCCTTTTGATCTGTTTTCTTGTGCAGCATGATAAATGTGGAAATATGTTTAGAAGAACTGTACATGTTATACTGTATATTTGCCATCTAGGGGAAGGGGGAGATGGGGAGTGAGGGAGAAAAAATCAAAACGCAAGGTTTTTCATGGGTGAATGTTGAAAACTATCTTTGTATATATATTGAAAAATAAAAAGCTAGTATTATAAATATATATATATATATATATATATATATATATATATATATATATATATATATATATATATATATATATATATATATATATATATATATATATATATATATATATATATATATATATATATATATATATATAAATTGAGCCTAGTTTATTTGTCCTGGTGTTCAGTTCTTCCTTCTAATGCAGTCTGTGAACCAAATAATCAATAAGTATTAAGTGCCTGCTGTGTGTCAAACCCTGTCTGAGGTGCTGGGGATACAAAAGTATACACTCATATCATCCCTGCCCTTCAGAAGCATAAAGAGTACAACATGTAGATAAATAAGTAAATACAGGATAACACGGGGAGAGCCATTTTGTTAAAAAGGGTCTCTTTCATTTTGAGACTATGGGAGGTTGCAGAATACCCTTTCTGTTCTAAAAGCTGTCAGTTCCTGACTAGTGAGCTTTAATTAGGGAAGAGTGCCAGAGTACTATCAAAAGCTTTGCTGAGATACAACCTCATGCTCAAGAATGAGCTTCACACTGGGAAGAGGGAGAGAAAGTGTGAGAGAAGGGGAGAGAGAAGGGCTCCCCTTGCATTAAGGTATAGACAAGTAACCTGTTCTTTCTAGAATAAAAGCTTGTACTTTGCCTTTTTAAAATGCTGCACACTATCCCATGCTCAGACACACTGTGGTACTAAACCACGTACCCTGAAACAATGGAACATCGGAGGCAAACCTGGAGACAACCTGGTACCCAACGCACAATGGAGTGTCACAAAATGCTCTGGTCAACACCAGGGCCCGAGTACCAGCTCCCAGAGTCTCGAGGATCTAGTTAGTCTCTTTGGAAAGGGAAGAATGCTCAGACACAATGACCTATGCTAGCAAATGCACACTTAGCTGGAAAAGGAAGAATGAAGCTAAAACCAGTTTTTTCTCTTATTAAACATCTGGCTAGGGGCTTGTATAAGGTTCACCGGTTAGAAAGTAATAGGAACAGCAGGGATCGTGCCAAAGAGCAGCGATCAGAATGGGAGCGCCTTCCATTGTGCGGCTACAAGGGGGAAGGAGAGGCAGGTGTGCAAAAAGCAAGCAGCCACTGGAGGCCAGGCCCACATACATATGCACACACATGCAGCGAGGGAAATGACTGCAGATTACAGATTTGTCTTTTCAGCAACATTAACTCCTGATTCTGCTAAATAGTCTCAGAGTATATCCAAAGTCTCTTAATGTATTCTGAGTAAGCCACGGGGGCAAAGGACTTTCTACGCTCCATAACTCTACTGTATTTTCCCCTCCCTTCCCCCCTGCAAGTCTGGATCTCTACCCAATGTTGTTCCCTCCAAGTTTTTGACTATTACCACTTCTACCTCCAGACAGTGACCTGAACCCCAAATTCTCATTCAACCAGGCCCCTGCTCTCTAAGAACAAATAGCACACATTAACCTCCAAGGTATTTAAAGGGATTGGTTCCGAGGAGGGCAGGAGGACATACGACAGAGGGGGACATTTATAGTAACAGACAGGGAAGTTAAAGTTCACTGGTTTACAACTGAATGTTTTGGAATCAGTTGACCACTGAATCCTGATCCTCTAAGAATAGAGCCAGTCAAATCAACAAACATCTCTTAAATGCCCACTATGTTCCGGGCTGGGCTAAGAGCTGGGGATTCAAAGAAAAGCAGCAACAATTCCTGCCCTCAGTGAACTCTCAGCCTAATGTCTACAAGTCTACATAAACAAGATCAAGACAGGAAAAAATTGTAGATACACACAACGGAGGAAGACACTGGCATTCAAGTGGAAGGAGAAAAGCTTCTTGTAGAAGGAGGAATTTAGTTGAGACTTAAAGAAAGGCAAGAGAGCCAGGAGATGGTGACAAGAAAGGAGAGCACTCTAGACCGAAAAATTGCAGAATTAGGAGGAGGTGTCTTTTTTGGAGGAATGGCAAGGAAGTCAGTGACACAGGATCCTAGAGTAAGATGTGAGGAGATTGGAAGGGGAGGAAAGGGCCAGATTAGGAAGAGCCTTAAAAATCAAACAGAGCACTTGGCCTAGTCTCCTGTCCACTGTGGACCCCTTTACAGCTCAATTTAATTTCTGCTGGGTCCAAGAGATATGGTCAGAGCATCCATTTCCAGCCCTCCTTCATCTCTTTATTCAGTCTCAGTCAGGCGAACAATTTGCTTTCCTACGGCCTCTCTCCATGCTTCCCTCTCACCCCAGCCCTGCCAAGAGTGATGCCCTTAGGATGTATCATCGTCCCCCCACCATGCCCTGCCAGGAAATGAGGTACTCGGGAAGTGGCAGTATTTCTTTCAGTTCTTAGGAGCAGGCTTGGCAGCATATCGAGCTCACCACCATTTATAAAGTTAGAACAACCTATTCACTTCAGTATAGTTGCTTTCCTAGTCTTATTAACAGCTTTGAATTAAATGTGCAGACAGATGAATGCGCCTGGGCTCCGTGAAGTCTTTTTACAGCAGCACAGCTGGGCTGGACTCAGTCACTCAGTTTCCTACCTGTCTTTATCCTTCTCCAGCCTCTTCCACACTTTGTATAGTAGTCAACGCTAATGTTACCAACGTCAACCTATTAAGTCACTACCCGCAATGGGGGAAGCATGGACTACACAAAGACAAAGAAACACCTCTGCCCTCAAATAGCTTACACTCTACCTAGGAGAGCAGATCCAACCCAAATGGATGGCTGACAACTAATCTTGGAAAGTGGATATATCCAAAGGACTCAGGATCTAATCTTTGTTTCTTTTGTGGAAAAAGAGACAGAGGTTTCATTTTGGAATTTCATTAATACAGGATAATGCTGGATTAAAAACTTCCCTTGATTAATGTAGGCTGGCACCTTATTTACAATGTAGAGTTTTAGAGCAGTGGTCAGTGAACTTTCTAAAGTGCCTTGGGTCAAGGACACATTGTGTCAGGCATGGAACCTGAACCCCGATCTGCCTGGACCAGAGATAAGCTCTCTACATATTATGCCCCAGGGCTCCTTTTCATGGCTCTAAAAGATTTAAATAACTGACTGATCCTTATATTTATATTAAATTGTGCAGAAGATTGCAATCTCAAAGCAAACCTATCAAGTTAAAGGTCTAGTTCCCATGCTTTTGGAAACTACCATGCTTTATAATCAAGTTCTCTAAAAAAAAGACAAGGAATTTTTAAATGGAGTGAACTTAAAGAAGTAAATGCTGCAGCTTGCTGATGAACTACAACAGTCCAGAAACATCATGTCAAGAGCACATTTCAAATGTTGTTATTATGAAAGGAGAGCCATTTGGAAGAAAGAAGAGCAGCTAACAAAAAATCACAGCCTCAATTTTGAATGACCATATTTCACAAAGGAGTAAGGCCCACATAAACAATTGCTGAGCTCTGTAGACATCAGTGGCTATTACACTGAATGGCAATAAATTCTCTGGCTGCCCAAAGAAGAGCCAGAGGCATACCCTCACCCTATGACATGAAGGAGCTTCCTTATTCAGAAGTATCAAACTCAGTTTTGTACCCACCAAACATCTGACTGCAACTGGAACCAGATAAAAATCTCCCTGGGAAACAGTTAACAAAATAAAGAAAAATCCAGTGCAATGTAGACAGTGTTAATTTGTTTTCTCAGTCAACATTTAATCAGCAGGGACCCAATTTCTATTTGAGTTCGACATCACTGCTTTATAACATGGCTCTTCTTAATCCATGGGCCCAGATGTACAATGGTCAGGACATTTATTCGATACCTATTATGTATAAGGCTATACCTGTGCTGGGTGTTACAGAGGAATCCACGAGGAAAACATGCACTCTCTGCCTTCAAGGAACTTACAATCCAGCCTGCAGTGGAAGGTATGTATACAAACCACAAACCATAGAAGGTCTGGTCCCTCCACTAGTGTTACAAAGCTTTCTCTCATTTTGAAAGGTTTACCACTCTTGTGGCTTCAGATTGACTCGCAAACACAGGGGTATTAGTTCTCATCACCAAAAGTTGCTCATAAGGTGTATTCCCCCCAGTTTCCTGTGCAGAGGGGACAGCTGAATGCTCCGTAAAATGCTTTCCCAAAGAGTTTCAAAATTCCTAGTCTAAACTCGGAGATACCACTACACACCTGTCAGACTGGCTAAGATGACAGGAACACATAATGATGAATGTTAGAGGGGATGTGGGAAAACTGGGACACTGATACATTGTTGGTGGAGTTGTGAAAGAATCCAGCCATTCTGGAGAGCAATTTGGAACTATGCCCAAAAAGCTGTCAAACTGTGCATACCCTTTGACCCAGCATTGCTGCTATTGGGCTTATATCCCAAAGAAATACTGAGGAGGGGAAAGGGACCTGTATGTGCCAAAATGTTTGACAGCCCTCTCTGTAGTGGCTAGAAACTGGAAGATGAATGGATGCCCATCAATTGGAGAATGGTTGGGTAAATTATGGTATATGAAGGTTATGGAATATTATTGCTCTGTAAGAAATGACCAGCAGGAGGAATACAGAGAGGCTTGGAGAGACTTACATCAACTGATGTTGAGGGAAATGAGCAGAACCAGGAGATCGCTGTACACTTCAATGTTGTATGAAGAGGTAATCTGATGGAAGTGGATATCTTTAACATAAAGAAGATCCAACTCACTTCCAGTTGATCAATGATGGATAGAAACAGCTACACCTAGAGAAGGAACACTGGGAAGTGAATGTAAATTGTTAGCACTACTGTCTATCTACCCAGGTTACTTATACCTTCGGAATCTAATACTTAATGTGCAACAAGAAAATGGTATTTACACACATGTATTGTATCTAGGTTATACTGTAACACATGTAAAATGTATGGGATTACCTGTCATCGAGGGCAGGGAGGGGAGGGAGGGAGGGGAAAATTTGGAAAAATGAATACAAGGGATAATATTATAAAAAAATTACTCATGCTGTCAAAAAATATATAAATAAATAAAATTTTAAAAAAGAACAAACAAAAACAAAATTCCTAGTCTACAAAGGTCTCTCCATATATATTCCCTTTTCTTCTTCTTATCTCTTCATTTCATTTCTTTCATATTCAGTACACAGTTATTGTGGGTCCATTCTTCAGCTTACTCCACTCAGTTGTATATATACTGTCATCTCAGGGAGGAACCTGACCGCTTCTCCTTCCATGATTTCTCCCTCTCTGCTGTGTCTATCACCTTTGCTCAATGAGACCTTTCAGATCTCATTTACTGGGTACTGGTCAGCCAAAAGTGCAACAGAATTCTGAGCAAGGTCAAGCTACTCTGTACTACCTGATAATTTTATATCAACTCCAGACTTCTGGAACACATATCCTAACTTGAAGGGATAACTGCCAGGGTCACTAGGGAGGGTCTGGGAGAGAAGGGAAGGAAGGGTAGAAAGAAAAAAAAAGTGACTAAAAAGAAATACAAGGTGGAGCCCACTAAAAAGGGAATCTTTCATTCACAATCAGCTGGAAGTCAAAGCTCAATAAAGGCCTGCTATTCTACTTTTTTAAAAAAATCACATTTCCAAAAATGAATACAAAGGATAATATTATAAAAAATATAATAAAAAATAAAAAAATCACATTTCCAGGTCTACATTTTATTCATCTCTTGACATCAGTTCTAACAGATCAACCCCCTTCGTCTAGTCCCTTCTATAGCCATTAGTATGCCAAAATCACAATTAGCAGCATGAATCTTAATGGGTTATACAAATGTAGGACATTTTGTTAACATTTGGAATAACATCTTTATTTTAGATTGGCACCTAATTTAAATCTTAGAGTGTGGGAAAATCAGAACATGGGAAAGACAGGATCAGGATCCAAGATCTTGACACATACTACAACCCTGGTATGATTCTTATAAGGTGAAATTTTTTGTTTTCCTATTCAGGCCTTTCAGTTATGTTCACGTCTTTGTGACCCCATCTGAGGTTTTCTTGGCAAAGACACCAGTTACCATTTCCTTCTCCAGTTCATTTTGCAGATAAGGAAACCAAGGCAAATACAGTGAAGTGACTTGCCTCGGATTACACATCTAATGCCTGAGGCCATATTTGATCTCAGAAAGCATCTTCCTTGACCCCAGGCCCAGTGCTCTATCCACTGCAGTGCCACCTAAATGTCCCAAGATGAAATTTAGTAGAGGGCAAAGTCAAGTCTTGAGTTCATAAATCAATTTCACCAATATAATATGGGGCAAGAGTGGTTCTGAAAGAGGTCTGGAGGGAGAGGTGTGTTCGTGGCCTGTAATCCAATGGAAGCCAGCAGTTCAAAAGGCTAATGAAATCTTAAGCTGCATTAGGAGAGAAAGCACTCACTCAATCAATAAATATTTATTAAATGTTTACTATGTGTCAGTTACTTTTCCAAGTGCAGAGAGTTACAAATTTAAAAGAAGAAAGTACCTGCCTTCAAGAAGCTTACAATCTAAAGGGGGAAGAGGTTGCACAAAAGAACCTGGAAAGTAAAGGGGAAGAGAAAGAGAAGGAAGAAGAGAGGAGGAAGGGGAAGAGGAGGAAGAAGGAGAAAAAGAAGAGGAGAAAGAAGGGAAAGAAGAGGAGAAGGAAGAGGAAGAACAAGAAGAATGCCAGGGAAGAAACCCAATTCAGGGGCATGGTCCAATAATCAGAGAAGTCTCAAAGTCATACATTTAAGCGAGAAATGAATTGACTTGAGCTCCTTCCTTAAATGGAGGCTTTGGAGTCCATCTTCCAATTCAACAGAGGATGGTGAGAAGGTGGAGTCCCAAGGCTGAGAGAGAGTTTGCTGGATGATCAGGTTTTCTCAATAAAGAGCTTCCTGGGGCACAGTGGAGAAGTCAGAGAAGTCACAGAGAGGGGCAGACAAGTGAAAAATGAGATGTCTGACCTGAGCTCCTTTATTATGTGGAGATTGTGCAGTTCACAGTCCCTCTTTCCAAAAAAGAGCAATAGAGAGTAGCGGTAAGATGGAGTCAAAAGGCAATGGGATCTTGCAGGATGATGAAATTTCCCCAATAATAAGCACATCCTGGAGTAGAAGGATGACAATTCCACTGTATTCTGTCCTCCTCAGACCTCCGAAGAAGCTGGTTGTGGACACGACAGTTTAAGCATTTCATGGATAAGCTGGAAGGCATCCAGTGGAAGGGACAGCAGGGTATTGAAGGAGCTTGGGTCCACCTTGCCTGGAGAAGACTTGATAAACGTGATAGCTGTCTTCAAGGACAGAGTGTTCCAAAAGGCTTAGTGCAGTTTTAAGTTTTAACAGCACTAAGAAATCTGGGACACTCTATCACTGAAGGAAGATAATATGGAGGATGGATTCAACTTGTTCATCCAAATGAGAATGTGTTGCTTTGACCTCAGGGTAGGCCCCTTCTTTAGAGGGCTGCAAGTAGAGCCTGGATGATAAGGGGTATTTCCTACTGGAGATTCCTTCTAGTAGACTAGACGGTCACTGAAATTCCTTTCACCTCTCAGATTTTGTGATTCTTTGAAAAGTTATGGCATGAAACAAATTCTTAGACTGAGTTCACTTGCCACTTTTACCTCCCCGAGCTGTGGCCATTAAACTTTTCATTAAGATAGGGTGGGGATGGATTTCAGTATTGCTCTTAGGTTGGGTGTACAACTGCATCTCAGCTTTCTTGGAATGCAGTCAAGTACCCTTTCGTTCTTTTGCCTGAGAATGAATAATGGTAAGGGCATAAACTTAGATAACGATCTTTTGCAAAACACCTTATATTAGGTCATGGAGACAAAACATTTTGAGAAAACTTTTCTGTTTCTTATGGTTCATGTGTAAATTTAAAATTGGGGGTTCTTTCTGTTGTAATTGCTAATCGATAAACATTTATTAAGCACCTACAATATGCAAAGTATCATGTTAAGTGCTGGTGATTCAAAAAGAGACAAAAGATCATTTCTGACCTCAAGGGGCTTATGATCTAATGTTCCCTCTTTCAAAATGTAGCTACGCTAGTAAGTTCTGAAACAACGACAAGTTTAGCTGGGTTAGAGATTAATCAGAACAGAGACAATGAAAATAATAACCAAAGTTAAGATTATCTTGAACTGAAAGATGAAGAAAAAAGAAATGAAATATAAGCAGGAATAAAAAAAGGAATCTCAAATGAATGTACAAGATAAGAATGATTAGAAATAAAAATGCTCATTCTAAGTGGTTAGGTGGAACCAAAGGTGACTGGGTCACAGGAAAGAGGAAGATAATTGCTTTGAAGAAGATGTTGGAATAACTGATATACAAATGAAAAATATGGGAGAAGGAAGTATCAGCCAGAGATTCCTACAGTGAGTATGCTTTAACAGATCAGTGTGATACTGGCAAAACTGTAAGATAATTTACGATTATTAATGGAACATGACTTCTACTATTTTTGGTCAGAGATTAGTCATTGGAGCTGATGTTAATTAATGGTTTTTATCTAATCATGAGATACATGTCAATTATATTAACCCTGTCTGCTAGGTTAAAAGGAGAGAAGGCATACCTTTTTATTTTGTCTCTCGCTTCCATTATGCAAGAAGTCAGTCACCCCCTTCATTTTCATTGAGCATCTGCTTCCTATTACTACTGGGTCATCACAGCCTAGTGCTGAGTCTGTCATCCTACAGCAAGACTGAATAGCCATTGCAACCCAAGACTAAGCAGAAGGATTAAGCAATGTCATTGCCAGTGCAAAAGGAGGAAAATTTTTTTTAAAAATGGAAAGCAGGGAGATGAAAACAGGAAATGTTTTCAGAGAGTAGGAATGAAAAAAGGAAAGAGAAGTTAGAAAGAGATTTCCCCAGTGGACCTCAATGTCCTTTAGTTCAAGGCCTATCACCCTGAACTTCGTGGAATCAGTCACAAGGCAGTCAAGGACAATGGTCTCCAACATATGCCTATGGCTGGGAGACAACAGAGGAAACCATCTTTTAGCTATCTTAGAAGCCTAAGAATGTTAGTCCTCAAGCTGGAAATAGCAAGTAGTCAACACTCCAAAGTAGAGGTGTCCACCATTGTTAGCCTCAGGAAGATGCCAGTTAGTCGCCAAAAGTTTGCTGCTGGTGGAAAACAAATGAGCTTCTAATCCTGTATACAGATAGATAATACAAAGAGCCAGAATAGAGACCAAATAGATAAGGGGTTCTTTTAAACTTAAGGAGTGCATTCCTAAAATCCAGGATGACAAAGAAGGTTGGGAGGTTTTAACTATGGAGTTTCTGAAAGCTCTCATCTGTTTAGGAAAGACTTTTTTTTGTGGGGAAAAGTAACACTAATGAAAGATAGGAAGGAAAGAAAAAATGGCAGATGGATGGAGAAAAGAAAGACTTAAAGGAGAAAGAGCCAAAGAATGAAGAAAAAAGGAGCCTACCACTTAACTATTTTATGAAAGTTAGCCATACTTGCAAGCTCAGGTGGCAAACATCTGTTATCTTTAATGACTTCTACTGAAGCTTTTCAAAGAGTTGGGAATATCACCTCTATTCACTTTACAATGCATTTTCCAATTAATAGCAGAAAAGTTCCTTTCACAGGAGGATATTGCCATTTGATTGCAAGCTGGTCCATTTCAGCCTCTGGAACATCCTATTTCTCAGAATTGCAGAGGTTTTATCAGTTGTTTTGGCACTAATATTTTTCTCTTTGAAAGGAAAATCCTGTTTCTCAGGAATCAACTCAAATCAGTCTTAGACAACACTAAAACTGAATTGGTTCTTAAGAAGCACTTTTTGAGCAGCTCTGTCCTGGGGTTGTGGGGGGACTTACAAAGTGTGGTAGAATAGGAAGAGTCTTGTATCAGGGAACAGAAAGTCCGCTTTCTAGCCTTGAATCTTGCCACAAACGACTTATGGTCTCTGATAAGCTGCTACCGCTTCCTGGGGACTTTTCTATCTGGAAACTAGGTGATCTCTATGAAAATATTATCTAGCTGAATCCTTTAAAAATGATCTACTACTTTTTTGTTTACTTTAAGATTGTTGTGGGGATGTACAACTCCTCATCCTTCCTGTTGCTAATGCTGACCCTTCTCCCTAGAAATCACTGTGTGTGTATATATGCATACACACATATACACGAATGTACACTTACATACATATGCATGTACACATACATACATACATGTGTGTATACCTCTTTTTCTATGTTCATCATGTTTCTTTCCAATCAAATATATTATTTCCTTGAAGTCATGAATTCTCTTTTTCTGTCTTCATATCCACAGGGCCTGTCATCTGGTAGCACTTCATAAATGCTTGTTGAATGAATGTGGCATTACAATTATTCCACAACATAGCTACAGCTAGGTAAAAAAAAAATGAAAGAATTTAACGTGCCCTCGGTGCCTTCATCTTTGCTGATTTCTCTACTGTGTCTATCATTAGAACAGCATTCATCATTCAATGTTCTTTAGTAGTCTCAAAACTGTGCGACACAGAAAGGTGAACATAGCAATGCATAAAATACATCGTCTTTAAAACTTTTTAGTTTAATTGTTAATGCCAAGATTCCTAAATGGAATCCCTTGTTTTGGTGGGAGTGGATCTAGCTATGCTGCTTCTTCTTCATTGATCTCTTCCCTAACGTGACTATGTCTGCCAAAAAGCAGCTAAATCTATTCTACAGGCTTTGGATTCACAGAGGTTTATTCTAGTTGTATATGAATGCAGATCCAAGTTTATATCTACCCCCCACTAGGGTTTTTTTAAGTACTTCCCAGGTAGGAAGAAGGTCAAACTTCTGATATAATTATGGCCATTAACAACCCCAAATCACAGACTGAAATCAAATGGTTTACTATGGTTGCTACAAGGCTAATTCTAATAAATAAAACATATTCATTCCAATAACAAAAGGATCTTATTGATTTGTTGCTGAATTTTAAAGGTGCCAGGGTCAAGGTAACAGTCCCAAAATGGATCACTCCCAAATGATCTGATAGATTCATTAATTTTCTTTCCATCGAAACAATTAATTAAAGAAAGTCTGGTAGATTAGAAAAAGACACTGGATTTGAAAGAAGATGAAATGAAATGGAGTCCCAGCTCTGCCATACAGTTAACCTGTGTGTGACTTCAGGGAGGTCACTTACGTTCTCTGGATCTCGGCTAGCTACTTGGCAAAGTCTCCCCTAGAGCTTTAAATGTGTGATGCTATTATTCTAGCTCTAAATCCTAGGATTTTTTTGATAGAAAAATTTGTCTTAAGTGTGAGCATTACAAAAGCTGATAGATACTATGTGAAAATGTGTTCATATTTGTGATTGCAACTTTCTAAACCACATGCAATTTTTCCAGAGGTATGATTTTTTTTCTAAGATTAGAGGGAAGAGATATTTTCCCATACAAATCATAATTTTCAGAAGAAGCAAAAATGTGAACTTGTCAAAACATGCAGTTTCCTTTACAAAGACGGTGTGGGAAATCCTCTCAGCAATTACTAATTGAAATCATAGCTCACATCCAGAGCCTACCCAGCAATGTGTAACCAATAAGAAAGCACCTTCTTCTCCAACACGGCTGATTTGTACATGCTACAAGACCTATCCCCAAATCCCATTTTCTTATAAAAGGTGAAAGCTAGATGAAAGAGCTGAAAGGCTGGAAGTTACTGGCCCGGATTAGAAACCCTGAAAAGGACTATGGACAAATGACTACCTTTTTTATTAACTTATTTCATTTATCATACTTTCACTACTTGAGACTAGAGAAATGTAGGTGTCTGTTTTGGTGTTTGAGCTAATTACATTGTCCAGTTCCTAAGGTTAAAGGGATTACCCCAAAGTCACAATGACAATGATTTTTAGTTAGAGGACTACTTAAGGAAACCATTTTTCCGTTTTGCTAGGGGGAAAATATTTTTTTTAATTCCCAAAGGAAAAAGCAATTTGCAGAAATGGAAAGTGAACCTGGCTTTTAGAAACCAACAGTATATTCTAGCTCAACCACTTACTGGTTATATAATGCTGGATAAATCATTTCACTTCTTAGGGTCTCAATTTTCTCATAAGTTACCTTGGGGGTGATTATTCCTATGTGTACTGCCTAGCTTGTAAGGGCTATTGAAAGGAAAGAATTTTGCCAACTTTATAGGACTGCATGTCCAAGTGAGTTCCTACCTTTTGTTCAGACAAGTGACCACCTCTTTCAGTTATCTTGAATAGCCTAGAAGCTATTCCAAACAATCTTCCCTCTGTGAGGTAGAATGCTCTGGGATGAAGGAGGCTTCAGGAGTCAACTCAAAAATCTCATTATGGTTTCTTAAATGGAAAAACCATATGGGCACTAGGTGACTTAAGTCTACTGCAGATCTTTTTGGTGGCTTCTCTGAGCCATAGGTTGCAAAATCTATAAAATGGGGAGGATGATACATATTTTAACAAATTAGGTTACTTATACTCATGCAATTCAGATTCTTAAACAGTTGATTGTCAAGCCCAATCTCTATGGAAATCTTTTTCTTTTCCTAGAAATGTAGCTTCAAATGTAAAGAAATGGGAAACTCTCCTCTTTTAATTCCCCAAATTAAAAACCTGGGACATGCTGAATAATGGGTGCCCTTAACTTCCACATATCCATTCCTGTTTTAATCCCTGCTTTCAGAAACTTTGGGGCCAGGATCTGGCAAGGGTCATTATGTGTGTTGGCGAAGCTCAGAACGGAGCAGTAGGTAGGGTAAGAAGGCCAGCTACCAGTCTCCCAACAATAACATACATTCTTTCTGCCAGGAAGAGAGGGCAGAGGGCAAGGAAGCAAATCATACTGGAATCCCAGGGGAAGCTTTTCAATTAGTCCACCGTATACCATCTTATCATAAGGTCAAAGAGAATTTTTGCTCAAGCTGACAGTGGCAATAACAGGTTATTTTTCTACTGTCAATCTTTTAAAATTTTGAAACTTGGCTTTCCTATCTCTTCGGTCCCAACATATTAGAAGGCCACTTTTTTTCAGCAATGGTTGGGAAAAATGGCTTTTACCAAGTACTAGTACCCTCTGATACAGTGGAAAAGACAATCAGCTCCTCTACAGGAGGCTATAATAAAACAAGGGAGAGAGTGAAGTTAGACAAGATGATCTCTCATCCCACGGATTGCAACAAATCTTGGAGGGCACTGCGTTGAATTTCTATTTTGCAAATGAGGAAACTGTGAAACACAGAGATTAAGCGACTTGCTTAGGATGACGAACCAGTAAGAGTCGAGTGAGATTTGAACTCGGGTCCTCCTGCCTCCCAATTCACTGACCTATGTTCTCTGCTATCTCTCCAAGGCCATTCTTTCCTGGTTCTCTTTCAGAAGGTTACATTATTTTCAAATCCCTCCACAGGACAGAGGTGATAAGAATGAATGCACAAGACCAGCTGAAGATGACTTATTTCCCATATGTTCTTCCACGAAACATTCTTTGATGTTCACTATTTTGACAAATTTCATTTTGAAGCAAAATTTCATTTGACTTTGCTTAATAATTTGGAGGAAGAAATGGAATGTTCATGAAAATGAGTTTGAATCAAGCTGTGACAATTTCCCCAACAAAGACTCACTAATGCCATTCATTCACACTCAATTACACCCTGGCCTCCTGATAGGTTTCATGGCCATGCAACTCAGATCAGGCAGTCCCTGATCTCTCCCACGTGATGGGACCTGGGAAAACCAGTGTTGAAGTCTCCATCAGGAAGGCAAACAAGTATGTTAAATATGCTGGATTCATTCACCTGGTGCTGAAGGATGTGAGATAGAAAAATGAAGGAGCAACGATAGAAGGAATGAGGGAGTTGGCATTTATTGAAAGCTTCAGATGAGCTCGTGCCAGCATTCAGCAGCAGAGGGGTGCAAATTAATGAGCATTCACTGAAGTCTAGCTGCCTGGCAATGAACAATTTATTTCCTCTTCATTAACAGGATCCAATCCATTATCTTTTCCATTTTACCCTTTTTGTCTTCTATTAAAATTGGTTCCCTTTTAGGCAACAGTGTGATGCCCTCACTGGTATGATGAAGTGTTGATAGATAATGACAAGTGGCATAAAAAATGCAAGTCTTCCAAATGACTGGGGCAAGTTTAAACTATCTTTGGAGCAGTCAATATTTCAGTATTAATATTCTCATCGTCTGAGTCCAGAGAAGACGCTGATAACTTTCTGCAGGCAGTTAGCTGTATTTTGTTGAGTTAAACGATGTTTTCTAAAAAGCAGCTGCCAATGCATGCGACAAATAGAAAATCCAAATGGACATGCAAAACTATTGCATGTTTGGACAGAAATCACTTATATTAGGAAGAGTTGGAGCTCCTTGAGGACAGGAACTGGCTCACTATTACATTTCTATCCGTAGCACTTAATTCAGTGCCTGACATTCACAAGATGCTTAATAAATGATTCTCCACTGATAATCACACCAAGCGATCTTGCCCATGAAGTTCATCACAGATACCACTTTGGGATGCTCCAAGGGAAGTGTTACCTTCCTGATTTCCTACTGAGAGAAATCACAATTTTCCAATAGCTAATTGCTTCTTAACAACTGTGAGCCCATTCACTTGACACAACAGAAGATTTGTTATAGATGAGGAAAACCACATGAGCTGTACAGACTTCTTGTGTTATGCTGGGAGGGAGTGGGGTCTGCTACAGTTACTGTGTGCTGTCACTGCCCAAGAGAGGGGTGCTAGTCACTCACTTCATTTCCTTCTATGACATATTTTCTTCTGGTTTCCACTACCTTCACCGCCTCCAAGATGGCCATACCATGACAGGCACTGAGAGGCCAACAGAGGGCAGGACAGCCTCCTAGACCAAGCTCCAGAGTTGTCTGCTTGAATTTGGGAAATGAAGAGTACAGATCATCACAAATGCATTTCTACTGAGTTTTCTGATTAGGGCATAAGATTATTTTTTGCAACAGACTTATCCTCCTACTTGTGTTTTGTTTAGGTTGTTTTTTTGTTTAGGTAAATGTGAAAAACGAGACTCCCTGAGCCCAAAGCTAGCATGTGACCCACTGGGGTATAGTAGAAAATTGAGTAAACTAAACACCAGGAGATCTCAGTTTGGCTTTATCACTAACCTACTGTATGGCCTTAAAAAAGCCACATTCCCCCTCTGGGCTATGATTCTTCATCAGCATTAAAGCACATTCATGGGGTATACAGAGTAAAGTCAACCTATAATCAAAAATTTCTCTTGTGACAAAAATCACAGTCATCCATAAATTCCAGAGCAATTCTGAAGCAAATTACTTAGTAGGATCAGTGGAGGTAAGGACGTCTTTGTTATCCACACAGAGAGGCATTAGTAGATTAGCAACTCTCAAGAAATATAAAATCTATAAGATATAGGCCCTTCATTTCCATAGAAGGGAGGAAGACAGGTTGGAGAACTAAGGCCATGTTCAATACATGGCACATGGCCTCAAGCAGAGCAAATGTTCAGTAATGTTTTGAAGCCCTGATTAGTAGACAGACCTCAAGCTAGATTGATGGGGTAGCAGTGGCGGAAGTATTATTCTGACATTCATCCGGTTCATTCAGAGAAGTATATTGACGCATGTGTACCCAGACCTCTTCTCCAATAGGAAAGGTATCACCCCTTCAGAGTTCCACTTATATTTGAAGGAAAGAGGGGCAAAAGTATGGGCAAATGATCTTTGACTTCATTTTAGGTGATGCACTACAGAGAGAATAACTACTTCTACAGCTTGAGACCTCTTGAAAAAATGGGCAAAAACTACTTCTGACTGGTAAAGTCTTTTTAGTGCAGTCATGTGATAGAGAAGTGCATTACATTCCCCACACTGATCAAATCCTCACAAAACCAAATGGGGCCAGATCCAAATCATTACCCTGGGTACATGCTCAGAGTCCATGTATAACATATGCATTCTTTTTCTTGGGCAAAATCATCTCAAAACGGGGATTTCACTCCTGGAACCTCACAGTGTAGTCCAAGGTTGTGTGTGTGTGTGTGTGTGTGTGTGTGTGTGTGTGTGTGTGTGTGTGTGTGCGTGCGTGCGTGCGTGCGTGTGTGTGTGTGTGTGTGTGTGTGTGTGAAAGATGCAGCAAAGGAAAATAAATTAATGTAAAAAAAATCTTCCCCCAGATGGTTGGTTACAGAATAGTTAGCACTAAGAAAATGCCAAGAAGGTTTCCCACGTAGAGCCAACAAAAACGCTCCTACTTCTTTTTAATAGAAGCATGAGAAGTGAGGGGTGGAGGGAAGCTCTGAGGCACTAAAGCAGAGGCTAACTACCTAGTCCTCCTGCTACCCATCCCCACACCATGGCTCCTAGGAAGGCTGGTGGAAGTGACATATGCTAATTTTGCCCAATGAAGCAAAAATAGAAATGCTTCTTTCACCATCCTCTTCCACTCATTTGCACCTCCTTCTCACCACTGTACCACCTGGGCCTCCTTCACCATAGCTTTGGAAACCTAATAGTGCATCAACCTTGAAATTTAGGAAGCAGATGGGATCCAAGGAACTCTCTGGATAATGTGGGAGGGAAACCAAGGCTCCAAAGCTGCTGGGGTAGGAGTGGGGTGGGATCAAATTTTTGGCAGCTTGGTCCTTGGGACAGTGAAAGGTCCACACCTATTAAGATCCACAAAGTAACTCAGTAGCAGGTGACAAGGCATAGACCAGGGTTCTTTGGGTTTACACCAGCTTGATCAGGAATGTCTTCATTTCCTCAGGTTTAGAAGAATGAAGCGAGGGTTCTAGGTCATTTCTGATTCTGAGGAAACCAGGGAGAAGCAGCTAGTCCTAGCATCAGCACAGATTTAGAGCTGGCAGGGACCACAGGCATCATTTAATATGTGGCTCCATGGAATCTAGTAACTTGTCCAAAGCCAGGCTTCACTTCTGGCTTGGGAGTTCAGCTGCCCATAGTTTCCATATAAATATAGGACCCAACCTCCCAAGTATCACTCCAGTCTATAGGGTTACCTAGGGTTACCTGTGTGGACGGCTGAACAGTCAAATGAATTGCTATCATTGTTCCTTGTTGGGGATGATGGAACTGCTAACACTTGTGACTTTGAGGGCAGGTCTAAGGATGAAATCACTTTTTAATTATTGATTTAGCAAATTGTATTTTCTAGGCACTATATATACACTATGTCTAAATATCTTTGCCCACTCATTAGAATGTAAGCTCCTGAAGGATAAAGACTCTGTTGCTGCTCTTTTTGGCTTGGTACCCCTGGAACCTAGCTCAATTATTTTATTCTGTACACAACAGGCAATTAATAAATGTTGGCTGAAATGAATTGAAATGGCATATAGAAATGATATTTTAGAAACCTGATGTTCTTCGATGATATTTATCCTAACAAAATGGGGAATACCTCGGCCAATACTTCACTCTGCAGGATGAACCTTTCGGGGATTGTACAGAGCTACAGTATGCATGCTCATTCAATGTACACATTCATCTCTGTCATGATATACAAGTGGAAGACATGCGCCTGGTGATACTTTTTAATGGTTACCATGACTGAACGAACAGGCCACTAAAATATGCCCCTTTTCAAAAGGAAAGGACATGTCTTGATGTCACAGAGCAGACTTGAACATCTTCTCTGTCAGCAGCAGGCGCTGTGGATTCAGGTATAAGAAGCCAGTGTAGAAGTGTCAGCAGACCCCTCCCTCTCCACCTTTGGTCTCTATTCCACAAACCTCTCGGAGCCTGGAGCCAAGAGGAGGAGGGCATGGTGTGGCATGGCTCAGGGTAACAAGGGAAGGCAGCAGACCATACAATTCACAGAAGTAGCATTTTGACTGTTCTCTGCTCAAACAAACAAACAAACAAAACAAAAT
Organism: Sminthopsis crassicaudata; assembly: GCF_048593235.1. Lineage (NCBI taxonomy): Eukaryota > Metazoa > Chordata > Mammalia > Dasyuromorphia > Dasyuridae > Sminthopsis > Sminthopsis crassicaudata. The sequence continues at coordinate 40,727,340 of NC_133623.1, read as the reverse complement.
CCTCTGTATTTTCTCTTTAGGTTCTTCGACAGGGGAAGAAGTGGCTCATTATCAGGCACTTTAACATGTGATTTCTTATTTATAAACATTTCTATGGCACTCAAATCTAGTTCAGTTCAATAAGCACTTATTAAGCACCTCCTATGGGCCAGATACTATTCTGAGCAATGAGAATATAAAGGCAAAATTTTAAAAAGGAACAGATCCAGTCTTCAAGGAGCTTGTGTTCTACTGAGAGGAAATAAGGTTTATTTGTATCAAGATATATGTATATCTAGGAAGGAATAGAGGAAATAATAGCTTGGGGGAATCAAGATAGGCCTCAGGTAGAAAGAGTCACTTGAGCTAATGTTGTAGAAGTAGAATCAACAAGACTTGAGAAATTACCTGGATATAGGAAAGGAACAGGGGGGAACCTAAATGACTTTGAAGTTGCTGACCTAAGTGCTTGAAAATATGATTGCACCCTAAAAACAGGAAGAAATCAGAAGACTTGTTCTCCAAATGGGTGTGACTTCTGGTTGAACATGTTGGATTTGAGATGTTGAAGAAACAGGCTCCAGGTGGAGATGTCTGGAAGATATATGATAGGGCCCTGGAACTAGGGAGGTCAATGAAGCTTGCCAATGGAGATTTTGTAGTCATCAGCTTAGAAATGAAAACTGAACCATGGGAACTGATGACATCATCAAGAGGGAGTATAGACAGCGAAGACACGAAGGCCTTAACAGAGCAGTAAAGTATGATCAATGAAGAAGACTTAGAAGCAATTGGGCAGGTGGGAGATTTAAATGAGAGTAGCATCATGAGAATGCAGCAAGGAGAGTATGCAGAAGGAGTCAGGGGTTAAAATGGTCCAACAATGAAGGTCAAGGAAGTTTAAATCTAAGAAAATCTTTGAGTACGGCTCTGACTGCTTCCTTATTCTTAAAACACCATTAGAGAATCCCTATTTTCCAAACAGGATCTTTCTGGTAATGCAGGATTACCCCCACCCCTCAGTTGAATTACCTCTTAAAGATGGATTAGACACATTTTTATATATGCAGGCCACTGGGCAGTGCTTGTGAGAGAGACTTCATCACTCTATGAGATGGGCTGTGTCTGCTGCACAAGAAAACCCATTCATTCCAAAAAGCAGGCAGATGGTAGAATGGCATAGGGCCTCCTAGCAATAGATTGTACGTCAACGCATAATTCAGTTCTTGATTTTGACTTCTGAGCTTTATTTGTATGTGTGAAATGAGTGGATCACACCAAGGTCAATACATTCATTTTGACTGTCAATCCATTTAGCTGTAATGATGGGCACCTGTCAGGAAGCTGGCTGACTTAATGCACTATTGGTGCCATGGGTCAGTTCATACAGCATGCATAAGTACAGACTTCATTTGAATCTCATTAGCTAAGCCATGTTGATTTGCTGATTACAAAAAAAAAATCAACTCAGTAAAGCAAAATGAAGCCTTAAAAGCGCTCCTCCAACAAGGAGCCTTCACACATATGTTAAAATCAGACAAGATTCACTGTCAGATGTAACCACAAAGATAATGTTGAGTAATGTTTCTGATTATGAGTATCAAGTGAGGCATAAGACTGGAAGACATATACTCAGCAAAGCTGTTCACCATTCTTAGAGAACCCCAAAAGTTCAGAAGTTGGAAGAAGCTTCAGAGGTCAGTAAACCCAGCCCATGTCTGACTAAGAATCCTTTCTTCGACATCCTCCCCCTGTGCTCTGTCCCAATATAAGCTCAAAGATAGCTGAAGAAAAAAAGGCTTGCTACTTCCTGAGGCAAGCCCCTCTTTGTGGTAGCCCTAATTATGGGGACACTTTTCCTTCCACTGAATTAGAATCTGCTTCTTGGCATTTCCACTTCCTTCTACTAGCTCAATCTGAGCTCTGGGGCCAAGCAGACTTAAATTTCCTTGACCTTGAGCATTGGGCCTTTTTGGCCATTAACTCCTGCATACTCTTCTCCTTGTTCCGTTCTAATGATTCTGGTCTCTCCTTGCTCTCCCACCTGTCCACAACAGGCTTTTCCTCTTCCACAATAGTTAAAAAACCATGAAGAAACTTATAGCTATACAAAAGTGAACAAAATATTTTCATGGCCTTCAACCCAGCCTCTTATGACATGGCCTCAAGGCCCATGGCCATTCTGGGTGCCCACCTAGGAACGTTTGTTCAAGTGGCCTTCCTCAAATGTGGTCCTTAGAGTTGATCACCATACTCTATGCAAAGCCTGACCAATGCAGAGTAAAACGGGACAGTCACTGCTCTCATTCTAAATACTATGCCTTTCCTAATATAGCCTAATACTGCATTAGCTCTTGTGGTTGTCTTGGTATATTTACTCTTAATTTCCACTGATCTTATAGTCCACTAATAGCCCCATATGCCTCTTTCACATGAAATGGTATCTAGCCACATCTCACACTGAACTCTTAGCAACAAACGATATAGACTGTGAAAAACTATCTGGTGTCACAGGACTTGGGTTCAAATTTTAACTCACGTGTATCCGTGAAATAGGTTAGGTTCATAAGACACAACAGGCAATGACTACAGTAATCTATGTTTGACAAACCCAAAGACTCCAGCTTCTGGGATAAGAACTCACTATCTGACAAATATTTCTGGGAAAACTAGAAAATGTATGGCAAAAATTAGGCACTGACCAACATATAACACTAAGATATATACCAAGATAAGCTGGAAAAGGGTTCATATTTTAGACATAAAGGGTGATAACTGTAAACAAATTAAGAGAACAAGGGATAGTCTACCTTTCAGATCTATGGAGAAGAAAGGAATTTCTGGCCAAAGAAGAATTAGAGAACATTATAAAATGCAAAATGGATACTTTTGATTACATTGAATTAAAAAGCTTTTGTACAAACAAAACAAAGGAAGCCAAGATTAGAAGGGAAGCAGAAAGCTGGAGGAAAATATTTATAGCCAGTGTTTCTGATAATGTCCTTGCTTCTAAAATAGAAATTAGCTTAAATTTATAAGAATACAAGCCATTCCCCAATCGATAAATGTACAAAAGATATGAATTTTCAGAAGAAGAAATTAAAGCCATTTCTAGCCATGTGGGAAAAAAAACACTTTAAATTACTCTTAATTAGAGAAATGCAAATTAAGACAACTCTGAGGTACCATTTCACACCTGTCAAATTGGCTAAGATGAGAGGAAAAGATAATGAGGAATGGTGGAGGGGATGTGGGAAAACTGGAACACTGATGCATTGTTGGTGGAGTTGTGAAATGTTCCAACCATTCTGGAGAGCAATTTGGAGTCGTGCCCAAAGGGCTATCAAACTATGCTTACCCTTTGATCCAGCAGAGTCTGTACTAGGTCTGTATCCCAAAGAGATCATAAAAAGGGGGAAAGGACTCATGTGAAAAATTTCTGTAGCAGCTCTTTTTGTAGTGGCAAGTGGAAACTGAGGGGATGCCCATCAGTTGGGGAATGGTTGAATAAGTTATGGTATATGAATGTAATAGAATATTATTGTTCTATAAGAAATGAGGAGCAAGCTGATTTCAGAAAAGTCTGGAAAGATTTATATGAACTGATGCTGAGAGAAGTGAGCAGAATCAAGAGAACATGGTATACGGTAAGAACAGGATTTTGTAATGATCAATTGTGATAGACTTGGCTCTTTTCAACAATGAAGTGATTCAAGGAAATTCCAATGGACTTGGGATGGAAAATGCCATCTGCATCGAGAGAGAGAACTATGGAGACTGAATGTGGATCAAAGCATAATATTTTTTACCATTTTTGTTTGTTCATTTTTTCCCTTTTGATTTGATTTTTCTTGTGCAGCAGGATGAATATGGAAATATGTTTAAATAAGGATTGCACATATTTAACCTGTATCAGATTGCTTGCTTGCTTGGCCAGGGGAAAGGGAAGGGAAGGAGGGAGAAAAATTTGGAACACAAAGTCTTACAAAAATGAATGTTGAAAACTATCTTTACATGTATTTGGAAAAATAAAATACTCAAAAAACACAAAATTCCAATTAGCCTTTCCCTTCTCTTTGTCTACCTCCATTGGCCATACACTGGACAATACCTACATATATCAACTAGAGAGTTGGTCAGCCCCCTCACTTTCATGCCTGACCCATTTGTATTACTCTTTGAACTAAACCCAACTTTAAAAGAAGGCACTCCCTTTTCCCCTTCCATACTATTTTCTGCTCTGTATTCTCCTAATCCAGGCACCTGATTAGGACAGAGTGATGGCTGTTATGCACATAAATGAATAGGAACTGATGGGGAATTTGCTTTGACTGTTACTTTTATAAGTTGGATTACAGATTCTTCTTGTCCTTCCTCTATCTTTAAAACACTCACTCCCATTTCTCCTGTGTTCAAAAAAAATAATGCCATGATATACATTTAGAACCCTTCTTCAAAGCAGCTTCCAGGTGCCGCTACAAGCAGGGGAAGATTTGGATTTTTTTTCTCTCCTTTAGATCTAAGTAGTCTGAATCTCAGTACTGCTCTTGGGAACTGTTTCAAAGGCTGAAGTGTCAGCATGAGAAAAGAAAGAGATGTGTGGGTGGAAAGTTGCTACATGCAAACCTGTCATACTCTTCTTTCATTTCATGACCTGAATATGCATGGATGCAGAAATTATAGCTTGTTTCAAAGTTTTTATTCTCCACATCAAATATAACATAGAGTGTCAAGTAGAGAAGATAGGTATATTTAGGGGAAATGTTCATCAGATCTGATCTTGAACTCCAATAGCTATTTTTGTTAATGAGCCCTTTCCTTCCAATGGCATACAGTAGGAAAGCCTTTCACCAAAGGGCTACAGAGCAAAATGTGGGCAGTTAAGCCTCGTTAATTCAGACTCCAATAATTTGGAATGTGTAATGACGCACAGAGGGACTAGGTAGAAGCTTACCTTTCCCTCAGCAAATGAATAAGTGAAATGCTTTCAAGGGAGGAATGTTTAAAATACTTGAAAATGGTGTTCACAAACCCTCAAGCCCTTTAGAAGCACCTACTTAGTGACAAACAACTGGTATCCTAATTACGAATCATGTTTATCTCTTCATTAAAGCCTAAGGACCTCAACTAGAGCACATTTTCTCCATGTAGTCTAGGTTTCAATATGTACTGGAAAGCAATCAAACAATTTATTTAAAGAAGAGTCTTCTATAAATCAGACTGACACTCCTCCCAATTAGTCGGAAGGGTGGGGGGAGAGGTGTGGAAGAGAAGGAGGAGGAATAGGGTGTATTAGCTGTCAGCCAATCTTAATGCTACTCTTTTGCTTGTGATACACATACACACACACACACACACACACACACACACACACACACACACACACACAGAGTAACTTTCTGGCTTTCCACTCCTAATCTATATTAACATAAAGGACATAAAAAGATGAGACTACTCAAAAACTGGTTATAGAGAAGCATTGAGCATAACTCAGCTCTTGATCCAAGCATCTTCTTTTGCAGCAAAGCAAAATGAACAAGAAAGTGATCAATGGCAAGACAACTGGAGTTTGCCAATCTAAATCATGAAGTGGTGCAGGCTCTGGCTAAGTGATCTGCATTCCCATCTGAATCCTACAGAGATGTGTCCTCTGTAATTTTGAGTGGCTCTAGGCAAAGAGAACAACTATCATCAAAAGAACATTGCTAAATACTCAAATATGAGCTGTTCCATGCTGAATGCTAAACCGAGTCAGGCATGGACACAGGCCCTTCCCTCTAAAATCCTCTAAGATCCAGGCCTCTTTGCTACCCACAACTACTTATGCTAGCCACAGGCCGTAGTTTGAGGACCCCTGTGCTAGATTATCTTTTCCCAGGATATTATGCTGGAGGATACACTGGCATTGTCCAGTTACGTTGGATGAAATAATGTTTCTGGTGATGGCAGTCTAAATCATGTTTAAAGGCATAACTCCAGGGATTCTCAGACTACAGCCCACGGGCCAGATGCGGCCCGCTGAGGACGTTTATGCCGCCCTCCGGGTTATGGCAAATGGGCTGAGGGGCCAAGACAGAGTGTGAGTTTTTGTTTTTACTGTAGTCCAGCCCTCCCACAGTCTGAGGAACAGTGAACTGCCCCTCTATTTGAAAAGTTTGAGGACCACTGCATAACTCCATGCATCTGTCTATGTGTCTTTCTCTCCATATGGCCCTTGGAAGTTTGAGGTCTTATGGGTGTAAAACTAAGCATTACTCTCAGGAACCACTGCAGTAGCTGGATTGCTCTGGAGAGGCTCTCACAGGATACCATCTTCCTTTTACAGGCAGAAGGATCAAGACAGAAAGAAGGAAGTAGCAGCTCACAAGAAGGAAGGAAAGAGAAAAAAATCTTGGATGTTTATGTCAATTTGAATACTTGGTAGTCCCTTAGCCTTACCCCCATTTAATGTTCCATCTTTCCTAGCAGTCTACTATCTTCTAGTTCATCTGCCTCTGTTGCTGTAAGTACCATCTCTGGTTCCCAGTTGAATGACTACAAAGAACACTCTTGGTGTCTTGAAAAGCTGGACAGCTCCAGAAATGCAAGCATGACTGTCTATTAATTGCCAATCATTGCAAATTCAAGTTCTCACATGCCTCTGAACATAGCTTTGTTGCAATCTCACCTCTTCCTGAAAGAGGTCTACGATCTTGAAACCTCATTGCCATGAAAAGTAAGAGTTTCCACAGCAGAATCTGAACTCTAAAATGGGGTGACTCCTTATATTGTGGGAGAAAGCATCTCAATTTCATTCTGAGCGATTGAGATCAAAGAGATCAACTTTGCAGAGACTGTCATTTTCTCATTAGGCATGATTTATTATTACGAAGTTCTGAAATATACAGAGAGCCCCTGGATCAGCTACTTGAGAATCCAAATGACGGGGGATATTAATCACACTAAAAACTAGCTGTTCCTTCAGATTTCACTGATGATTTCTGAAAGGGCTCTTCATGCAAAATCAACTATATTATGCTGTCATGTGATAGTCACGCACCCCGCACTGATAAAACAGCTCCACAAAACAGAATGACAGAAATTGGAATAAATAATGGCATGATTTATTAGGAAAGAAAGCTTGGCTCCAAATAAGTGAGCTCTTGCAATGGATACAGAAACTGCTCGATTATATCATGTCAATTTTTTTCTTTTAATGCCATTAATATGCTCTTTACTCCTTTCAGGTGGGAGCGTTCATGAAATTAGCACCCTACTTCAGTGGCCCATAACAGAATTGGCAAATACACAAACACTGATGGAGAAGCTTCTAATAAGCCCTTATTAGAAACACTTGATGGCTTGGCATTTTAGATTTCTGACACAAGACAGACAAAACATGAGTGGTTTTATAACAGAAATGACCTAAAACCTTTATGCCGAAAGGACAGTGTAGGATTCTACTGTTGCTGGGGGAGTTTTCCTTACTGAAAATGTATACTTTCATTCTTCACCACTCACAGAAGTCAAGTCCTCAGACACAGGGTACATCCCCTGCCATTAGCAAAAGAAAAATGATTTGGCATTTGGACTTGACTTCTAGTCCTGAATTCACTACTTTGGGCAAATGCCTTCTCTTCTGTGAGCGTGAGTTTCCTTCTAAGTAAAACGAGAGTATTTGACCAACGAGGCTTATAGCACAGTGGAAAGAGTGTTGAATTTGAAGTTGAATCCTAGCTTTGCTGGGGTTTAATTTAATGGGTGACTGTGAGAAAATCATTTAATCTCCCTTCACCTTGGTTTCTTTATTTGTAAAATGAAGAGGCTGGATTTGATGATCTCCAGTCTAGCTCTGACTCATTGATCCCACAGAATCAACAGATAAAGAAAGGTCCTTCCAGTTAATTTTTTTTTAAATTTATACTTTAAAAATATTTGTATATCCTCACTTCTTTTTAAAAATTTCCCACTTAATGGTATTTTATTTTTTCCAATTAAAAGTAAAGATAATTTTCAATACTCATTTTTATAAGATTTTGAATTCGAAAAATTTCTCCTTTCCTCCCCACTCCCCCAAACGGCAAGCAATCTGATATAGTTATACATATGCAGTCATATTAAACACATTTCTACATTAATCACGTAAAAGAAGAATCAGAACAAAAGGGGAAAAAACATAAGAAAAACAAAAAAAAATAAACACAACAAAAGAAAATGAAAATAGTTTGCATTCAGACTCCATAGTTCTTTCTCTGGATGTGGATAGCATTTTCCATCCTGGGTCTTGTGGAATTATCTTGGATCATCGTATTGATGAGAAGAGCTAAGTCAATCATGGTTGATCACTGCACAATGTTCCCGCTCTAATATTCTAGGATTCTCTAGAGATTTTTCACAATTTACTTTTCATTTCATTTGAGAAAAAAAACTGACAAGGGTTTCAGAGGATGCCAGTGGATTATGTAAAATCTTACCCCACCTGATATTTGGAGGTTTCTGCTAGCTCAAGGACTTTAACTCTTTAAGATTTAACTAACTCTAAGAAGGGAGTTCTAGTTCTCAAGGGTGGTGAGGTCCAAGTACATGGATGACTGTTGGAGCAAATCTATTAGATCTCAAATTGTAGCAATTGTTTTAGATCTCAAGGGCAGAGCTCTGTGACAGTCTCCCTCCGGGTTTGAAAGAGGATCAAGGATTGGGGATCACATAGCCTAATCCCAACACTATCTATGGCCAGGGCTGGGAAATCTTTCGCAAATTCTGGCTATACTACATTAGCAAACCTGGGCACTCGGTTTCAAAGGAACTCAAGTTCCTCCAAGAGAAGGTGGATCCAACAGGAGCATTGGCCATTGGCAAACAACAAGCAGCCCAGCACTGGCTCCCAAGTTAAATGATATCCATTTTTCTACAGAATTACAGAAGTGTACAGCTTAAATTACACTGTAAAGGCTAAGATTTGGGGAGAGATTGAACCTAGATTTTCACAAAGTAACACTAGAAAGAAGGATAAGATCTAGCACTATGATTTTGTCAGGATAGTGAATGCCCAAGGAAAGAAATTCCCTTTTACCAATACAAGCCAGCAACTGCTCAGCAATAGATAGTTTCCTGAGACACTGGGAGGTAGAGATTTATCAGTCCTCCTAACTCAGAAGTCCTCTCAACATCCAATACACTAGGACATGCAACCTGCTAATAATAATATGAGTAGCTGCCATTATAAAACCTGATAGTTCAGGGACTATTTTTCTCACCCTGGCCCTAGAAGGGAGGCGTTGCTATAAGTATCAGCAATCTATGTGAAATAAGAAGCAACTGAGGCCCAGGAAAGGACAGAAAGTTAGTCAGGATGCCAGAGCTGAGAAGCAGCTGAGCAAGAAGCCTGTTGACTCCAAGAGCAATGCCTTTTACCACTACACCCACTGCTCTATAATCAACTAAGACTCTTCCCATGAATAGGACCTTCATGAAAAGGCTCTGTGCCTCGAAAAGCTATGTTTAATTTCACCTCAATTCAGACTCCTCTGAAAAGATTCTAAAGAAGTAAGCCTATGAAGCAGCTTTGCATAACTCCCAAGCTACGAAAGGAGAAGAGATGTGATGGACTTAAATTGGTAGCAATCTCAAACCTTATGCAATTGTCAATTCCACTGAAATTAAATATAAAGCAATAAACAGCAAAGTCAATCCAATAATGACACCCTAGCCCTTGTTCTCTCTGGAGACCATGAGTGCCCAGAATTTTCTTTTCTAAACAGAAAAAAAGGCCCAGAAGTATCTTGGAACCATTTCCCTTCAAGGTGGGCACCACTTGTGGGGGGGAAGCTATCAACATAGGAGGTAGTGGGAAGATTCTGAAATTTTAATTACAAGAAAAAAATGCCAGATTGTGATTTTGTATCCACAATGATAAAGTATCCTAGCAGAATGTGTGACTAGCGTGCTTTGGGGACTCAAATTGTTTTATTTTGACCTGAGAGCACATATTTTTAAATCCTACAAAATTTAACAAGTAGTCTATTAAGTTAGCTCTAAAGTACCCCATCTTATAAATTTTAAGTTTGTTAATAGTGTTTTACTGAGTTTGGGGAAAAGTAGAGATTGGATAATTACTATCTGAAAGCCTGTAACTACTACAATTACCCACATTAATTCAAATTGCATGAAAAGAGAAATAACAAATGTTTAGAAGACTGCACTATGGGGGAAACTAAACAAGCCAGCACAAAGAGAACCCTGGTATTAGCAGAGAAAGGAAATCATGTATTTTCTCTTGCTGTCGGTGGTAATGAAATTAGGGCTTTCAGCATACTGGATTTGCGTATGGAGTCATTACCAGTTGGGTAAGAATACAGGTTGGCAACTGAGATTTCATTTGATGATTTAATGACTAACAGCACTATTAAGCCTTCTTTAGAAATCCAAATGAGGTATAGGGATTTTGCTTAAAAATATCTACACTCATACCCTTTGGGAAAATAATACATACCTACAGCAAAACGCCATATTTTGACACCTTTAGTCAATCCTTTGATTATATATGAGTCACAAATGGAGAAGAGGAACATTTCCCAGAAGCATGAGATACATGCAGGGGTGGTGAGGTGAAGCAAGCAGCGAGTTCTCCCTCACTGGTCAAAAACAATTCTTTCTCTAGTCAGATCTTAATGAACTAATCGCTTAGTGAGAATAAGCAATAATTAACAAACAATCTATGTGAACCATTAGTATCTTCACAATGTGAAGAGCTGGTACACTGGCTAGACCCCCTGTGGCAGAATTTCAGGGGAGATGGACAGAAGAATTAGCAGGTATTGATGGGTTACAGAATACATCATTGTAAGAATTACAGCCCTAGAGCCAGCTGGAAAGGACCTCGGAGGTCATCTATTTTCAACCCCTCAAATTTACAGTTAAAGAAACTGAGGCCCCAACAAGATGGAATTAGTTGCCAGGGTCACAGAACTATAGAAATAAGTCCTTTGACACCAGAACCAAAGCTGTTTCCAGAACTACGTTATGTTGTTTAGCTCCTACAACAATGAATCACAGATCCCTTGTGACAGTGTCAAAGAAGGATCTTAATGTTACTTTCACATCAGTAAACTAATTAGAAGCATGATAATTGCAGATTGTTGATTTATTTCCAGTGGGTTTTTTTTGCAGGAATTCCAAATTAAAGTAGGAACAAGAACTAGTTATGAGGCACATAATCATGTAACACATTTTCCATGAGTCTAAAATTTAAGATTTAGCTAAACTCGTCACATCTCCAGTGCTCCAAAGATCATGTTTTCCACCTGGGACCCCCGTCATCTAGCCCAGTAAGAAATCTACTCAAAGTTTGCAGGTCACTTAATGAATATTTCATTTGATTCACACAACAACTCTGGGACTAGTATGATGATGTTTTGACCCCATTTTACAGATGAGAAAACTGAGGCAAAGGGTAAGTGACTTGATCAGGGTCACACAAGTACCTGGAGCCAGACTGCATGATCACTATCTCTTTCTCCCTGCCTGCAGCCTGGAAACATCCAGAAAATTAGTCATGCTCAGAGACAAGATCAAGCCATTAACTTGTACCTCATTTTTCTAATCTCCACATTCCCAAGTGATTTGGTGAAGTGATTGATTATGTGAATGGCCTTGAAGCCATGCTCACATCCTTCCTTAGGAAATTTGGCTAAATAAGGATATGAACACAATGAATCATTTCTTGAGAATTCAGGAGGAGAGTAAATAATTAGAAATAAGGGGCAAAGGCATTAAGAATCCTTGTCTTACTTGAACTCAGACTGTGGCACCTGAAAAGGAGACACAATTTTTACAACAGAAAAAAGTGAATTAAAAAAACTTCAAAATTAAAACTGATTTCAATAAGAAAGTTTCTTTTAAGAACCATGGGAGAAAAAACAATGAAATTCCTAAATAGAGAAACTCTCCCTCCCTTCCCTTTTAAATAAAATGTTCAATATAACTTAGATTGCTTAGACTAGGGTCTGTATTTTTTAATATGTGATAAATATTTCAACATAACTGGTTCCCTTGTAATCCAATGTATTTTACTTTATGCTTTAATAAAAACCCTGCTTTTGGAAAAGGATCCCACTGGCTTCACCAGACTTCCCAAGGGGTCTATGATATACACAAAAAAGCTGACGAAGTTTTGCATTAAATGCACACTTGCCTTCAGAGCATTTTTGGTAGCTCAATCAAAATTAGGTACCCAGAGAACATCTAAACTTCCCATATCACTTCAAAAGCAAGAACAAGAAAATTTGGCCTGGGGTGGTTAAGTGTCAAAGCACCAGCTAACCAACTTTTAGAAAAGGAAATATTGCATACATCATATTAATCTTCCATTAATCTAATCTAAACTGGTCACTCTTACAAATATAGATTCTTTAGACCTAAATGATTTTTTTTCCCTATATCGGATCTTCCCTGGTTCTACCTCTGCCACTTTGACAGGAAGGCCATCCTAATCAAACGAATAAGTAACAACATTCAGTAATGATCGGAGATAAGGTTGAATGTTGGATACCATAAGAAAACCATTCCTCATGAGTCCCCTTTCTATCTGTTACTTTTAAAATAAACAGATGTCCCCAATAGAGGAGGACCACCTGTTGGTCGACTCTGTGGACAGCAAGAGCTATTGGGGGTAAGCTGACACACTACATTTAGTGCGATGCAGAAAATGTAATGGCTCACATTCTTTTTCCCTTAGTTCTATTCCAGTCCCATAAGCTATGATATCGTCCTCAGGATCCTGGAAGAATATGACTAGAAGAATATGATTTTGGTGTGTGAGTAACTAACCCCCTACTTGGCCGGGGCCAAAAAGGCCGCCATTCATATTCTGCTTTACAGGCAGAATTACAGATGTAATTAAGAGATTCTGGGATCCTAAGGAATAGGTATTTCTCTGGTGCCAGACACATCTGCATGTAGCTTCCTACAAGATCAATTTCTTCAATATGTTCAACAAAATGCCTTCTCATGTTGCACCAATAACAGTGCCACCACAGCAGCAAGAGAAAGGTCACAGTGCTTGTGGATTTTAATATAATGAAACCTCAGAAAGAAAGGCAAATTTTCTTTATTGCAGGTACACCTGGGTAAATTCACTATGGAAAACCTTGACTCCCTTTAGCACTCTGTATCTAGATTTTGTTAAAATTCTGGAGAGTAACAGAAATATTATACTTTTTAAATACACAAGGGATAATTATTGATTTTGAGTTCTTTCTCTCTACTCCTATAAAGACTATTTTGGGAATGCAACTTAGCAATGCAGTTTGGATAATACATTTGCTAATTTATAGCCCATAAAAATAGTATTTGATTCATCAAGAAATTAACTGTTAGTATCATTCGGAAAAAGAAAGTGTTATTTTGCTTATTATACATTGCACTAATGTGAACAAGATGACCAATTTGTGAAGTAATTAACTAATGTGCCAGAAATGAACAACTTAGTGATGATACTTTCAAGATTTCTTTACTATGAGTCCTATTTTCATTTCTAGTGAATTGGAAACTCTGTAAAGAAGAGATAAGTTTGGGTGGGAAGCAGAAGTGCAGGGCTGTGTGAAATGGAGATCTTATCTGCTAAGGGATGCTACTTATGTAAGAAATCGGGCACTAATCCCCCAAACTTCTGGGACGCTTTTAATGTGCAAAAAGCTCATTTGGTTGTGATATCAAGCTCCTTGCTCTATCTGAAGCTGATGGATTTTTTCAGATTACTCAATTTGAGAGGTTGGTCAAACCATTACACCAACCAAGTAAACGGCATCATACTGGATAAAAGACTCAATCCAATCATGGGAATCATATGGCAATGATATGAAGATTAAATATACTTAGCAAAATGCTGAGATTATAAGGTGGAAGGTGATACCAGACCTACTTTAGAACAAATGTCATCAATATTAATATGCAAATAACAAACTATTTCAGGCTTTAGAACGTGACTTCAGTGGAAAACATTGGCCAACTCTCAATTATGCCATTGCGGATAAATGCCATACTTATCCAAATTCAATGAGCAGCCCATCTTCTGGCACACTTCTGTACCCTGGCATACTGCTAATATATCCACAGCGTACCACAGTAACAGTTAAGCCTCGTGAATGATTCCAACTGTCAACCAAGGCAGTCTCCTATCATTTAGACAAAAAGTGACAGGTCTTCTAACCCGAAATGTAAGATTTATCATAAACAAAGAAACAAAGCAAAAAAAAATCCTCCTTCGGCCACTTTTTGAAGAGTACCTCAGCACTCGGTTGGGTAGGAAGCTCTAAATAATTGAAACACTAATAATTGCCTTTTTGAAATTTGAATCATACCAGGTAAATTATCAGTTTAAAAGCTACTTGTACCCATTTGAGATTAATAATAATGCTAGAGGGGAAAAAACAGGATAATTTTATTCAAAAGCATGCCCCCTTTGGAGCAACAATTTCACTTCTAAAATGGATAAGGGAGTTATGGGTGTTTATACAATGATGTGGTTGCCACAGTGCTAAGTACTACAGCTAGAAAATAATATCTACAGGTTCCTCTCTCCCCATGCCAAGAAGCAGCTACATTTTCTGGTCAGAGACCAACTAATTTAGTTTTGCTATTTACCATCTACCTGTTAAAAGGTCTAGATTAACAAGGCTAATTACATTTTCAAAAGGCACTGATAACCACAGAAAAACCTAAATATTGTAGTTTTTGACCCCTTAAACTGCTACCGGTGAGATCTTTGGGTTGTAGAAATACAGCCATGTCTATTTTATAAAACTTGCCCAGATTTATGCAACACATAGAAACCTATGCTGACTATATTTTGCTTCCATCTCTACCTCCAAAGAGAGAAAATCAAATTCCTTCAAAATCCACCTAACCTGTTCCCTTCACGTTGTCCTGGTCTCCCCAAAATGAAATCCTGAAAAATGAAATAACTCAGAAAAGTCAAGCAGGAATGGGCTCCTCTATGCCAAATTTGGGAAAATGTATCATCAATACTTGTGGCCTTCTTTCTCAAAGGAGCAGATAAAATCAACAATAGTAGATATTATAAACAGCTAAAACATTACCAGAATGGATTTGAGAAAGTAACAGAAATCAGACCTCTAGGTTGAAGCTGCAGTTTTATCTTGCAACTTTTAGAGGTCCAGGATTGATGCTGATGTTGATGTGAATACATATGCACATATATACATATGTTTATGTGCATATATATGTATATATATGTATATGTATAGTAGTAAAGGAATAATTCAGAGAAAAAATATTTCCACCTTAAAATTAGAAGAAAGGCATACATAAAGAATGAAAACATACACTGAAATGTAGAATTTGAGAAGAGTTCCTAGAGTAGAGTGTATAAGAGATAGATAGATATTTTTCTACTGAAGGAACATACACGACCAGAGACTGAATGTAAGCTACTATCTTCATCACGGATATAGAAAATCACAAACTATCACTGTATTTGCAACAGATAATTATTGGTTTAAATCAATTCTTATGCCTAAGTCAGAGGAACCGGCACAAATGTTTTCTGAATCCATTTCCTTGTGAAATGCCAGACTTTATGAGAAACAAATATAATTATGAAATTATAGGAACAGAGAATGGCAAGGCTGAAAGGGACCTGAAAATCATGTAGTCACAGAATTATAGAATTAAAGTGTTGGTGACCCATAGACAACCTAGTTAGAGCAACACTGACAAGGGTAGCCTCCACATAAAGATATTGGCACAGGGAATGTGCATTCTCCCAATCAATCAGTAAAAAGTTATTAGGCTCCTTCTGGGTGTAAGTATAAAGGCAATAAACGATACCTCTCTTGCCCTCAAGAAGCTTACACTTGACTTTGGGCAGCCTGTTCTACTTCTGGGCAGTTGTAATTCTCAGGAAATATATTTTTATAGTCTCGCTGATTCTATCCTCTGGGACCAAAGAAAATAAGTGAATCCTTCATGAATCCTTTCACATGACAACCTTTCACATAATAATAATAGCAGCTAGAATTTATAAAGCATTTGGAGGTCTTACAAGGCACTCGGAATTTTCTATGATTTGATTTTCATAATACAGTTACTATCCCCCCACCAACTGCTCCCTCCTTTCTCCAGGTTTACCAGCCCCAGTTCTTATGACCAATTCTTTGATGGCAGATTCAAGCCTCCTTCACCAGCATGGTGGCCCTCAGCTAGAAGCTCTCTAGCTTATCAATAGCTTTTTTTCCTGAGGCAATTGGGTTAAGTGCTTTGCCCAGGACCACACAGCTAGGATTTGAACTCAGGTCCTTCTGACTTCAGGGCTGGTGCTCTATCTAGCTGACCCTATCAATAGCTTGTTTAAAATGTTGTGCCCAGAACAGGCTACAATTTGAAGATGCTGTCTAACCTGGGCAAAGGACAGAAGGACTCCAAATTCCCACCGGGTATACTTTTCTCTCTGCTACCTAAATGAGCAGCGACACTGTTAAGATATCATACTACTAACTGATGCTGACTCTGCCTTGCACTTGGCCAAAACTTCTGAGTCTTTTTTCTATAAACCATTATCCCTTCACGTTTCCCATGCTGTTCTAGTGGAACAACTAGGAAAACCCTTTCTTTCAGATGTGAAGAAATAAAGTCCAAAGAGACAAGCTAGTGGCCAAACCAAGATGAATTTGAATTTCTTCCACTACACTAAGTTTCTGCTTTCAAAGCACAGTTTAAGTTATTGATGGTACATCAGCTTGACCAAACCTTTTATTTAACCAAATAATTGGATTTGGGGATATAAAGATACAGAGAAACACAATTAATGAATTTGCTAACTTTTGCCCTCCTGGGATGAATATGCATGTTATGAATACAGACATAACAAATAGCTTTAATAAGTGTACTTCTCATCTTGTCTTACTCTCTCCAGAACCTGGCTCCCAGCCAGCAGTAATAAGAGCCTGAAAGTAAGCAGAGATGGAGGCCATGCTGGGAACATTCCATTTCACCTTTCATGAGAGACCACTAGGGTAGAGATGAAGAGCCCGGAAAGCACCCACTCCGTGTTCCATGCTCATGCCCAACAGGAGCAAGGTCACCTATCTTGTATTAATGTAACATAAACATAGTATGAACAACTGCATCTATCAAGGTAGACCACTCAAGTTGACAATGATGCTTTTTTAACATGATATTATATATGAGAGAGGAGGGAAGGAGAGACGGGGGAGAGAGAGGAAAAAAAAGAGTCAGAGAGAAAATCCTTTAGTCAGTATTTTTGTTTATACAGCTGAGAAGGATACAGATATAATCATAAAAATTTCAGGCCCTGAATTATCTTGATTTTATTTAGGTGGCCCTAGTAGGGCTGGAAATCGAAACCCAAGAATACTTTGCATGCTGTGATCAATACCCTTGATGTATATGGATAGACTCCATCACAGTTTGCTATGCTCGTGGAGTTCAAATACAGTCATATGCAATATCTAATCTGACTGTAAGCCCCCATCATGACAGCTCCTTAAAATAGTCAAATAGGTATATATAATTTAACTGTGTTATGACAAGAACACAGCTCAAAAATGCCATTTTTTCCTAGTTATGAAGTACTTTAATTTTTTTACATTTTTATTATAGTTTTTTATATAAAAACATATGCATGGGTAATTTTTCAACATTGAGCCTTGCAAAAACTTCTGTTTCAACTTTTCCTCTCCTTTCCCTCCATCCCTTCCCCTAGATGGCAGGTAGTCTCATACATGTTGAATATGTTAAAGTATATGTTAACTACAATATATGTATACATATTTATACAGTTATCTTGCTGCACAAAAAAAGATCAGATTTAGAAAGAAGGTAAAAATAATCTGGGAAGGAAAACAAAAATGCAAGCAAACAATAACAGAAAGAGTATAAATGCAACGTTGTGGTCCATACTCATTTCCCAGTGTTCTTTCTCTGGGTATAACTAGTTCTACTCATGATTGAACAAATGGAACTGAATTGGATCCTCTCATTGCCGAAGAGAGCCACGTCCATCAGAGTTGATCATCATATAGTATTGTGGTTGAAGTGTGGTTGTGATGAAGTTAGCATCAGTTCATGTAAGTGTCTCCAAGCCTCTCTGTATTCATTCTGTTGGTCATCTCTTACTGAACAATAATATTCCATAACATTCATATATCACAATTTATTCAGCCATTCTCCAATTGATGGGCATTCCTTTAATTTCCAGTTTCTAGCTACAATGAAAAGGGCTGCTACAAACATTTTGGCACATACAGGTCCCTTTCCCTTCTTTAATATCTCTTTGGGATATAAGCCCAGTAGTAACACTGCTGGATCAAAGGGTATGCACAATTTGATAACTTTTTCAGTGTAGTTCCAAATTGCTCTCCAGAATCCATTTATAACTCCACCAACAATGCAGTAGTGTCCCAATTTTCCCACTTCCCCTCCAACATTTGTTGTTATCTTTTCCTGTCATCTTAGCCAATCTGACAGGTGTGTAGTGGTATCTCAGAGTTGTCTTAATTTGCATTTCTCTGATCAATAGTGATTTGGAACACCTTTTCATATGACTAGAAATAGTTTAAATTTCTTCATCTGAAAATTGTCTCTTCATATACTTTGACCATTTATCAATTGGAGAATGGATTAATTTCTTATAAATTAGAGTCAATTCTCTATATATTTTGGATATGAGGCCATTATCAGAACTTTTAGCCATAAAAATGTTTTCCTAGTTTATTGCTTCCCTTCTAATCCTGTCCACATTAGTTTTGTTTGTACAAAAGCTTTTTAACTTAATATAATCAAAATGTTCTATTTTGTGATCAATAATGATCTCTAGTTCTTCTTTGGTCACAAATTCCTTCCTTCTCCACAAGTCTGAGAGGTAAACTATCCTATGTTCTTCAAATTTATTTATTATCTTATTCTTTATGCATAGGTCATGAACCCATAAAAATACCATTATTAATTTGTAAAAATTCTAGGCTCACAGAAAGCAATAAGCCAAGGGTCATTAGGAACCAGGGGTAAGATCAAGTAGATTTAAGAATTTGCCTGCAAAGATAAAGGACGGAGGGAGGGAGGGAAAGAAGTGACTCCTGAAGTCTCATCCCTTTATTCCTCAATGTCCCAGTTTAGCTCCTCTACATCTCGTATACCTGAGATTATTAGATTGTAGAGGGCAGTTTGGGAACTAAGCTAGAGGCGCAAAGGTATCTTAGAGAGTTGAAGGACTACTGATGTTTAGCTTGTGAAGATGCCAGCTAAAATCTCCCCTTTGTCTTCTTCAATGACAACAGCTCATGGACCCCTATCTTTGTCAGAATGAGTAAGTGTTATATGGTGGGGAATTAAATGTGAATTCTATCAAACATTTAAAGAACAATTAGCTCCAATGCTATATAAACTATTTGAAAAAATAGGGAATAAAGGACTCCTGCCAAATTCCTTTTATGACCCAGACATGGTACTGACACCTAAACTAGGTAGGTTGAAATCAGAGAAAGAAAATTATAGACCAACCTCCCTAATGAATATGGATGCTAAAATTTTAAATAAAATACTTGCAAAAAAGATTATAGAAAATTATCCCCAGGATAATACACTATGACCAGGTAGGATTTATACCAGGAATGCAGGGTTGATTCAATATTAGGAAACCTATTAGCATAATTGACTATATCAATAACCAAATTAAGAAAACCCCTATGATCATCTCAATAGATGCAGAAAAAAGCATTTGATAAAATCCAACAACATCCATTCATATTAAAAACATTTGAGAGTATAAGAATAAATGGACTTTTCCTTATAATAATCAGTAGCATCTATTTAAAACCATTAGTTATCAAACTGTGCATACTCTTTGATCCAGCAGTATTACTACTGGGATTATAACCCAAAGAGATATCAAAGAAGGGAAAGGGACCTGTATGTGCACGCATAAGTAACCCACAGGGTGAGATGTGGCTAGATTGTGACCTAAACCACCAGGAGGACCCTCATCAATGCGATCACAGAACCATCAGCCTACTAACAGATACAAATCTGTTTAAACCACTGGCACGTTTGTCTGTGTGTGTGTGTGTGTGTGTGTGTGTGTGTGTGTGTGTGTATGTGTATGTATGCATCTAGATATTTTATTGATGTTCCTTGTGATAGACAATTGTCATTAAGTGAAATGGACCCCTCTTGTCCATTTCCAAGCAATCAAAAAGCATCTGAGTTCCTACTATGTGCCAGATACCAATCACCTGAGGAGCTATTCTGGAACAAGGTCTTATATGGAAAGGTCACTGATTTAGGAAAGCTTTATAATTTTCAAACTGCCATAAATATATATGATAATGTTATTCTTCATTCGCTCAACTAGAAAACTAATAGGGCTATGCAGCTATGCTAGACCGACTACCCAACCCTTCATAGGGAATAAATATTCGACTTCTGGTATTATCAAAAATAGTCTGAATCCAAGTATATAATGAAAATGCTTTTTCACAGAGATGTGTTATGTATTTGCCCTGAGCCTGACTAAGACAGATGCAATGTGCTTGTTCTTAACCTTGATTAAAGGGATTCAAATGAACAAAGGAACTCAGCTTGTAGAGATGTTAAAATGCCACATCTTTTAGTGTAGTAATGCTAATGGGTACTACGATCTTGCTATTTAAAAAAAACCTCCTTCCCTAAAAATGACATTTTATGGAATCATAGAAATAGGTAGCAATTTAGCGATCACTTTACTAAGTCTCTTTATTTTGTAAGGAAACTGAAGGCCAGAGGGGAGAAAAGACTTGCCCCATTTTGATGATTACACCTGGTACTCCCAAATCTAATGGTCTGGACTGATAATGCCATGCTCTTTATATGAGTGGCGTGGGCTTTAATGACAAAAGCTGATTATAGTCAGGGAGGCTAAGCCAGTCTTTCCCTGCAAATTTCAGTGATACAAAGCAAGATAATCTAAAGCCATTGTTGTCCTCTTCACTTTGTGCTTCCTGAGTTTGGGTTATTGGACAAATTTGAAAAGTTCCACCAGAATTTTGGATACTGAAGAAGAGAGGAGGTAAAGTCCACACTTATCAAGTGGGCTACTTATCAAGAGTGGTTAGAATATGTTTACCATTCAAAGAAAATGAAGCAAGTGATTAAAATGAACTGAACTTTTCCAGCCAGTTCCCTGCTATAATGTCCTCTGCTATAATATACAATCAAGAATAGTTGTATTTTTCTATTGTAATGGCTAGAAGGTTAGGCAGAATCTAGTTTTTCCTCAAAAAACTGGGTGTTCTTTCCATATTATCACTTGCAAAAATTCTCTGAGAAAAACAAAAACAAAACAAATCCATAAATCAGGTCCAAAGCTCACATGGAAGCCCAAACATTTTCTATTTCTATTTCTCTGCCTCATGCAGTTCCAATTCTCTTTCCCTCAAGTACCTGTCATTTTTGGAGGGGGGTTATAGAGGGAGACAGAAAATGTCGGTTTGCATCCCCGACTGCATTTCTTTATTGGATCTATATTAGTATCAAATGGACAAAGCATCTAAAATGTTTACTCTTCAGCCTGCAGCGAAATTCATTACTAATCTGAAGTTTTTGTAAACACAGATTTAATTTGAAGTTTCTAATTAAGAGAATTTCAATAACCATTTAAAAAGTTCTAAAATGTATTCCTATGGACAGAGAATTAAAGAGCCTCTAAGTGGGAAGGGAACTGGCAGCCATCTGGCCCAACTGAGGCCAGAATAACAATCTCCTTTACAGCATCTCCCACATATCACCATCGAGGCTTTGGCTTGAAGGAAGGCTTTTAGTGAAGCTTATCCACACTACCTTCCCAGGTAGGCTACTCCATAATGGAATAGTTTTAAATATTCCTCTATGAATTTTCTACCTAACCCTCCAAATTCTACTTGTGGGGCCAAAAAGAACAAGTCTCATCCTAGGGATAGCTAGGTGGGTAGCACAGTATATAGAGTGCTAGACCCAGTATATAGGGTGCTGAAATCCAGTCTTACTATGTGAGGCAAGTCACTGAATCTGTCTGTCTCACTTTCCACATCTATAAAATGGGGATAATAACACTGAATTTCCAAGTTGCTGTGAGGATCAAATGAGATCATATTTGTAAAAAGCTCTGCAAAATATAAAACTCTGTTTAGATAACTATTACTACTACTATATTAGTAATTATTATGTAGCAAGTGATTCTCTTAAAGTGCTCTCTCCTCCAGCCCCTGAAATATGGCCATATGGAACCCAGGTTTGAATACCATACTCTAGATATCGACTGAATAAGGAAGAGAACAGTGGGACTATCACCTCCTTCACTCTGCATATTAGGTCTCTAATAATTTAGCCTATCATTTTATACATACATAAACAATTGTGTGTATACATACATATTATATATATATACATATATATGTTACATGTACATGCTTTTTTAAAATATCAAATCTTAATGTTCAATTATATTGAATATACAGCTTGCTAAAATCCCAGTTTTTAGATGATGTTTTACCAATTTCATCTAATATTTGATTTTACATCTATACAATACAAGCAGGCAACATGACAGAGCAGAGAGAAAGCTGCCTTCAGAGCAGGAAGACCTGGGTTCCAGCCCTATCTCAGATACCTTCTGGCTAATTGATCCTGAAATTTAATCTGATGAGATTTGGCTCAACACCTTAGCCTGTATAGGTCTTTTTAAAATCAGATTCTAATATCTAACATGTTAGCTCCCCTTTCAGTTTTGCACCAATTTAAAACTAGATAAGCATGATATCTATGCTTTATTAAATCCATTGATAAAAATGTCAAAGAGTACAAAGGCAAGCACAAATGTGTTAATGACTAACTTCTTCTGGTCCTTAAATCAGTCCCAAATTTACCTAATTCTAACATTGAGTATCCTCTCTCTCCATCTCTGACACAAGGAGAGTTTATCCCTTCATCTACCAATTTAGCAATTCTATGGAAAAAGAAAAATTTTAAAAGATGTTATGCCGGTGTTAGCTGTTCATGATGTTGGCTTCCTTTTTTTTTTTTTTTTAATAGTTTTTATTTACCAGATATTTGCATGGGTAATTTTACAACATTGATAATTGCCAAACCTTTTGTTCCAATTTCCCCCCCTCCCCCATGGCAGGTCGACCAATACATGTTAAATATGTTAGAGTATAAATTAAATACTATGTATATATATATACATGACCAAACAGTTGTTTTGCTGAACAAAAAGAATCGGACTTTGAAATAGTGTACAATTAGCCTGTGAAGGAAATCCAAAATGCAGGTGGACAAAATTAGAGAGATTGTGAATTCTATGTACTGGTTCATAGTCATCTCCCAGAGTTCTTTCACAGTTCATTACTGCTCTATTGGAACTGATTTGGTTCATCTCATTGTTGGAGGGGATGGCTTCCTTTTTTAAGTTTATATTACTTTCTAGAATTATATTAATAATTAAAGTCAAGCATCTACTATTTTCCCTTTCTTGGAACTGAAACAGTCTCCAATTCTATATCATTTCTTCCATTTTTATGAACTTTCAAAAATCACTGAAATTCCACTTTTAATACTCTGGAATTCAGTTTGTCTAGGTCTTATGATCTGGATCCATCCAGGACATCCAGGTGCTCTTATTATTCCTTTCCTTATCGTAGGTTTTAATTCTGTTAGCCATTTTTGTTCTATATTTTCTAATCTTAAGATTATTCCTGGCAGAGAAAAAAAGAAGCAAAGTAACAACTGAAATATTCTAGCTTCTTTCCATCACCCATTATCGTTCCATCTAATCTGAGAAGTTTTCTATGTCCATCCTTGAAATTTTTGTCTAATATAGTTTTTTAAAACATCTCTTTGAGTTCTTTCCATTCTTTTCCAGCATCAGTTTCTCATGAGTTTTAATAGTCCCGATGCTATTTATATACAATTATGATACTGTCTTCTGGTATTTGCCCTTCCAAATTGGTGCCTTTTATTTTATTTTTTAGTGTCTTTTAAAAATCTAAATTTGTCAAAGAGTTACCTGTGTATCTACATTGATCTTTTTAAACAATTCCTCCACTTCTTCCTCATTGAAACTGTTTCTCTTTGGAGTTCCAGAATTTGTTCTTTAAAAGTTTTATATCTCTTGTTGGCTGACTCTGTTTTAGATCATGGTACTACTGCACCTCTTCCTAACCTAACCTCTGATGTCTGCTGTGTAATAATAAATGGTAGACATCAGAAGATGCTTAGTTCCCTTCTCTCCTATTCACAAATTCTAAGACAAAGGGATCACTTCCCTTAAGAGTCCCCGTCAATTCCATCTTCACAAACTCTTTTTCCCCTTGGTGGTCAGAATGAGGTTGAGAAGAACAGTTTACTCCACTGCATTTTTTTTTCCTAAAGGAAGATCCTATCATTTCCTCCAATAAATATTCCCTGTATTCTGCTAGTTACATGGAGGATTTAAAAAAAATTGGAACATGAGGTTTTGCAAGGGTGAATGTTGAAAACTATCTATGAATATATTTTGAAATGAAAAAAGTTTTAAATAAAAAAATAATGTGCCAAAGTCTAAATAGCCCTAAAAAGAGAGATGTTCTGGCAGCATCTGCCTTTACTACATGCCATGCTTTCTATGTTAAGCGGGTACCCTTAGCTCAGTTCACAGCAATTCTCATCAAAATATCCATATTAAGTGCCAGACTATAAATACAAAGAAAAAAGGCATCTTTCTGACATAAGGACATAGGAGGAACGTTTAGAGAAAGTGAAGATAATTATATTGGAAAAGAGATTTATGGAGGATTCACTGGCTAACTTTAAGTTTCAGAAAAGTCATGCAAGGAGGGATTTGCTTTGTTTGCTTTGGTTATACAGAGCAAAAGTAGGAACAAATGGGGACAAATTACAGAAGGGCAAATTTCTGGTCACCAGAAGGCAAAAGTCCTAACAGAGGAAGCTCTCTGAAAGTAGAATGGCTCTGTCATGTAGAAGACAGCATTCTTCATTAGCAGAGATACTCAGAAAAGGCGTGTCAGGAATGTCCTAAAGGGACATCCTGAAGGAATGTTCAATTCCTGCCCTCCTCATTTCTGTTTTCTGGACCTACCCATGTCCATGCTGCTAGTTCCTGCTTTGTCCTGATGCTGGCCCACTGGCTGAAATTCATTCTCAGTTTTATTCTCTTTCTCTTTCATTCTCTCTCTGTGTGATTTTTTCCATTTAATAATATTTTATCTTTTCCCAAGTACACGAAAAGATAGTTTTCAACATTCATTTTTGTAAGAGTTTGATTTCCAATTTTTCCCCTCTTTTCCCTCCTTCCTCTCCAAGATAACAAGCAATTTGGTATAGGTTATACATGTACAATCATTTTAAACATATTTTCATATTAGTCATGTTGTGAAAGAAAAATCAAAACAAAAGGTAAAAGCTACAAGAAAGAAAAGCAAAAATAGTATGCTTCCATGGACATTCAGTCACCATAGGTCTTTCTCTGGATGTGGATGGCATTTTCCATCCCAAGTCTATTGGAATTGTCTTGGAACAATCTATTACTGAGAAGAGCTAATTCTGCCACAGTTAATCATCACACAAGGTTACTCTGTGTGTGCACAGTGTTCCCCTAGGTCTGTTCGCTTTACTCAGCATCAGTTCATGCAAGTCTTCCCAGGTTTTTCTAAAAACCATCTGCTCATCATTTCTTATAGAATAATAATAATATGCCACTGCTTGCATATACCATAACTTACTCAGTCATTCCCCAACTGGTGGGCATCCATTCAATTTCCAGTTCCTTGCCACCTCAAAAGAGTTTTGCACATGGGGGTCCTTTTCCACCTTTTATGATCCTTTTGGGATAGAAACCTAGTAGTGGCATTCCTGGATCAAAAGATCTGCACAGTTTTATACTGGCTGAAATTCTCCATCAATTTAGAGCTCCCAAACTAGTCAAGTCCTAACAGGCCAGGACATGTGAAAGTTAGTTTCTTTAGTCCTAAAGCAACAGTTCCTACAGCTAGATGACAAAATTCCGTCACCCACTGTTTCACCAAAGGGCTTTACATGGCCCTCTATAAACTTTTAGAAGAATTAGGTTATGGTAAAGCTGTAGAGAGATACCAGAAATACATAATCATGCCAACATGCTTATGAAATAGTACTATTATACCATTCTTACTGTCATGATTCCGACTTTTCTTAACATTATCCTTCCAAAACAAAAATGCATTTGTTATTTGGGAGTCTCACTGCTTCAGTTCCTAACATTCTATGGAGAGACAAAAATTTGATTTAAGTCAGAAGACCTGGGTTGAGGTGATGGCTCTGCAAGTGACTATGGGAAATTATGGACAACCACCTTCTTCTCCTTGGCTTTAATTTTCTCATGTGCCCAGTGAGAACTCCTCTAAGGCTACTTAAATTTCAGATGCTCTATGACAATAGGCATTCTACAAATATTATTGTAATTAAGGAAAAGACATGGTTTTCTTTTTATTTGAATCACATACATCATTGCCGCAATCAAGTTTTTAACATTCTAAATCTTAGGGTCCATTTTACTTTTATTTGTTGTGATGTCTCTGTGTAAGGATGAGCTCTTAGCATAATAATTAGTGTTTGAATAAATGCAAAGATTCAAGCATTTGGGACAAGAACTCGTTATTGCTAGAAAAACTGAAAATCAATTTGGCAGAGACTAGGTATAGACCAAAATTTCATATCATATACTAAGACAAGGTCAAAATGGGTACATTATTTAGACATTAACAATGATATCATTAGCAAATTAGGGGAGCATGGAATACTTTACCTGTCAGATACATGGGTAATGAAATAATTTATAAGCAAGAGATAAAGAGCATTATGGATTATAAACTAGATAATTTTAATTATACTAAATGAAAAAGCTTTTACACAAAAGAGTGCAGCCAAGATTAGAGAGAAAGTAGAAAATTAAGGAAATATTTTACAAGTTTCTTTGACAAAGGCCTCATTTCTCAAATATATAGAGAACTGGCCTCAAATTGATAAGAATACAAGTCATCATTTCCCAACTGACAAATGGTCAAAATGTTATGAAGATGCGGTTTTCAGAAGAAATCAAAATTATCTATAGTCATTTGAAAAAATTCTCTAAATCACTATTGATTAGATAAATACAAATTAAGATAATTCTTATGTATCCTGACATATTTATCTTGGGTAGTATGACAGAAAAGGAAAGTGACAAATACTGGAGGGGATGCAGGAAAACTGGGACATGTAAGTGGTGTTCCAGTTGTAAACTGATCCAACCATTTTAGAGAACAATTTGGAATTATGCTTAAAGGGCTATACAATTGTGGCTGCCTTTTGAGCCAACAATATTGCTCCTGGGCCTATATTCCAAAAACATCCAAAAAAAGGACCTCTGAATACAAAATATTTATAGTAGCTTTTTTTGTGGTGGCAAAAAAAAGAGAAAATTGATCAATACCCACCAGTTAAGGAATGGCTGAACAGTGGTATATGATTGTGATAGAATACTAATGTGCTATAAGAAATGATGAGCAGGATACTTTCAAAAAACCTGGGAAGACATATGAACTGATACAAAATCAAGTGAGGAGAACCAGAAGAACACAGTACAAATTATCCTATGATTATCAACTTATGGATGATTTTAACTAGTTTCAGTAATAAAATTATCCAAGAAAATTCTCAAAAGCTTAAAATAAAACATTGTATCCATCTCCAGAGAAAGAACTTGATGGAGTCTAAATGCAGATTCAAGGATACTTTTAAAACTTTTTTCTGTATTTCTTTTACAACATGGTTAATATGGAAATTATGCTTTACATGACAGCACATGTATGATCTATATAAAATTACTTGCCTTTTCAAGAAGAGGAAACTGAAAGGGGAGAATTTGGAACTAAAGATTATAAAAAGAAAAGAAATGTCAAAAATTGTTTTTGCATTTTATTGGAACAAATAAAATAAAATAAGAAAATTTTAGCAGTCCAGAAGGACTCCTACCACATCTTGGCCCAAATTTTGCCTATTAGAAGCCAGAAACAAAAAGTAATAGTTTTAATAAGATGCATTCAAATAATACAAGATTAAAAAATCTCCTTTGTTCTTTTCCATAAAACCATTAGCCTATACCAGATAAGCTGTAATAAGATCCTTCAGAGATACAAAGTTGATGAGGAGCTATATTTAACATTTTGCATTCTTTTAGGAATTTCTAATTTGCTAATACTACAAAATTGAAAACAAGATTGGCTTCATTTTTTCTTTAAATTATGAAAACCTTTTTAAGATGGTTTCATTTGAACCAATTCCACCAGTTGCTCCTGCCAGTGAATTTAGTTTTTCTAGCTCCAAAAGAACGACTTTCCTTTGTAATTTCAATTAAGCTTCTGAGTCAAAGCCATGAGACACTCAAATACATGCCCTATGACCTGTCATTTGAATCCTTTTTCAACTTGGCCTCTGAAGTTGAGAACAGAGTAAATAACAACAATTAATATTTCTTTGACTTCTGAGAAATTATCATAGCCAATCATTCTTTTAATAGAGAAGCTGGACATTCCCCCCAAATAATTATCCATCTTAGTGAACTTTCCACCTGGGGCCATCAGAAAAAAAACAACAAAAAACAAACAAAACAAAAAAAAAAAAACATTTTCAGTTGGATAGATGGATACAACCAAAGACAAAGATTTTCAGACTCAAAGAATGCTAAACTTGACTTCCTTGTCATAATTAATGGAACTTTCATTACCATCAAGGAATGTATCAAACACATAAGAAAAAATGTGACTAAGGAAGTGTTCATCAGGAAAATCTGCAGTGAACTTAGCTTTTTCTCTTATGCATAAGTTACATTATAGTAATTTATTGTAGTATATCTTCAATTATGGTAATATCTTCAATATAATTTAAAGATACTCTTGTTTTAACTTATCTCTTCCATTTCCCCCAGGGACCCAACTGGAATTGATCAGTTGGGCAATATAGCTTCTTTCTTTTTCTTGTCTTCTTTCTTTTCCCTCCTTCCCTGTGCTTTGTTCAAAGAATGTAAAATTTAATCCTGAAATCTAACAAGATATTTTGGGATTTAAGAGCTATATTTCTTATTTAAGGTTCACACCTTAAACTTGAATCACTCTGACTCTCATCTATCAGCCAACAATAGGTACTAGGTCAAGCCCCACTTGATCATTGTTTTGGCCCAGATTGGCTCAGAGTGAATGAAAATAGCAATTGTTTCTGTTTTGGCCAGAAACCCTGAGGGTCTTCCCCTTTCAGATTGATATTTTTGGACTAAATAAAAGAAGTCATTTTCTGCTTTATTTCTTGACCTTCAGTCAAACTGAGACCTATTAAAAACCTAAATTTAAGAAGGCCAGGTCTCCCACTGCATCCAGGATCATATCCACTTACCATGATCTTGCCACTGGACCCAGATGGCTCAGGAGGAGAAAGGGAGGTTAATGACTTGACACAGCCCTCTCTCACTTAAATCTAATTCATTTGCATGTCATACCCTCACCTTCCTAATATCATAGTTCTCTTTAAGAACAAAGGACAAACAACAGCAATACATTCTTGAACAACCTCAGTTCATTCTAGGCTTCAGAATTCTTTATATTATATTTACAAATCTATGCTAAGATGCTTTTGATTTAATTTATTGTTCCTTCCTCTTGACAGTATAGATTTAAAAAAAATCTTAAGTATGTCAGAGAACTCCTTGTGTGTCCATATTGGACTTTCAGATAACTCCCCTTTCCTTTCATTGAAGTTGTTCCTCTCTGAGTTTTCAAATTTTCATTCTACAAAAATTCTAATCATTTCTATGTTAATATAACAGGTCTATATCACCTTTCAAAAGCCAAAATTATTTTGAATATATTAAATCTATTTCTCTTGGGTCCCCATCTCTGTAACTTGATTTTCTGGGTTTTCTCTGTAACATCCTCCAAAAAATTTCTGTGAGTTGTATTTTTAAAGTGGCATGCTTTGGGAGACTCTCAAGAGTAAAAGCTGCATAGCAGGTACCAATCTGTACTGGCAGAAGAAGTTCCATATTGGGAGTTTCTTCCACCACTGAAATTTCCATTCTAGTTTTTAAAAATCTCTCAGAAATACATTTTAAAAATCCTTATGAGGAAATGTAGCACTTTGCATTACTTCAAGAAACCTTTCAGAAAATATTATCATCTTAAACAAGCCCTTATTTCTAAGGAGTATTTTGAAAAGCAGTCTCAAAGCTATCAAATGACTGTGAGGCTTTGGACTTTCACAGGCTAGGAGGAAATTATAATAATGCGTTTTCTTTATCACTGGATCATGAAGATATTGGATTCTGAAGGAAAATGGAGTTTACCTTAGGACATGAAGAATTTTTTAACTGCAAAGAAAACCAAAGTGAGAAGTTGGGCTTGCAAAATTGTTAGTTGATGATCTGACAAGAACTTTTCTTTCTTTTTGTACTACCTATCTTTTTTCTTTTTTACATTCTTAATATTTTTCCCAATTACATAAAGACAGTTTTTAACATTTGTTTTTTAAAATTCTGAGTTGCAAATTCTCTCACCATCTCTTTCTCCTACCTTCTTTCTGAGAAGGTAAGCAATTTGATATAGATTATACAGGTACAATTAGGTAAAATGTGTGAAATGAACTTTTCAAAGACATATGAACATACAACAGTCATTCTGAGAGCTTTAACAGTGTGATTAACTTAATGAATTATGAAGCACAAGAAATTAGAACAGCTTGGGCAAGAGGCAATCCAATCTTTAGGAATGAGGATGCATAAGGTATTCTTACTTGTTTTATTTTAGGAGACGATATGACCCAAGTTGAGGCAATGAATGAGCAGCTATCATGTTGTATATTGACTTACTGAAGGTGACTAGACACCATCAAATCCAAATCTCTCATTTTATGGAGTAGATAATAGATATCACAAAAATTCATGCTACCTCTTTTCCTATTTAAAACACAGATTATAAGTGTGAAATCTTACTGCTGAAAATTAGACCTTAAATTGCTCTATAAAGTAACCCAAAAGACTTATATGAACTGACACAAAGTGAAGTGAGCAGAACCAAGAGAACACTGCATTCAATAACAAGACTTTTATAGACTTGGCTCTTCTCAAAAATGTGTTATTTCAAAGCAATTCCAAGAGAATGGGGATGGAAAATGCCACTCACATCCAGAGAGAAAACTATGGAGACTGAATGCGGATCAAAGCACAGTATTTTCACCTTTTTTGATTTTTTTTCCTTTTTCATGTTTTTTTTTCCCTTTCAGTCTGATTTTTTCCTGCACAATATGACAAATATGAAACTATTTTAAAGAACTGCACATATTTAACCTATATCAGATTGCTTGTTCTCTGGGGGAAGCTAAGAGAAGGAGGGAGACAAATCTGGAACACAAAGTCTTACAAAAATGAATGATGACAACTATCTTTACAACCATTTCGAAAATAAATTACTATAGAAAAATTTTTAAATTAAAAAAACATTAAAAAAAGAAATCCAAGAACTAAGTCAGGTAACTGGTAAATTACAACTGATAGGATAATTCAAATTAGCAACATTTTTATATAAACTCCATCTGCTGTCAAATTCAAATATATATTAAATATTACTTTAATGAAAACAATTTTTTAAATGCACCTGGAAAATATGACCTCATCTTTTCTTTACTAACAACTGGTTATTTGCCAGAGTAGTCAAACAAAGGATGAGATTCTGCTTTCTCTGCAACTGACTCTATGTTTTGTATGTGGGTTACTCTACCTTAATTTACGTATTTGTACAGGTGACATACTGTATCTAAATTTGTCAGGAACTATTTAGTAGTGTATTTATTAATATAGTGATTCACCTGTGTTCATTCCCATTCTAGATCTGCCACTGATTTTCAATGTGCTCTTGGATAATATCAAATTAATTTTCCTTCCCTTTAATTTCCACACCTGTTAAGTGGATCTACTACTTCTTGCACTCTAACCTCATATTTGTACAATACAGGCTCATAATCTTTCCACTGTAGCAGATTTCCTCTAATCAGGAAACACAAGGCCAAATATAATTAGGATGGCAGAATCCAAAGACAAACAGAAAGACTTGGATTTTGTCTATAATTTTATACTGTGTTTCCTTTCAATCTTAAAATTAAAAACTAGCTATTCTTCAAATGGAAATTATTTTGGGATTTTTTTTCCTAAAAGGAAATATTTATTATGCAGGCAGCAGTTCTGAATCAGTCAAAAGGCATTTATTAAGCACTTAATGTGTGCCACACTATGCTAAGTGCTAGGGATACACAGAAAAGCAAAAGACAGCTTGCCCTCAAAGAGCTCACAATCTAATGGGATAGACAACATGCAAAGGTATATACAGCAGAAATTAGAGATATCAACACAGGGAAGGTTCTAACATTAAGATAACTAATGTAAACATGTTTCTTTTCAGAGGTATGCAAATTTTAGCTACTGTTATCTTTTTTGTTTCAGAGTTGTGGTAAAGATTGAGCAAGGTTATATACACAAACTGATTGCTGATTTGTAAAACGTTACAGAGGAATTCCAAGAAACTCTGATGGACTTGTATATAGTCTGTGAATTGGTCAAGATATACTGATAATGAAAAGAGATTTGGTTAGCCAATATACTGATAAGGAAATGAGAGATTTGGTTAGTCAAAGGTTAGCCAAAAGACACTTATCAGGTATCTACTACATGGCTGGCACTGTGCTAAGTGCCAGGGATACAAAGAATGGTAAAATTCAGTCACTGCTATCAAGAGCTCACATTCTAATGAGGGAGATAAGACGCAAACAACTATAAACAAACAAACCTAATAGAGGGAAAAACTGGAGATAAACAATAGAGGGAAGGCCCTAGCATTAAGGTAAGTACTTCAAGTAAATTTATTTTCAGAGCTATGTAAAATTAAGCTATTGTTATTTTTATTGTTTGACAGAGGATCAAAGTAATGTACAGACTAACTGCTAAGCTGTAAAATGCTATAGAAACATTCCAAAAAACTTCCATGGACATGTGTACAACCTGTGAACTACTCAACATATAATGTCGATGAAATGCCAAAAGTAAGATGAAAGATGCCAAGTCACATTGAGCCATTTTTATGTGCTAGAAAGTTTTCAGTAATAATTATATATGAAACCAAATACATTAAGGAATGACAACTAATTATTATTTCTTGAGACCTAGATGGTTTCTTACTGTCTCTTGAACCCATACCAAATCTGTCCCCCATGACAAAAAGTTAGGGGAGATATAAGAGTCTTGAGATCAAAGCCAAAAATAATAGAAAAAAAAACCAACTACAAAACCAACAACAAACTACAACTAATACAACTGTTTTTGTTGTTTCTAATGGGCTAAAGGGGGTGATCAAGGAGCAAAGATAAAACTAAAGATAAAAAGGGATATTTTTCAATTGCAGAGACCAGAATTAACCATTATTAAGAGAACTTCTATCACTGGTATTGAAGAGACTTTGGTTACAAGTAGAAACAAAAGCTGGTTGTGGTCAACAATGAAGCAGTACAACAGGCAAGAGAAAACTTGTAGACCTTTTCTGAAATAAATCATCAATATCAAATCTCAGTTACTGGACTTGGTTCTGAGACCATCAGCTAGGAGACAGCATCCTTCTCCTATTGGGATATCGTAACCAAGCACCTCTGTTATTAATAAATTTCTATTGATAGCTCAATTTAGCACACATGTAAGAAAATGTTAGTTCATTCTGTGTCCTGAAGAACAGCTAGCAGAAAGAGCTAACAATTTCATCCATCTGCGATAACAATGGTCATCTCGTCCTCTTTAGTACTTTGAAACTTTGAAATAGTAGTTCTTACTATGGGGTTAGTGACAAGAACAGTGGGCTTGGTGTTGAAAAAAGTGAAGTTGAGCTGTGCCACTTGGGACAGTGAATGAATCCCTTTAACTTTCAAAACCTTTTTTCCTATTTGGTAAAATGGGCTGATACTCAAGCACAATAAAATCCCTCTGAAAAATGTCAAATACTATAGCTAGTATACTATCACCTGGTTGATGTGAGAATCAAATGAGGTAATATCAACTATAAACACTAGGGAAATCTGAGTATAATCACAGTTGTTTACATCTGTTTCTTCAGAACACTCAAATTTTTTTCATGTGTTTGTTTTGGTTGCCTATTATAACACTCTGCACCCTGGTACTTTATGTGTGTGTGTGTGTGTGTGTGTATATATATACATATATATATATATATATATATATATATATATATATATATATATATATATATTTTATAGATATATATGTGTGTATGTATGCACCAATGTTCTACAAGCCCAAAAAGATTGCTTTGACCATTTAGATAAAGAATAACTGATGATCTTCCATTTCTCCCCAGTGGACATTCTCCTCGAACTCAGTTCTTAAGAATCATAATTCCATTAATAATTCCAGTTTCTACTATTAGGAGAACTTCATTCTAGCCATATATTGAAGAATATTCCTTATGTAGAATGGCATTTGATTTAATTGCTCTATTCATTAGAGATTGGTTTCATCTCTCAATCTTTTAATTGAAAGACAGGTACCATTAAAGGGCTAAAACAGACTTCTAGTGAAAATCACCCGGTCTTTTGAAGGAGAGCAACTCAGATATTACAGCTTGACAGATTGATCACATTTGTATTATTGGTACTGTCAGATCTAATAGGTTCTATTTATAAATCAAAGAAATCTAGTCTGATGAGCTTTTAATTTCAGCAAACCAACTGTTAATCCAGAATATTTTGGGCTGGGTTTGATGTGAGAGGGTGTGGATGAAAGCAACCCTTTTCTCTCAATTAAAATGCATTAATCTTATAGTGGACCCTAAGAAGATGCACGAGCAATTCTTAGCAGTAGACCCCAAAATAAAATGGAAATCTACCAACTTTCAACAAAATCAATATATTAACCAAGTTATGCTTAAAATAAGGAAGGGAACAAGTGCTTTTGTAATCTAAGCTTTGGTAACAGAACACATTGGGGCTTTTTATTAGAAGATGTTTTGCTTATTTTAGTCATAAAGACCTCGTGAATTCATTTAACAAAATACAAGGACCCTGTGAAGTAAGTGTTCATGTTACTATTATTACCCTCATTTTACAAATAAGAAAATTGGCTATTAGAAGGTTAATGATTTCCTAATATATTTCAAAGAAAAAGATTCATACCCAGGATTCTCAACACCAAGTCTAATGCACTTTCACTATATTGTTTTCATTCTCCAAATCAAAAAATTTGGTATAATTTCTCAGGGGAATTAAAGAATAATTTATGGAACTAAAATATGTAGGGTATTTAATGAAGAAGGAAACAACTCCAACTAAATTTACTTTAGCACTAATCATTTTAATAATAACTTGTGCATTATAAATGGTTGCTAATCACTAGATCAAAAGAGCTCACAGAGAGATTATTTTTATCTCTAGCCTCAACTCAAATCAAAGGACCACAGCGTTTTAATTCAGCCACAGAGCTAGAAGGAAATTTACTTTGTATATATTTTATATTTAATTATTTATGTACACATGACATGTACAAAGTAAGGACCTTTGAATGCACAGGGCGTTTCAGTTTCGTTTCTATATCCCCACTGTCTAGCACAATGTCTATCAAATAGGAAGTGCTGAATAAATGCTTAGTGATCAATTGAGTGACCTAACCTATTCTCCCCTCCTTCTATCTCTGAGATACAAGTGATTTACTATCTTATTCTCAAAAACCTATAGAAAGGTTACCTAACATCCCTTTCTGAAAAAAGTTGCAGTTTCTCCCAAAATCTATGTTCTGGGAGGCTTCCCTGATAACTAGCCTCCATTCCTCCTGAAGTTAATACTCATTAAGGAAATTGTACTTTTACAGAAAAAGAACTGTTGCTCGACCTTTCCCCCTTTCAAAGGCCTGTGCTTCAATTCTCTCTTTTCCAGATTAACACACAGGAGCTGGCTCAATCCTATGGTCTATCTAGACCTCTTGGCTGTGATGAGCCAGCAAAGGATGAAGGGATTGGCTGTCTTCTCAAAATCATCTCACAGACTGAGCCTCTGCCCCAAACACTTCTAGTTTCCCTTTCTAATGGGTTCATTGTAGAACTCAGATCCCTAAAGTGCCTGAAACTCTCTGGCATCTATCTTTATGACCTATGTGATTCACTAGGGCTATCTAAGAAACATTCTTAAATGAGGCGATGGGGAGGGAGGCAGGAAAGGAGGGGGAATAAGCATTTATTAAACACTTACTATGTGTCAGAGGATGTGCTAAAGACTAAATAATTTCCAGCTTTCTTGTGTGATATTTCTCTCCATTTCCTCCCCTTAAGAGTTTGCCCATATATCCTCAAGAGCTGCCTTCTTCCCAATTGAGGAGGTGCTGGGTAGATATCTTTGATTCCCTTCTCCTCCCACCTACCCTAAGCCACTGAACTTTATTGTGTTGGGGTTCCTTTTCTATATTAGCCCCTCATTTTCCACTCCCCAAAGTATTTTATATCTGCTGAGGTTTATTTCTTAGAATCAAGTCCAGAGTATTTCATTTGC
The DNA here is from genome assembly GCF_048593235.1 of Sminthopsis crassicaudata. Taxonomy (NCBI): domain Eukaryota; kingdom Metazoa; phylum Chordata; class Mammalia; order Dasyuromorphia; family Dasyuridae; genus Sminthopsis; species Sminthopsis crassicaudata. The sequence goes on along the minus strand of NC_133623.1, from coordinate 40,690,743 downwards.
ACATGAATCCCAAATATATTACAGAAAAAATACTGCATTATCAAAAAAAAAAAAAAACAAAACAAAAAACCGTACCTATTTTCACGTCCGGTTTGGCATCCTGTCCATCAAAGCGAGGAAAGCTAAAACCAGTTATTATAAGGCTAATTGGCCTTAAGGAAACACACAAAAACCGCAGAGTAGACCACTTTCCACTCCCATTGTGAAGACAGCCCAAACTATCATAACAGAGAGATATATTTTGGAAGTTTGCTACAGACTCTTTCCCTTGCTTGGCTAAATATATTCATAGGAATTACAGGGCCATGATAATAGTTGTTTTATGATAAGGTTCAAGAGAAAAAATAGAAGCATGGCTCTGGGAAGTTTTTCTACAAATTGGGGCATTTTCATGATTCTGGGTTCCTACAGCTTCCCTACGTTAGTGAATTCAATTGAAGTTTAAAAAAAAAATTAGGACACTGAATTCACCATATATTTCTGATTGGCTAATAAGAAATTTGCCCTAAGTTATATCAGAGAAAAAGTATTTAAGCAAAAACTTTTGAGGTATAGTAAAAGATTTAATTTCTATGTAATTTCAGAAATATCTAAGATTATAAAGATATACAGTTTATTCCCTTTCTTAGAAGTTAATCAATAATAATAAATGATAACAACAATAATAGTAATAGCTAGTATTGACATAATGACTTCTATGTGCCAGCATTGTGTCCTTAGTTCTGCATATATAATCTGTAACCTTATGTTATTGCCACCCTGATTTAAGATCAAATGGTGACTTTAGCCTAGGGCATTTTTTTATTTTTGATTAATGTTTATTAACAATTCCTTGCCAAAATGGGCAAAGCCCAAAAACCCTTACCTGGGCCCAGGGCTATGAGTATCAGAGTGCATTTTTATTCCAAACATTTGTAAATTTAAAAAGAATCCCCTATTCCCTGCCCCCCCCAACTATATACAGTGAGAAGGCAAAACCTGGTCTCTATGGAGTGGTTGAGACATGTTTGACGAAAAGACAGAATATTGAACACTACCAAAGAAGATTCCCATGGCATTCAACTTGAATCACAGAGAGCAAATAAAACATCCGAATACTATGTCCTGGAGGTGATCAGAGAGGGAGAGGAATCCCATTCTCTTCTAAAGGAATAAACAGAAACTGTCTCAGCTTTACAGGTCCAGAACCTACATTGTTCAGGACTTTAAGGGCCAAAGCGATGTCAAATTCAAGGTTGCTACCTCAACAATTTGGGAGAGACAGTGTTAGCTTCGAATGATTAATGCTGATGTGTTGATGATTTTCCCCTAAGTCTCATTTTTTCTATACAAAGGTTCAATTTCTATCAAGGTCAATTTTCCCCACAGTGCCAATGAGTATTTTTAATGTTGTATTTTAATGTTATCTGACAAGAATTTTTAGTCCAAAACTTTGCCTAATGCCAGCTAGTGGCCGGTGACAGGGGAAAACATTGGAGCAAAAGCAGTCAAGGGACTTCTCTTAATTTTTCTGGAGGAAACACGAAATTGAAAGAGTACTGGATTTGGAGCCAGAATACCTGGATTTGAAAGCTGCCTCAACCATCTGTTACCTGTGTCATCTGAGGCAAAGGAATTTATCCTTTCCAGGGCTTGGTTTCTTTAATTCTCAAATAAAGATGTTGAACTAGATTTTCTCTAAGGTGCCCTCCATCTCTGATTCTCTCATCATTACCATACATATTAACACGGTACATATGCACACACACCATACAACTTACCGATGGGTACAGGTATCCCTCGCTGTTCATCGCCAGATATAATTTTGTTTGGACTCCTTGAATGGCCACCACTCGTAACCCCACAGGTATGAGGTTAAACAGTGCTGAGATGGGAAAAAACAACAAAATATTACAACCATTATTTCCATACAGATAAACATGAAAAAAACAGTTTGTCTTCACTATACATAGATTGTCCCAATCTACAAAAGCAGATGCTTTCCTATGAAAGATGCACCTGTTGAGGACACAATCTTTTTTTTCCCAATTGGTAAGTATTTATTCTCTTTCTCCCCAATAAGGAAACAAAAATTATGTTGTAGCATTCTAAAATCCTAGAGATTCTAGTTGGGGGGGGGGGAAGAGTAAAATTGCTAGGAAAACTAGAAAGCCTACTGGCAGGAATCAGAACACAATTTCCATTTGTATTTTAAAAAACCCAAGCAGTATATACATGTGGCTAAACCTTTTAGTGATGGTTAAAGAATATAGACCCCCTCCAAAAAAAAAAGCTGGGCTTTTTTGACATCACCAAGGTGAGGTTAGAGTGTCTCCTTTGTCTCTATTGAGAAGTAATTCCCAGGCTATCAAATTTCCCTTTATGGGCTGCTATGGATACAGGCTTAGTTTTGGTTTGGACCCACTAGATATTATTTCTCTAGGACACAATTATACCCCAAATCTACAATTGATTTGGGGGAGTAGTCAAAGGCTTGGAACAATGAAATAAAATCACAGTTTCCACCCAGGTTTCAGTACTATGGAATTAGGCTACCTGAATTTTTTAAGCAAGTTGAGAAGACAACATAATATAAGAAAGACTTTCAGGCATAGTTAGCTCACTGACCACCTCTTTCAAATTCAATTTCTAAAATCTATTTAATTATATTATAGATATCGTACACCCTCAGAATTCCATGGGAAAATAAAGCATATTTCAAAAATAAATTCTGAAGTTTGAAAATAAAAGTGGACAAGCTGTTTCCCAGGGTAGAGAAGGCTGTTTTCATCTGTTAGGGGGTTACTGAGTGCCTAGCAAAGTACCCTGGTTCCCTACACTGCAGATATGCGGCTTACCATCTACTAACATTGCAGAACCAAAGGAGGCTCTACGTCTCTCTTCTCTCCTTTTCCTACATCTTTTGGTCCTCCTTCCTCAACTCCAGTCTGCCTTTCTTCCTTCCATTTTGTATTTTTCCTTTGCTTTCTCTCTCATTATCACGATAGATGTGATTGATAACGCCTTTCTGACACATTAAATAAATATTTATATATGTATACACAGACACACATGTAATTATTAGTTTTACATTCCATTTTTAAAACAGGCAAATTGAATGCCTTACATTGTGTGTGTGCGTGCAGGCTAACATGGCAACCTGAACAGATAAAATACCCTCTTAACACATTACCCCCCAGGTTTTTTGATGGAATTATTCTGTTTTCTTCCAGAGGTTTGGTATCATGCAGAAAAGAAGTTTATTTGAAGGTTTCCTATTTTCACAAAGAATCTTGCAAATGAATGAGTGGGGGGAGGAGGAAATTCAAAAACTAGACTACATGTTTAACCCAAGATGTTTCTCCTTTGCAATGGTAAAGAGCCAAGTAATGCTAGCAGCTATAGAAGGTTAGGAAGAGATGCAACAGGGATCCAACAGGCCATGGTGCTTGTTTGAGGGTTACATACAAATACATAATCCTGTACTGTTTTAAACATACACAGCACAGTCTAAACATCTGTCTGAGCCTGCTGAGGGAATGCAAAGAGACCATCAGGTTAGCACTGTCAGTCTGGCAAAATGCTGAGAATTATAGCATTAAGCAACTCTTGGAATAGTCTATTCCAACCCTTTTATTTTTAAATTGCCTATTTCCAGCCATTTAAAATGTCCATTTGTCCTGAAACATTCCCATGGTAGTCTTCCTTAAAGGAACTAAATCTTCAGAGGATCAAGGGCTGTTTACCCTAAACCTTGCCATTGGGAAGTAGCAAAGGTCACAGGCATTTTACATTTATTTCTACTGGAAACACTGGGCTCTGGTTGGGTTTATTTTATTTTTACTTGCAGAGTAGGAGCAAGCGGGCAGGCAGCTGGTGAGAAAGAGGCCCACATTGTGTTTCACCATTAGTAGGTTTTACTGTGTGAAACCTACACCCAGACTCTGCTCACAATCGCACACCACTCACTGAAGGAAACCGGTGGGCGTCCTCCCCCTACCAGCTGTCTACTCACTCCCACACTGTGAATAAAAATATAACAGTACATTTTTTAAACATAGTGCTTGCAAGAGAATCTTTTGGAGGCAGTCCGTGCACCTTCCTTTCAAGACATTAAGGACCAGCATTATCGATTTCCTCTCACCGTGGATATTTGCCGAAGATCGTCAGGCAGTGCTTCTGAGCAGAGATGGTTACCGGGAGTCTACCGAAGGAAGTGTGAGGTCCCCCCAAGGGGGAGGAGCTTGCTTCTCCTGTCTCAGTATACATATTGCCCCAACATTCCCAACCCTGATCATAGGAGTACACCCACAGGAGAAATTCACAAAGCTACAGGGATTTTCTTTGGTGAATCTCTCTTGGATTTTTCACTTAAATTCAGGGTGTTGCTGATGAGGAGCTAGGACATATTGTACAGTTCAAAATATAAGCATTCACACCACATGTCACTGATGGCACCCCATTCACTACTCATATTAAAAGCGGTGCCCTTCTGTTGTGTGACACAGCTTGTAAGCCAGTAGCTCATGCTATATTTGACAATGCAACACACATCCCTGTAGCTTGGTCTATATCAGATATGTGCATATGTTATATAATGGGATGCTGGTCCCTTGTGCAGTTGTTGATTGATGATCACTAATGCCAAGGGAAAATGGCATAGTTTTATTGCCAGAAAGGCAATTATATTATTTAAAGGGGCCATGGTTACAAAATGCTGAGGACCTAAACCGTTTTCCCCAGCCCACCCACACTAGGACCTTACTGTAAGGTCTAGAGTCATAGGCTAAGAAGGTACTAAAATATGTCAAAATCCGATTTGCATATTGCCAAAGGTGACAGAGACATTCAGAAAATGGCTCAGTCTCTTTAGTTTTGCTGGAGAGTCATAACCTCCTTACTCCTCAGGCCACTGTTTATAAGCACAAAAATGGCCATATTTGATTTTCACCTCCCTAATCTTGCCTCCTGTGCGCTTCATGTTTTTAATGAGAGGTGAAATTGGGAGGAAAATTCCAAAGAACATGATGAGCCACAAAACAGGCTAATGAACTGACCCCTGTGTATTACAATCTTCAGTTTTACTTTTTTTTCTATTTTCTTTTACCCAATAACACAAATATCCGTGGAAACCCAACAAAAATGAGTCAACAATAACAAAAGGGGAAAGAAAGAGCTTGTTAAAATTCTCCCTTCGTCACTGTTTTCTTCTAGGGATACACATTAATTGGGCTTAGTTGGCTAAAAACCTTTTTTAAAATAAGGAGACTAGTCTGGATCACAATACAAAATTGAGCATCTCAGGTGGGAGGCAGAGAATCAGCATCTTTCTCCATTCTCTTTTTGCAAGAGAGGAGCTCTTCTTCATGAAGTATAACATGAATTGAAACATACTATCAATAAAAGTTAGTGAATTTTATTTAGGAAGCTAAGACAAATCCATTAAATCTCTTAACTCTCTTTGCTGGTTTGAGTCATAGACTGGAATGGAAAGTTACTATCTGATATACCTGTTCTCTCTGATTTCTCTTCATAAAAAGGAGGCAAATTTCTCTAATTTTGGAGATAGTGATTTAGCTTCATGTAAGCTACAGAAACAGCCCTTTCTCTATATAAATATAGCTTATCATCCCACAGAACTCAATGTATTCTCGTACTTGTCAGTTTGTCTAAATTGGTCAATTTCTTGAAGGCAGAAATAATAAAAGTCTCTTCATACAGGTAGGAAATGATGACAGGTTCGACAAATGTGGTGTCCTTATAAGTTTAAAACAGATGTCTTCTTGAACTTTCGAAGGGACAGTGCAAGATATTCTTCCGAGAAAAATAGCCATCACTGCTCCCAAAGCTGTTACATTAAAGCAGTTTCCATGAACCGCCTATCGTCTCTTCCTTTTCAAGGGAAAATACATTATTTATAAAGGCTGATGTTCTCATGATGAGAATTTTATTGGACTGACATTTACCACTGTAATGAATCTGTGTTATGGAAGCTTAAATGTGTGATACCCACATGTATCTTAGAAATAAATAAATAGACTCGGGCAAGTGTGAGGAACACCAATTTGCTTAATCATGCCTTTGGCCTAGCATGTCAGAATGACCAATAACAGAAAACCAATCAAAATTAAATATCTCACTAAGATAGTAAAGAGAGAAAACTAAATAAAATTCCATAAGCACTTATTAATTACAGACTATATTAATAAAACAGGAATAGAAAGATATGTTTGCTTGAGGCATTTAAAAAACTTTTGATGAGAAAGTTATAAATATTTCAAGGAATAATTCTGTGATTCTGTATCTCTTCTGCCCTTTTTGAGGAAAAAGAACATGATAGATTATAAAACATTTTTTTATTTTTTATCACTTGATTATGTTTTTTTTTCTTAAAGATCATTTAGGGCACAAAATAGCCTTTAAAAATTAAATGGAGACACTAGGGGGTTAGATTTCCTAGCCCTTGGTCACTTTAGCAATCAATGCTATGTCCAACACATTTATTCCTTATTCTGGTGCTGTTCCTGTGTCATGGTGTGCCAATAGCTACTACCTGATTGGACTGCTGCCGATAGCTTCAATACACCTAAAAAAAGAGTGAGCTGGGGCATTAGGCTCTTTTGTAATACAGTTGTTAAAAATGTTCCATGGAAATTCCTTTCCATAGTGTGGTCACAAATTTAATTAAAATTTAAGACAGCAGAGAGAAGAAGAGAGAAAGAGAAAAAAAGAAAAGAAAAGGAAGGAAGGAAGGAAGGAAGGAAGGAAGGAAGGAAGGAAGGAAGGAAGGAAGGAAGGAAGGAAGGAAGGAAGGAAGGAAGGAAGGAAGGAAGGAAGGAAGGAAGGAAAAGAAAAGAAAAAAGAAAAGAAGAGAAGAGAAAAAAGAGGGAAAAAAGAGGTACACATATTGGGGAAATGAAGTGCACAAATGGTACCATATAAACTAGATGCATTCGATTAAAACCCCATGGCAAATCAAAGCAGGGATGGAGCTTTGACTGTCTGAATAAACATAGCTGTTCTATCTAGAAAAAAAAAATCATTAAAAGTATTATGGATTGAATTAACTTTATCAGTCTTTTTACAAAGAATAAAAAATGAGTCAAAATTTTTTTTATTTCCTTAAAAAAAAAACACACACATGTGAACAATGAATTCAGAATAATAATTATCTTCTATGTGGATGCTAGAGAAGGTGCTGAAGATAAAATTGGGTGAGACCTTGAGGTTGGGTGTGGTCAGTTAATATCTAAAACAGGAATGAGCCTTCCTTTCTGCAGTAGAAGTTGCAGATTTTCATATGGAGTCTGATACACCATTCCAATGAACAGTTCTCCTATCAGAGCATTGTTCAAATTCTGGTAGGCACACAGTATTATTCTATGATCATGATGTTCTACCCATTAACATCCTTGAAAAAAAATTGATGAAACTAAAACTCAGCTTTACACATCACTGAGAACTGGTCAGCAATGCAAATGACAGGTAGATGTAAATTAAGGGATGTTCACTAGGATATTGCCAGTCACATATACTTTAATATTAATGACAATAATGTAGCTTGCTGCAAAGCAATAATTCAAGTGGTTGTTAAGGATTTTTCCCATCCCCAGCATCAAAAGAGGCTGCTTTGAGGGTAGGTGATGGCAGCTTTCTCTGCAGTCTGCTCTTGGGCATCTGCTCAGGAGACATCACTAAAGGATTTATTAACACCTTATACTGGGACCCTTCTCTTTGGGCTTGCTGTCAAGGGGCAATTCTACTCTAAAGATGGAGCTGAGCACTCATTAGCAGAGAAAATAGAAACTGCTCTTGCGGGCTATGTTCCTAACCAAGCTTGATGTTTACCAAGCATTTCTGAGGCAGTACGAATTGAGGAAAATACAAGGCACATTCTGAGACCATATTATAATAATGTTGTAGCTAATTTAATGAGTCTGAGTGCAAATAATGGCATAATATGAATTATAATCATTTAAATAAGAGCTTTCACTGCCCATTTTCTTTTCTTTTCTTTTCTTTTTTTTTTTTTTTTTTTTTTTTTGCTCTTCTCCCATGTAAAAAAGCATGTATAATTAAGGATAATGTATCTTCCCAGAATCAGGATTTCAGGTGTTACACATGAAAGTATAACAATGTCATTTTTGAAATATTTCCGTTTGGTTCACCATTTTAATCTCCATCTTGGTCTTCACTTAAACTCTGGTTGAGAAAGAAGAAACTAAATTGCATCATCATCTAAGATCTCCCAAGTCGTCGGATCTCAATTAGTGTATGAGTTGTCAAAAGAAAAAAATTATGAATGCTTTTTAGCAATGATTATTTTTCATGACATGCAACAACTCTACTCTCTTAGGACCAGACCCCTCTTAAGAGGGGAGAAAACACTCTATTTTAGGCTCTGCGTGTGGGTGAGTAAATTTTCTGTGGGGAAAATGTAATAAAATCCAAAGGACAGCCATAAACCTATTGAGATTGCCATGGAGATGACATTTGGATTGCTTTTCAGAGGGTGTCAACATTATTTCCTATAGGTCATTGTTTTAATTGTGTGTGTGTGTGTGTGTATGTGTTTGTATGTGTGTTCTGCTTCCTTTTTAATAATAATAATAATAATAATATATATATATATATATATCCACATATATATCAAAAACAGGACAGGACAGTGAGAATGTTGCCATCCATGTTTGGAAATGACAAAATGAGCTTACGGGGGTGGAGAAAATGAACAATATTTCACCAAACACACCAAGGTAATCTACTATTTATTTATTCTATAGACACTTACTGTAGGTACTGTCTTCTTCTTTTGTCCCATCAACTGTTCCATCTGCCTGCAGCTGCAGGTGGTATCCTTGCCTGCTGTATAGCTTTGTAACTATACCCTTAAGTTGGGGCTCTGTAAATAAAGCAATCATCAGGTTAATTGCTAATATGTGAACACGGACTTGCATCATCCCTGATTTCACAGGGCAGCTCTAGAACATTCTGCGTCAACTACGACAGAATACATCGCCACAGAGGCGTCCTGCTGGAGACGAAAATCGACAAGTTTCAAAATCAATTTCTAACATGATTAAACATGGCTTTCGACACTGTAATGTAGGCGAGAACATCAAAGCTGCTTACGGTGTCTACAATTTGAACAGTGTGTCACCAGGCTTAAAAAGCACCTCCCTGGCTCATTGTAGATTAAGGATGTGCTGCAAAATGATGTTTTCTACCTTTTTAACAAGGTGCAATTTCTCACATGGGAGGAAAAGGAGGACTACAAAGATAATTTAGAGCTGCTTGCCAATTGTGGGCCAAAAGACACACGAATTGAGATTTCCTGCCCAACTACTTCCATTCAAATAAACAAAAAAAAGAGCACACACACAACCCAAGAGGAATCAAAGAACTTGTAATTATCCACTGGGACTTAGGTGAAACAGAGCAAGAGAAAAGGAGAGGCCAGAATGTAGGCAGTTATCAATTTTAAATTGAAATGGCCTTCTCAGAGGTCCATGCATATTACTAACAGGTCAAAAGATGCAGTGACGTCAGCCTGGCTTTTGTTTTTCTGGATCCAAAATGATTTCATAAAGCATTTTCAAACTTAATCTCACAAAACAGCAGAACCCAATATCCTTTTCCAAGAGTAAGATGATTATGCAATAAGCTTCACTGCAAACTCATCCCTGGTTTAATCATAAAAATCACAAGAACCCAATCTGCTTTTCAGAGTCCAGGCATCTTGCACATCAGATGTTCATGCTGACTTATATGACACTAGCATGTTTCGCTTTGGAAATGCAAAAAGCCCATTTCCTACCGGCCCAGACCTGCATGTGTTTGGAGAAGATACGAGCATAGAAATGACAGGAGATGGATAGGTAGCTTTCTCTGTAATAATATTTACACTTGTTAAACGCAAGAAAATGGTCCAGTGAACTTCTTTTGCTTAAGAATTGACAGAAAAGGCTTCTGCGCCAAGGCTACATTGCCTTCCCCTTAACACCAAGAGATATGCAAAAATCCCGTCTCCCCTTCCCTCTTCCCCCCCCCCCAAGCCCAGAAGATTGCTTCTACGCTTTTCTGGCCCTGGGTCTGGCCAGAGGCACCTCAATTTGCCAATTTCAGGTTTGCTCCGTAGCACAAGTAGGTAATCAAGGTTTCCTTCTCTCCAGCCTTCAATTATTACTCTGCTTAATCAGCCAGTTCTGTGCTAAGGGACATGCAAAATTTGTGTGCGTGTGTGTGTGGGGGGGACACAAGGATTTCAAAGCTGCACCACAGCTGTGCCTCAAGACATCACCACATGATAAAAAGAAACGAAACACCCAAGCAAGGGGGAATCCCTGCCTCCTGGGGTGTGAGATAGCAGGTGAAGGATCAGAAACGCAGTTTAGAACAAGAGGAAAGCGGGATTCCCCCTGATTTTCTTATATGAACAGTAAGGGAATGGGGGGGGGGGAAGAAAATGGCCAAAACCGAGCTTCCATGCTGAAATTTCTATGCCATCCCCATGACAGCCCTGCCCTGTCAGGAATACATGTGAATACGCATGTAATGTCGCACGAAGGAGTCCGCACGCCCTGTTTGCGAGTGGGCCCTGCTGACCCCTGGCTTGGGCTCGGTTGCTTCTCTCTTCCCCTTTTCTCCTCTCCTCCCCCTCCCCTCTTTTCTCCTCCTCCCCCTTTCTCTCCTCTCCTCCTCCCCCGCCTCCTTCCCTCTTCTCCCCCTCCTATCCCCCCCCACCAACAGTTGCACTGCAGCAAACATGAAACTGTCACGAAGGAGGCCAGGAACGCATCGCCTTCCCACGCACGCACGCAAACACCGCACCGCACCGCCCGGCAATGAAAAACAACAACAACAACAACAAAAAAAAACCCACAAGCCCTCGAAAACAAAAAACCCAAAGCAAAAAGGCCCATACTTTGGAGGCTGAGCTACCAAAGGGAATCCAAGTGCAGGGTAGGGGGGGGAGGGCGGGGGAAGGGAGCCTGTCTCTGACAAGAAACGCAAAGCCCCAAGCTAGAGCATAAAATTAATCAGCCCAGACCTGGTCTTCTCCTCCGCCTCTTCTTGGAGCCAAAGAGTTTGACCCGGGAGAACACATTCAACTTGTTTTTGTCGCAGCTGCCCTTGCTTTTGCTGGGGCTGCTGACACACTTGCAGGCGTTGGACTTCTCGCGCTCGCGGGCTTGCCTCTTCTGCCTGATTAGGGAACTGGCGATCGCAGCCGCCATGGCCAGTAGCCCCAGCACCTCGCGGCCGCCCGGTCCCCCCCCGCTGCTGCTGCCGCCGCCGCCGCCGCTCCCGCCCGCCTCGGCGTTAGCGCCGCCGCGCTGGCGCTGCCGCCGCCGCCGCCGGCTGCCCTGCTGCTCTCTACCTGCGCCTCAGATTCGAAGGCTCAGAGAAAAAACAGCAGCGAGCATGCTGCGCTTACCCGCACCCTAGACGAGCTCGGACTCCTCAGGAGCGGAGCGCAGCGCAACGCAGCCACAGGCGACGGCGCCGGCGGCAGCAGCTGCGGTGGGCGAGGGGAGGCGAGGCGAGGCGAGGCGAGGCGCGCGCCGCCCCCGGGCCCCGGGGGGGGGGGGAAGGAGGGAGGGAGAGGGAAGCAGAGACGCGCAGAGATGGAGATGGAGAGGCACACGCACACACACACACACACACACACACACACACACACACACACACACACACACGCACAACCACAAACACACGCACACACACAGAGATGGGCAAGGGGAGTCACAGAAAAAGAGGGAGCGAGAGAGACAGCGACAGAGACAGCGAGTAGGAGAGCGAGAGACAGAGACACAGAGACACAGAGAGAGAGACGCAGAGAGACGAAAAGAGAGAAAGAGAACGGGGCAGGGACAGAGACAGAAGCAGAGAGAAGGAAAAAGAGAAGGAGAAGGAGAAAGAGAATAAAAGAGTGGCAAAGAGAGAGAGCGACAGAGACAGAGAGAAAGAGAAGATGGAGAAAGAGAGCGAGGCGGAGAGGGAGGCAGAGAGACAGAAAGAGAGGGAGAGGCAGAAAGAGAGGCAGAAGGAGAGGCAGAAAGAGAGGCAGAGAGCGCTCAGCGGGCGGCCAGCACTCCAGGCACCCAGCGAGCGAGTGAGCAGGAGCAGGACACAGCCGCTGGCCCCTTGGCCTCGAGGACACACACGCGCACACACACACACAGCGCGCGGAGCGCGCGCACACACCATGCAGACAGACGGACGCACGCAGCAGCAGCAGGAGCAGCAGCAGCAAGCCCAGTCCCAGACAGAGGCAGAGCCACAGGCGCGCGCTCCGTGCCGCTCTGGACGACGCTCTGAGCTCAAGTCCAAACCAAACAGGTCCAGGGCAGTACTGCCCCCGCCTCCCTCCGCCCGCCCCCCTCCTCCCTGCCTCCGCCCCCGCCTCCGACGCCGCCCTTTGCGGTAAGGGGCTGGTGGGAGGGGGGAGCTGCTCTTTCTCTCTCTCTCTCTAGCTCTCGCTCTTGGGTCCTAGCAACTTCTGGCCCCCTCCTCCGCGCAGGCGAAGTTGGCGAGCAGCGGCTTTGGCGAGGGGCTCCCACAGGTAAAAAGACCTGGCCGTCTAGCTGCTGCTGCCGCCGCCGCCGCCGCGCCCCGACCTCGGGCCCGATCGGTCCCCTTCCCCGACACTGGCCCCGACAGTGCGACCACCAGACCCCCCTCCAGCCCCTCCTTTCGTTTCCTCTCTTCTCTCCTGCTTTCCTCTCCCTCCTTTCCAGGTCTTCTCTACTCCTCCCCCTTCTCTACCCTCCCTTTAGTTCGTCTCATTTCCCCCCTCCCCTCTCCCTTCCTCACCTCTCCTCTCCTTCCCCCTCCCCTTTCTCTCCCTCCTCTTCCTCCTTTTTTCCCCTTCTCCTCTCTCGTCTTCCCTCCTCCCTTCCCTCCTCCGATCTCCTTTCCACTTCCCACCTCTCCCTTCTCCCTTCCTTTGCTTTTCCCTTTATTTTCCCCTCATTTGCCTTCCTGTCTATCAGCCTTTCGCTGTCTCCCTTCTTTCTCCCGAGGACAGACACAAGTTCAATGATTGAAAGAAAAAGGAATAATCTTCCTTTCTGCTTTCTCCTCTCTTCTTCCCTCTTCCTTTCCGTCTATTTCCCTGCCTCTTTTCCTTTGCTCTCTTCCCCCTTCCTCTTCTCTCCTCCATGGTCGTTTTTCTTCTCATCCCTTCTTCCCGTTTCCTCTCCTCTCCGCATTTTTCTTCTTTCCATCTTTCTCCTCCCTTCTTCCATCTTTCCTCCTCTCTTCCCTCTTCCCTTGCCATCTTTTCTCCCCTGCCTCTATTTCTTCCCTCTCTTCTCCCCCGACCAGTCTCCTCTGTGTGTGTGTGTGTGTGTGTGTGTGTGTGTGTGTGTGTGTGTGTGTGTGTGTGTGGTAGATTTCCTCTTTCCCTTCCTCTTCCTCTTCCCGGAAGAAACACTGCAGAAGGAAAAGGTGATGAGCTGAGACGGGATGGAGGGGACCTTTGGGGGCTCGGCTTTCCAGGACCCTTTGGGAAATTCGCTTCTAGAGGAGCGCACCGAGTAGAGGGCTTGAGGGCCCGGGAGGGCTCCCCACTGGCCCCAGAAACGACAGCGGCTTGAGCAGAAGCAAGCACTGCGGCAAGGCGAGCTACAGGTCAGTGGAGGCCGTGCAGCCTGCCACCCAGTGGTTTCTGAGCGCTGCTCGTTTGGGGCCCAGTGGTGCAGTGCTTCCGAACCCCAGACCCGCCCGGTTCCCCATCCTTCCTCCGAGCAACAAGGGGCCGGGAAGAGCCTGGGGACGACAGGGAGCTAGCGGTAAGACGTAGCAAGCGGGAGAGCGCTCTTCTTGTATCACTGCCTTGTGGCTCCTTGGGCTCCAGTGTCTCACCTCTGGAGCCACAAGGGAAGGATGCTTCTGTCTCCCCGTGCCTCCACCCACTCTGCTTTTCTCAAGCGCACACGGAAAAGCTGCCCTGACTCTGGGACCATGGACGACAAGCTAGCCCGGTCCCCGGTTGTCCTCTAGCAATTGCCATGCACGATCCAAGCACATTTACATCCTCGTGTTCTAGGAGAAAGAAGGGCCGTGGAGGAGAAGAATCAGATTTGCAAATGCGAATAGGAAGTGCGTCGGGTCCCCCACTCCGAGCACTGCCAAAGCGCAGTCATTTTCCCAGCTCCCTTCTTGCCCCCTTTTCTCTTGCGCTTTGCAAATGTGACGCAGGCGTTCGACCAGATGCTTTGCACATCTCCAGGCTCATTCCCCTTGCCGCAAAGGACGGTCCCCCCCCCCCAGGCTTATTAAACCAACATGGCTGAAACAATTAACAGTCCAAGTCAGTTTTCAGTACTTCTCACAAGAAGCTATTGCCCAGTTCACTCCCACATGTGTGTATGTCCTTGATAAGGAACACTGGTGTGTGCTGGGAGGCAGGTGTTTTTTCAAAGAGAAGCCTGCCGGCTTGGTTAGTACCGAGCATCCAGGGAGATTTCTGGCAAGAACCCTTCCATTTTCTATGGGTTAGCCTCTTCATTTGCTCTTTCGGCTTTATAAAGGCAGGGAATTAAAGAAGGAAATGCGGGGGGGGGGAGGAAGAAAGATGGAAGGAAGTAAAAAGAGGAGTTGAATGTAAAGAAAAGAAACAGCAGTGACTGGAGAGGAAGAAAAGAGAGGGAAGAAAATAAAAGGGACTGATCAGAAAGAAAGAAAATGGGAGGAAGCAAAGGCAGGGGATGCAAAGAAGGAAAATAGAAGGAAGCAAGTGGAGGAATTGATTTTCAAAAGGAAAGGAGGAAATAGGAGAGAAAATTCAGGGGTGCAGAGAAAGCAAATGGACAGAAGGAAAGGGAGAGGTGGTTGGAAAGAAGAAAATGGGAAAAATTGAGAGGTGGAGAGAAGGAAAGTGGAAGGGTGGTTGGAAAGAAAGAAGGAAATTAGAAGGAAAAATTCATGAGTGGAAGAGAAGGAAATTAAGGAAGAAAATATGAGGAAGGCAATTAAAATGATTGAAAAGAAGGGGGAAATGCAGAGTGGAGAGAAGGAAAATAGAGGGAAAGAAACAAAAGTGACTGGAAAGAAGGAAAAAAATGAGAGGTGGAGAGAAGGAAAGTTCAAGGGTGGTTGGAAAGAAAGAAGGAAATTAGAAGGAAAAATTCATGAGTGGAAGAGAAGGAAATTAAGGAAGAAAATATGAGGAAGGCAATTAAAATGATTGAAAAGAAGGGGGAAATGCAGAGTGGAGAGAAGGAAAATAGAGGGAAAGAAACAAAAGTGACTGGAAAGAAGGAAAAAAATGAGAGGTGGAGAGAAGGAAAGTTCAAGGGTGGTTGGAAAGAAAGAAGGAAATTAGAAGGAAAAATTCATGAATGGAGAAAAGGAAATTAAGGAAGAAAATATGAGGAAGGTAATTAAAATGATTGAAAAGAAGAGGGAAAATGTAGAGATGGAGAGAAGGAAAATAGAGGGAAAGAAACAAAACTGATTGGAAAGAAGGAAAAAATGAGAGGTGGAGAGAAGGAAAGTGGAAGGAAGGGAATGGAAAGGTGGTTGGAAAGAAGGAAATGAGAAGGAAAAATTCAAGGGTGGAGAGAAGGAAAGTAAGGAATACAATGTAAGGAAGGGAATTGGAAAATGATTGGAAAGAAGGAAAAATGCAGAGATAGACAGAAAGAAAATAGAGGGAAGGAAACAGGGAGGTGATTGGAAAGAAGGAAAATAGGGAAGGGAAAAGAAGGAAAGGATCATTTATTAACACACATTTGTTTATATTTATAGCACCTGCTCATTTAATAGCACCTATGGTATGCTAAGCACTTTACAAATATTATCTCATTTGATTCTCACAGCAACCCTGTGAGGTAGAGGCTAATAATCCCCATTATCCCTTTGAGGAAACTGGGTCAAACAACAACTTGCCCAGGATCCTTCAGCTAGTATCTGAGGCCATACTTGAACTCAGGTCATCCTGACTCAAAGCCCAGTTGTGCCACCAGCTGAATCCTAACTAAAAACATTGAAAGTGAAACATATGAGGGTGATGTCAAAGGACAAAATACAAGGAAAAAGGCAAGGGTAGAGGGAAGGAAAATAGAGGGAAAGAAATAGGAAGGTGATTGGAAAGAAGGAAAATAAGGGAATGATCATTTATTAGCAGTAGTTAGAAAGAAGGAAAATAAAAGGGAGAAAATGGAAAGAGGATGATGAAAGTCTTCAGAGCATTCAAAACAAAGATCAGTTAGAGGAAGCCAGAGTAGCTGTGTTCAAGTCTGAAGGGATCAAGTTCAAGTCAAGAAGGGATCAGCTGGATTCTGCTTGGCCCTAGAGGATCAAAACAGGACTGGCAGCAGCCAAAGCTGTAGAGAGGTAAATTTGCTTTTGCTGTTTAGAAGATAAGGGCTCACCATTCCTAGAGGATTCTGGGCAATGACTAGAATACCATTTGTCACATATGCTGTGGAAGGCCTCTGGCTGGCTGGTCTTTGAGGTGTATTAGTACTCTCCCCTAGAGAGAGTCTTTCCTCCCCAGTGCCAAGCCCAGAGAAGATTAAGCCATTTTCAGGCAAAGATGGAAACTCTGATTAGTTCCCCTAGGAGGAGGAGGATTCCCATCAAAACAGAGATCCCAGCAAATGTTCCTCTCCCATGATCACCAGGGGAAGACTCCAATCCTGAGGCAGTTTAGTCAACTTGTTCTCATTGTACTAGGTTGGAACAGCCCTCACTTCTATAGCCAGTAGAGCTCTTCTCTTTATCCATAGAGTTCCATTCACTAAGCCAAGTGAATAGAGAACGAAGGCAAAAAGACACAGGTTCAAGTCCTGTCTCTGACACATCCAGGCTATGTGAATCTAAGCGAGCAAATCCCTTCCTATCCTATCTCTGTGCCCACATGTAATTCTGGAAGGCTGATGGGGTACCACCTGCATTAGCATAGTTTCTTCTTTCAGAACTTCTCTTTCTTTACCAAGGAAATTACAGGCCTAGTTGCTATCCATTTACTAAGTAACTCTGATTTTTCTACTTTTTCCAATCCCTCAATGGCAGGAATGAAAGTGAAGTTTTATGGCCACTCAAACTGTCCCCAAACTTTCTTTGAAGGAAGTCTGTTTTGGTCACAGTTTAATGGAGATTTGAGGAAAATGGGCACCCCCAGAAACATATGGCACCTATTGTACTAGGCACATAATAATTTCTCATCCACTCATTCTGGAATAATCGTGCTTAATAATCATCCTACACCCCAAATCTCACTGAATCCTTGAAACAACCTTGTGGAGTAGGTATTGCAGGGATGGTTATCCCTATTTGACAAATGAGGAAACAAAGGCAGGCAGATTCCACAGCTGCCAAAAAAAGTAGGAATCAAGCCCAGATCCCTTGAGGCCAACTCTCTCTGTCCTTTACATTACTTTCCCTTTTGAAGGATCACACAAATTCACTCTGAGATTGCACAGAGCCATGCAGTCTAACTGTGGTATATTTTATACTGCTTCCTCACAGTACACATCAGCTAAACACAGCATCCCCCTACAGAAAGCCAAAGTAAAAAATGAGTAGGATTACCCGGGCCAAGGAAAGGGAGAAAATAATGGCCAATTAATCAACATGCATTTATTAAGCTTTCTAAGTGCTGAAACCCCTGAAATTCAAAGGAAAGTCAAAATATGATCCCTGTCCTCAAGGAACTTACATTTCAATGGTGGAGACAACAAGCAGAAATACAAAATATATACAGTGTAAGTGGTGGTGGGGGGAAATACTAGCAGCGGGGTAGGACCAGGAAAGACTACATGATGAAGGTGGGAGTTAATCTGAATCACAAAGGGAAATATATACCGGCATGAGGGAGAGCCAGGGCAAAGACAGTGAGCTGAGAGATGGTGGGTTGTGAGAGAAGGAGAGCAAAGAATCGCACTGGGGCCTATCCCATGATAGGGTTACCGCTCTGGTCATGGTGCTTCCCTGGTGGATATTTTGATTGAATGAGAGGATCTGAGTGAAGCCTCATCTCCTGGCTTCTACAAAGCACAACACCAGGCTAACCTCTGCCCTCTTGCCACGTCACTTTTTGACCTAAGGTCTTATGGCTTTTCCTGAGCTGGGCCACACTCCGGCTGGGCACAGTTCAGCTTCCTATTTTGAGGCCTTCTCTGAGCAATGATTTGTCTCTACACACAGCCTCTTAAACTTAGAGTAGCACTAAGAAAGTGGGAAAACACCCCAAAGCACAGAAATTGGAGTCAGGAAAACTGATTTCTAGACCTTGCCCTGTCATCAATCAGTTATGAGACTTGAACAGATCAATGAACCTGAGTTTGCTTCCATTTCCTCACCAGCAAAATGAATAGCTCCTAAGGTTCCTTCTGGTTCAAATATCTCATAATAACAGCTAACATTTGCATAATGATCTAAGGTTTGAAAAGTTATTTACAAAAATAGTTTCATGCCTAATGCCCCTCTTCCCCCCTACCACCACGTCCTCCTCGGTTCAGTGACACTCAGGCTTTGTGCGGCTCCTCGAACAAAACACTCCATCTCCCCACTCCAGGTATTTTCCTTGGCTGGCTGACCCCCTATGACTGCAATACTCTCCCCTCCTTATCTCTCCTCCTTTCCAAGCTTCTCTTGCTTTAAGTCCCAACTAAAATCTCATCACCTACAAGAAGCCCTTCCCAATTCTCTTTAATATTACTGTCTTCCCTCTGAAACTATCTCCAATTTACTCCATCTGGATTTTCTAGGTACAGAATTGTTTGCAAGACTGGGAGCTCCTTGAAGGAACTGTCTCCTGCCTTTCTTTATCTTCTCAGCAATTAGCCCAGTGCCTAACACACAGTGGGTGCTTAAATTGTTGACTGACAAAAACTCTGAGGTAGGAGCTATTATTATCCTTATTTTATACATAAGGAAACTGAGGCTAAGAGAGGTTAAGTGATACAGGGCTATATCGTTAGTAAATGTCTGAAGCAGAATTTATTTTGTATTTTACCAATCCCTCTCCTCTACTCTTCTTTGTCTCTGTCTTTGTGTCTCTCCATCTGCCTCTCTGTTTCTGTGTGTGTCTCTGTCTGTATTTCTCTCTCTCTCTCTCTCTCTCTCTCTCTCTCTCTCTCTCTCTCTCTCTCTCTCTCTCTCTTTCTCTCTCTTTCTCCGTCTCTCCTCTGAATTAGAGCAAGATAGAACAAAATATCCTTTAGGACAGCTGATTATAATCCCTTAGACTGTAGTTTCTTAAGGGTGGGCTCCTTGTCTTATGTTGTGCCTAGTACAGTGCATTTCACATGGTAGACACCTGACTTAATATCTGTTTGGTTAATAAATGAAAACATACACTATGTACACTGAGAATATAGATACAGATATAAAAAAAATAAAATGTTTGTATAAAAAAATCCTTTGGTTTCCATCATTTTGTTAATTCCCCATGAAAATCAGGTAGTATTGAATCACTTTTTGCAAACTTATCTCAGAGAATTATGGGAGTTATCAGGACATAGATTTCTCATGTCTTTTTTGTGAATCCCTTTTGGCAGTTCATGGATGAGGTGAAGAATCTGAGGAAACCTGCTTTCGGGAGCCTTCTTTCTAAGAGAGACAGGCACCCAAACAGACCTGACAGTGATGAGCAAAAAAAAAAAAAAAAAAAAAAAAAACTGAAGACAAGTGAGTATCCTTGGGCTTCTGCAATCAAGTAGGCATCAGTTGCTTCTAGGACACCCAGAAAACAAGAGGCTATCGAAGCAGCGTTCCTTCTCAGGGCTAAATCCCCTTTGCTTTTTTTCTTGGTCTACTTCTCTTCCCTCAATGTCCATCACCTCATAGATATTGCCAGACCCACAGCAAAAAGCTTCATATCTGAGATGGAGGCATGGAATGGAAGCCAGATTCAGAATCCAAGAGGTCAGGAGCCTGGGGATGGCACCGAGGTGGCAAGATGCTTGGCTGGACCCAGCCACCTTTTTTAGAGTACCTAGTTATGCCCCCAAAGCATTGGGGAAAAGTCTGGGGAGAAATATAAACGAGCAGATTAGATGAGAAAGGCCATTAACAAAAGCTGCGCCACTTAACCACAGTCCATAAGAAAAATGCAATTTCAAAAAACCTTGTCAGTGTTACACTGTTGGGATTCCAGGAACAGAAAGAGTGAGTTCTGCACTCCAGAACAGAACCTGGCACATTTGTGAGCTGGCAAAGAATTGAGACTAGTCACAGATATGAAGGAGAAAGATCAGAAGAGAAGGTTTCCCTAAGAAAATATTTAGAATGGGATTTAGAACAGGATGAGCCAGAAGAATTTTTAGAGCTGTTGAGGGCTCAGAGTTCATCTGGTTCAATGGGTCTTATTCTTTTCTCCAGGCTGGGCCTCTCTTTGGCACTCTGGGAAAGCCTATGGGCTCCTTCTGAGAAAAAAAAAATGTTTGTACATGCAATAAAGTTGAATAAAGAAACCCATCAGATCACAAAGTCAACCAATAATGTTGAAATATATTTAACAAAGTTAAAACAAATACGAAGCCTCACATATCCATAGGTTAAGTATTCTTCATCTACTCCAAAGTCTTTCATTTTTCAGGAGTGGAAACTGAGGTGCATAGAAAGGTAGTGACTAGCCCAGAGTTACAGAGTGATCAGCTTGTCCTGACACCCCTGCACAATAAAACGGTGAGGAGCCCTGAACACAGGCCTTATTGTTACAGTGCCCCTGTCTTTGTTATGTCCTTTCTCTGAGATTTTTTTCTAAATACTTAAGCTATAGAATTTACTAAAGCCACTCCTGATTTATATTTAAAATCAATTGGAAAAACACTGATTAATTCTGGTTCTCAAGAAAGAAAATTCTATAACCTCCATAAAAAGTTCATTATTCACTCATAATTAATTAACATCACAATCATAAAACACAGCTGACAGTCTTCATTGCCATCTATGAACTCAGCTACTGGCCACTTAATTAGCTGTCGGAGCAGCAACAACAAGAGATTCTGGCTTTTGATGACCTCTTTGGTCATTCAATGATCAGGGCTTAGATAGAGATCTACAATGGCTGGGGTAAATGACGATAATATTAATCAATATTTATATAGCACCTGAGAGTTTGCCAAGTTCTCACATATGTTATCTCATTTGCTGCTCATTTGAGCTAGGTACCATGTGAATTAGTATTCCCATTTTCTAGGTGAAGGCAAAAGTTTAACTCTTATCCACAAAGGCAGACTAAGGGAAGACAAGCTTAGGCAGCAATATGCTTAAGTTATATTTCTCAGAGCCTTAAGGATCCATGGGTCCAAAGTTGTGGGCACCTATCTCCCTGATGAAGAAGACAGACAAGATACTATAATTTAGTGCTATCCTTGGCAATAGTTATGTCTGGGAAAAAAAAAAAAAAAAAAAAAAAACCTCATCACCCGGGTCTCTGGCCTTCCGGGGATCAGCCTGTATCCCATTTAGCCAAGTCGGCTCTTGGGTGACAACCCAGAGTTTGAGTTCTTGGAGCCCAGCCTCTATCACCCCAATGGGGTACTGATTGTGTATGAAGAAGGAGGGACTTTTGCCAGTTAAGGTCATTGATCACGAGACTGAGTTCCCAAAGGAATTCCTTTGCATAGAAACATTTATAAATATAACAGAACCTCATTTCTTTGGGATGCCAGAGGTGTGAACCCCCCTAAGTTTGGTGAGACCCTCTTTTTCTGGGCATCTGTTATAGGAATGGCATCTGAAAATGGAGGGGTGAGGTTAGAGCTGGCATCATAGCGCGATGCAAAGTCTACAAGGCAGAAGAAAGGTTGGTTTTAGGTTTATCATTTCTTCCTAGCTTTGGGGGGCAAACAGGTGTCATGGTGGATAGAGAGTTGGTTTCTGAGGCAGCAAGAAGCCAGTACAAATCCTGCCTCACACACTTACTAGCTGCATGACTCTGGGCAAGTTACGTGGCCTTTCTTATTTTCCATAGCCTCGTGTGTCAAATGGGACTGATAATAATATCCACCTCCCAGGTCAGTTGTAAAGATAAAATAAGAAAATGTATGTAAACCTGAAAGCGCTTCACAGATGCTAGGGCTTTCAGCAGAAACTGTGTAGCACTGAGCAAGAGCCCTACTTTCCTCAACAGTGTGATGGGGATAATGATACTTATGTTACTTATCTCCCAGGTTGTGAGGAAACTTAAATGATAGAATGTATGCAATGTGCTTTGTAACAGGCGTTACGTAAAAAGAAGTGGTTATTATTTAGGGGGCAGTGTGAGGACCTTGTTACTCTATAACAGAGCCTAGGAAGAGAATTTAAAGTACAGGGGAAGGTTGGACAGCATGGCTAGTTCTTATGATAGGAGGAGATTCTTAATTTCTTATAGAACATTTACAGTTAACAATCATCTTTTATTTATACTTCCCCTTCATTCCCCCCAAAACTTTTATTTTTCATTTTAGAGAACAGAGAGATCATGGAAAATCAATTTGAGTACGCCTATGGATTATGTTCTTAAGTCCCCCCTTTTTTTCAGCTCCAAATACCAAGTGGGAATGAACAAAGTATGGAAGGTGGGGGCCAGTGGTGCCTGTTCTGCTCCCTAGCTGGAGCCAAATGTGAGATCCACCTGAGAATGGTGAGAAGCCACCAGAGAGCTGTGGAATCTTCTGCTTGTCAATGGTGGCTGCCTTCACTGATTATTTGATGCATATCTTCCCAAGATCACTGCCCGAGTGTGATGCTCAGGAATCTTAGCCAGTACAGTACAGCTAGGTTTTAAAATGGTGTCTGCTGTCATTGTAAAAGCTTGGGGATACAAGGCTGGCTCTTTAAAAGCTGTTCCTTGCATCCTATACATTATGCTTGCAATATAGCCATCTACCACCGGATCAGCAGTGATTCCGGGCTTAGGGGCATGGAGCTAGATTTTTTTTTTAGCAGGGGAAAAGAGCCAAATGTAAGCTAACATGTTTTGCCACTGATCACTTTTTAAATAAACACTATATTAAATAAACAAGCACAAACATTAGCAAATCATTCAACATCTGCCTCATACCTAAAAATGAATTCTATGATTTAGAACAAGAATCAGAGAAATATGTCTCATTTGTACTTCAGAATTTCTCTATCACTACTTAAACTAATCTTTATTTTTCTGACCCAAGGTAGACTGAAAATTCACTGAGCATTTCCTTCTAGCAGAAACTTTGCAGGGAGCCGAAGCAGGGAAGGATTGCATAGCCCTCCATATTTGATGAGAGTTATTTAGGGGCTTCAGAGAAACCTTGCCATCAAGAACCCTTACAAGCAACCTTTTCCCATCTTTTCAGGAGATTTTTTTTTATTGCTTAGCTCAGGAATATCACTGACTAGTTCCTAGAGTGCTTCTGGAGCTAATTCATGAGTTCTTTTAACAAGATGGAAACTTGCCTCCTGTTCCAATGTTCCAGGTTTTCTACCCTTTCTGTTGCCTGTTTTTTTTTTTTTTTTTTTTTTTTTTTTTTCTGCACTAATAGCTTGCCTTGTGTCAAGAGAGCCAAACATTATGGTCACACGAGGCATGCATGCGGGCAGTCGTGACTGTCCTTCTGCAATCAAGGGTTTCCCTGGCAACCAGCCTTACTAACTTGCTCTAATATCCCCTCCCCTAAAAAGTAGCTGAGATTATTATTCAGTTGGTTAAGTGTACTGGGTGAGACCTCTTTAGTAACCTCTTCAGACGCCCAGCTGGGTTCGAACTGGGCTTCTTAGAAGGGTTTTTATGTTGTTTCAGAAACCCCATTTTCAAACCTGCTTGAATAGATCATGCCGCATTTTCAAAGAGCCGTTCCCCACAGCTCTCCTTGGAATTTTCCACACTGAGTGCTATTCAGCCCAAGCACAGAGAAAAGAGCGGGGTCCACAAATGCACATCCAGAGACCAGGGTGGTGGT
This sequence comes from Sminthopsis crassicaudata, assembly GCF_048593235.1. NCBI lineage: Eukaryota > Metazoa > Chordata > Mammalia > Dasyuromorphia > Dasyuridae > Sminthopsis > Sminthopsis crassicaudata. Next base: position 40,666,879 of record NC_133623.1, on the reverse strand, counting down.
TGTCTGGGGATTTGAACAACCGTTCAAACTTCTCTGTTTAGCTCGACTTCTGTGGTTCATCGAAAACTGAGTTAGCTTCATTATCTAGCTAATTTGTCAACATCAGATTCTATATGGCTCTGAAGCAGTGCAGTGGAAGGAATGGTGATCTAGGAGGCAGAAGTCCTGGGTTTGTCTTCCAGCTCAGAGGCTTACCAGTACACTGAACCACTGGGAGCCAGTCACCTGAATCCTTTCTAAGCCTCAGTTTCCCTCATCTGAAAAATAGAAGGAAATAACATGCATACTGCTTAGCTCATAAGGTTGCTAGCAGCAGGCTGATTTTGCAATGCTAAAGCATTATTAGAAATGTGCAGCATTTTTCTATAGGTAATATGGGCAGGAAACAGTCTAGGGCATTTTGGTCAGAAAAACATCCCTGAGTACTTGTCTGATCAGCATCGGCAAGCTGTTTTGAAGAGAGAATGTCTCCCTTTTTCTCCTGATCATGTTCAGCACATATCGTCAAGAGTGGTGTTCAAGTGTACAGTCGCTGGTCGATTTCAAACGGCGATCAGCAGAGGGCTTAGTAGCAATCCTCGAACTGGGAAGATGCCAATCAAAATGAAAATTAAATTGGCATCTGAACCACAGTGACTCAGCCATTCTGCTAATGCAGCAACTGGGTGAGCCGGAGAGCCTCAATACCAGAGATGCCCGTGTGGGCTCTTATTAAATGTGCTTTATGATGATGATGGTGAGGGTGAAGAGAAACTTTTAGCTCCTTGCTGTGTGAAAGATAACAGGGGAGAGAAGAAAATCACTAGCTTTTCAAGGCAGGTCATCCTAGTCTTTTTCTCTGTGCAGATTTGAATGTTCTTATCAGAGGGTGAACACCAGGGCATTATGGGGGGGGGTGGATAGAAGGGAGTAGAAATGAGTCCCACATCCTGAGATCCTCACTATGGCCTTCTGCTGAATTGAAAAATTCTGCCTCTGTATTATCTGCCAGGATCTATTTGTTGTTTTGCCTGAGAAAAAGAGCACTTGAAGGTACTCTTAGGGGGACTTCTCGGGGGGTTAAAAAGCACCTTTCTCTGCAAAGATTTTCCTTTGACAAAAGAAGACAAAACCAAGAAATATGGTGGGTGGTTGAGTGTGAGGATTAATGTGGCTGATGCATGTGACCGAGGCTTCTACTTTCTTGCCACGGTGCCTGCCTTATTTCCAGAGCCCTCCTGTTGGACCCCACCTCAGTGCCCAGCTCCACCAGGGTCTCTTCTAGCCAAGGTCTTTCTAGTTAGGACCTCATGGTGCTGATTCTTTCTGGTCCCCTTCCTTCCCCACCTTCATTACAGTTTCTGACCTTCAGGGTCTAATCTTCTTTACACCCCTCTCTTGGAAAATCAGCTATTCTAAAAGAGTCAGCTAGGCTGTGGTAATAGCTAATAGGCCTCCCTCCCTTCCCAGGGGACAACTGCAGGCAAAGCCTTAACTCAAAAGTGTGACTCCAATGGGGAGAATTTTAGGTGATTAATAGGCTAAAGAGAGAAACTGAAAAGGCAGGTGGGGTGTTTGGGGATGCTCTAAATCAAACTTTCTCTCACCTTTGTGCACTGCTGGCCTCGTGAGGCCATGTGTATACACATTGTGATCTGGCATAATGCAGCTGCAGAGGCGCAGTATGGAGAAGGTCCTTCCTCTCCCTTGGACAACAGGGCTCCAGCCACAAAATGAGATGTTTGGAGTAGCTCAAAGGCTTTGGAGATAAGACAGAACCTTAGGGAACATCCAGCTCAAGGGATCTTAATCTGGGATCCATGACCTTAATTTTTAAAGAATGTGTTTTGATCACGATGTTTCAATATAATCAGTTCCCTTGTGATGCATTTAAATACTTAATTCTGAAAAGGGCTGCGCCAACTATACCAGTCTGCCCACCAGAAGATCCAAAAATGTACCTGGACCCACTTTCTCAATGTACTGGTGAGGAGAGAGAGGCCCATAGAGGTGAAGGTACTACCTATCCAAGACTACAGAGGCAGGAAGGCAGCAAAACTAGACTCAGTGGGACAGGGAAAGGGACAAGAGGCAGCGTGAGATAGTTCACAGAGAACAGGATTTGAAACTGAGAAGAAATCTCATTTCTGATGCTATGTGACCCTGAACAAGTCACTTAATCTGCTATTAGACAGCTCTCTAAGGCTCTGGGTTATAGAGAAGAGACCACATTCTATCTGTAGAAGGGACTTCCTTCCCTCGGAACAAAAGCACACATCTAGTCCCTATCCCTCCCCTATGTGCCAACCATTATACTAGGTGCTGAGGATCCAGAGACGACTAGCGTTCCTACACACGAGGAGTCTACTGTTCTACTGAGGAAAATGAGCTGGCCAGAAGTGACGATAGGATGAAAGCTAAGGCAAGAATGCATTCCACACATGGGGGACATTCAATGCAAAGGCCCAGAGGTGGGAGACAGAAGCCCATAGTATTACACGTGGGACTGTGTGGGAGGCCTTCGTTGACACTGCTGTTCCCTCCATTGCCTATATGGTCATTCGAAGCATCCATGATAAATAAAAGGTCTAGCTCTTTTTCTATAACCGTTTGTATATTGTTAGCAGATTCCCTGACTAGTATTATATATTGCTAGACAGAGAACTTTGGCAAGTGTTCCTCATCTAAAAGTGCTGTGTTCGAAGGAGAAACCCTTTGGCCCCATGACAAAAGCAAAGACTCTCCTGGCCTGGCTTCCATCAAAGGGAGGGAGGCCTAGGAAATTAAAGCCAAAGTTGAATTACTGCAATTAGACTGGAAGAGAAGTTTCATCGGCCACCTGACTGCGGGGTGAAATGAGTTGACACCATGGACATATTTGTCTCACAAAGTGGAAGGAACCTGCATAGCATCTGTTCCTTTGAGCCAAATATATATTTAAGAAACCAATTAGCCCAAGGAAGGCTCTACTCTCTGTGCTAGACTAACTTGATTTGGATTTGCCCACTGGCAGCAGATTTTGCCAACAGCCACCTCTGCTTCAATAGGGCTCGAGATCAAGAACGTAGCTTTTCTCAATTCAATCAAGGAGTGACAGAGCCGGAGATGAACTGGTCCAGTTCCTTCCTTTGATGGAGGAAACTGAGCCCCACGGAAGGGAGGGACAGACAGACAAAGGGCAGTCAGAAAGTTGTACTTTCACAGGTCTTAAGCTGGGAAGGTCAAAATGAAAACATATTCCATGTTCACATTTGCAAATGCCTTTCTCAGAATTAAAAAGAAGTTTCTTCTAAAGAACATCGGAAGACTGGCAATGTACACATAGTTTATCCTACATTTTCTTAGCTAGCCATGGAACTGAAGGGCAATGTGTACTTCAGAATTCACAAGTGAATTACAGAAAAGGGCAAATAAGCACACCGGCCAAGGCAGAGTTGTTTTTCATTTCCTTTCAGCTGGAGGTCTGTGTTTAGTTTGTGAATTTTATCTAACCTTTACTTTAACTCTCCTTTTCTTTGCCCACTTTGCGTATATTCCACCATCCGTCGGCATCCCCTAGACTCGGTGTGTCAAAAGAGTAGCTAACCATGGGGGCAGAGACTGATTTGAAGTTCTGAGTAGAAATAGGAAGTAGTGGGCTCTCTCTCATTAACAGAACAAAGGCTCAAAGATAGAATTTGAGGGTGAGGTTGTCAAAGAGGATTTCTGTTCCTATATTGGACCAGACAGTCCAGAGTTCTGAGACTCAATGATACCACACAGATTCAAATTGTATTTCTAATAATTACTCGATGAACGACCTTGGGCAAGCTACTAACCTTCTCAGAAGGTTCTTAGGGTTGCGCCATCAAGAGACCAAGCCTTGGGCTTTCTGGGAGGTAGAAGAGCACAGCCTCTTTTGAACTTGAGAGACTTAGAAAAACTTTCAGATTTGCAGAAAAGCTAAGTGAACTGTCCATGGTCACATGACTAGCAGGTGGCAGCGAGGGGATTTGAACTCTGATCTTCCTGACACCCAGGTTGGCATTCTGTCCACGAAGCTGCCAAGCTGTTTCCTCACAGGGTTGTTGGGAGGTTCCAAAGAAAGAAAGTCTGTATGGTGGTTTGTAAGCCAAGGAGAAGGAAAGGAGGGAAGAAGTAAATGGAAGATGGGGGAGAGAGAGCTTGTGTTTGTTTCAGGAAGAGCCGAGTTCAAATCTTATCTCTGAGACAAACTAGTTCATGTGACCCTGAGCACATCACTTCAACCCTCAGGGTCCTAAGCCACTCTCAAAATAAGCATGGGTAAATATGTATGTATGTGTATATGTGTGTATAACATAGAAATATATGTAAATATGTATTATGATTATATGTATATGTATGCATATATGTGCTTAGAATATTACATGGGAAGGGAAGCAAATAAGCCTTTACTGAATGCCTATTATGCACCAGGCAATATGTTAAACATTTTCATTTTTTTTCCCTGAGGCTGGGGTTAAGTGATTTGCCCAGAGTCACACAGCTAGGAAGTGTTAAGTGTCTGAGACCACATTTGAACTCGGGTCCTCCTGAATTCAAGGCTCGTGCTCTATCCACTGCGCCACCTAGCTGCCCCCTATGTTAAACATTTTTTACAAATGTAATTTCATTTGTTACTCACAACAACTCTGTGAGGTGGGTGCTATTATTATCCCCATTGTAGAATTAAGGAAACTGAGGCAAACAGTAGTTAAGTGACTCGGGTCTTCCTAACTATGGCCAGTGTTCTGTCTGGTGTGCTACCATGAAGAGCATATATAAGGTGCCCAAGACTAGTTGATCTCCATTGGTAGACAGCTCCTTATATCAATAAAATCATAGTTCTTGTGTCCCCCCAAAAAAATTACTCCATAAAAAATATCTGATCAGAACAGGTCTTATTTAGGAAGATTTAACAACATCTTTCCATTTCTATAGCAGGTTTTTTTTTTAACTGCAGACATTAATTAGCCTCATCTTAGGGATGAGAAACCCAGGACTCAGAGAGCTTAAATGGCTTATCTAAGGTCACACAGCCTTCACATAAAATTAAGTCTTCTGACTTCCCAGTCCAGTGTGTGCTCCCCACTATGCCAGCAAAGGGAGGTATGGTTGCCTGGCTCTCCCACAGTTACACCATCCCGGTGAGCAAGTTGGAAAGTTTTCTGAACTTCCTGGAGAAAGCCATGACTTCCCTCATCAGTTACATTTGTGGTTTTTACATGAATGGCCGTGTTTTTATTGGCCTTTTGGGCTCAGAAATCACTTATTTCGGGTGTATACAGCTCAACCAGGAGTTGCCATAGAGATTTTGATCAATGCTCTGAACTGGGGCCTAATTTGCACATTCCGTTGATTAGCTGGAGTTTTTGCTAAGCCATGCCAAGCCATTCCCTCCACTGCCATGACTAATCTCCAGAGTTGGCTATATAAGGAATACATGAATGTTATGAACCAATCAGTTCCGGTTATTTAACTGTACAATTCTAGCCGTGGAGCCAAGTTCAGTAACGTTCCATCTGATCATCAAGGGAAAAAAAAAAAAGCAAAGTAGAAAAACAGAATTTTGAAAAGGAGTGAGTGAAGCTCTTTTGACATCAAGTTGCAGCTTATTGCGGTGCCATGGTGAAACTGACCCCGGGGCCTAGACAATCACACTGATGGGACGCTAGATCTGGTGGGTTGTCCCACAGATGAAGAGACTAGCAATGTTCTGCCACACATCTGCTGTATGATTCATTCGACTAGCTAAATGTGGACAGGCAGCCACCAGCAAATAAGCTCCCCCCACCAAGCTACATCAACTCACAAAGACCATCTATTAAGGTATAAGAGGAGCTGTGTTCTGTTCCAGGAAGGGGGCACAAATAGTACAGAAACTAGGACTCCCTGGTGTATTGAAGACGTCAGGTGTTGATTAATTAAGTGGAAGGAGTGAACTCCTGAGTTCAGCTTTAATTTGGCCATTGATTTGTTGTTTGATGTTGGAAAAAACCACATTCTGTTTTACTTCTAGCCAACAAAATGGAGGGACTGTCCCTAACTCACTGAGATGCTAAACAGGGCAGCAGAGAGCCTAAAAGCACCGGGCCACCCAACCCTGGCTATTCATTAAATGCAGTTCTTGTCATAATTTTTCTTCTTATCTGGATGCTTCAATGCCTCCCTAAAAACAAAAAAAAAATCCCAGACCCCCGAATCTGACATTTGAGGCTCTTTACAATCTCCCCCACCTACTTTTCAAGTCTTATCTCATAAGACTGTACTCAATGTTCCAGCTCGACCGGATGACTGTTTGGCAAATGTGTCCAGGGATTTGCTCCCTTTGCTACAGCCATTCCCCATGTCTTGTTTGTGCACCAACTTTATAAAATGAAGAAACTGAACCAGCTGAGCTCTGAGATCCCTCACGTCTCTCAAGCTATGAACTCAAGGAAAACACAAAGAATTCAGCCATGGCAAAGACAGAATGGAATGGAACCTACAGCTGTTTTTTGCCCTCTGTCCCTCCCATCTCCTCCTTTCACCCCATCACAAAATTATAGTTGTTCAAAAGCTATATCTAGGTTCAATAAATGAGTAGAAGTTAAAGGAGGTTGATATGGGCTTACCATGAGGAAAAGCTATGGAACGAGGTGGAGGCATTTAAAAAATTGAATGGCTTGCTTTTGGGATATAGTGACCTCACCACTGGAAGTTTTCATAAAGGAGCTAGACGATCATCAGTCAGACATGTTACAAAGGGAACTCCTACTTTAGATGGGAGTCACATTAGATTATTTCTTATGGTCTTTTTCCATTTTAAAGCTCATGATTACTTGATTTACACAGATTTTTTTTTTCTATATCTTTTAACCCATACTTGAAGACAATAATTCTGAGCAGCTATGGATGATCTGGGAACCAGGGGACTGATTACTTCCAATGACAGGGTTAGGAAGGGATGAGGTATTTAAAACAGGACTGAAGGTTCTTTACCTCATCCCTCTTTGAACATTTTTTTTTTCAAAACTCTAATAGAAAGGGTAAACAAATGACACCGTATCAACTGGCCAACATGGCGCCAGATGGGGTGTCTACAGAGAAGCCACATGGATATTCTGCTGCTCCTAATGGAAAGATGGCAAATAAATAATCATAATAAAAGCAACGTGGTCAATTAATAGGGGATCCAGCCCCAAGATCACACAAGTGTAGTGCAGCGACTCGAGCCAGGTAAGGAGCAGCTCGTGAATGTCTCATAGAATCAGAAACGGTGCCCTTGTTCTCCTTTGCATGACAGGCAGGCTCACGGCAACCCGACTGTCAGCCTCCCATGTTACCAAGCCCCTCTCTCCTCATTCAAGACTTTACTCCTCCCAGGAAGAACTGACAGGAAATGGTATTTGTGACTGCTGCAAAACCCCACTCATTAAGAAACTACCCTTTAGGACCAATACCATTGATATGATCATGTCTTTCCTAACTAAGGCAATTTGGCACACGCATCTGTGAGGATTTACTTTTCTATGTCTATAAAGTCATAAGCGTTCCAGTTTTTGCCTTTAGAATTCTTGATGTTATTGCTAATGAACAAGGCATGACTTTGCATTTGCAACAATAATGAATAGGCATTGATAATGCAGTTCATTGCTCTACAAAATGTTAATGAAGGCTTGGCGCATTGCTACCAGACGTGGAGCTTTGCAGAGTCTGTTCAGAACAAGAATTTCTAGTTAACCAAAGTACATTCCGGTGGTGCTGCTTGGGAATGAAGCATAATGAAGGCCCAACTGGGACCAAGAGTTATGGCTAACTCATTGTGTAACCCTGGTCAAGTCCCTTCCTCTTTCTGGGATTCAGTTACTTCCTCTGCGAAATGAGGGTTTTGAGATGGTCCCTCCCATCTCTTTCGGTTCTTGTTCTCTGATATGGAACAAGAGAGTGAATTTGGAGTTGGAGGATCTGGATGACCTTGAGCAAATCCTTTCTCCTTTTCCAGGACTTTCTGGGCCTTAGTTTCCTCCTCTGTAAAATAAGGAGGTTGGACTAGATAACCCTTAAAATCCTTTCCATCACTGAGATGCTCTGTTGCAGAATTGCAGTGGCATTATGGGAAGAACAGTGGCTTTGGAGGTGAGGATCTGGACTCTCCTCCCTGCTCTGCTATGCCTCAGCTATGGAACCTCAAACAAGTCATTTCCTCCTACCCTGGGGCTTCACTTCCTCCTCTTTAAAATGAGAAGGCAGGCAGAAGTCTATGACCCCCTGATGTACCTGCTAGCTTCACATGCCGTGAGCAATAACCTCAGGAGTAATTTGCTTCCAGAACTGTTGTGGGTTCAGGGACCAAGCGGAAAGAGACCAAGAGGATCTCCAGAATCGAGGGAGACATGCGGAACAGCTAAGAGGTAGGAAGAGAGGAGATCCTGGTAATGAACCTGGGCACATGCTCAGGTTTAAAGTGCTGCCCCTATTTCACCCATCACAGGGGCCTGTTTGGGAGAGCTAGAGGCCATTTCTACCTTCCAGATGGACTCATCTTGTGAACCTGCCTTGATTAGCTCATCAGGTAGGAACAGAACTGGTCTCATGGAGGTGGCCAATTGACATGTACCCCACCGAGTGGCCAACTGCCAGGAGGGAAGTGGTCAGCTAACTGCAATGCAGGAGTCCATCCCTGGTCAAATGCAAAGCCTTCACATGAAAGAGCCCTGAAATCAGAAACTCTAGCCTGCTGCTACTCAGAGCCCCACAGGCCCTGAGGAATTCTGGAAGCCTCTCTGACAAGACCGTTTTGCCTTATGGAAAGAGAAAGAAGGTTACTGAAGCACATAGAGAGAGCTTTCCTATGAAAGGCAAATTTGTTCAACCTTCCCGAGAATGAATCTAACTAAAGTGAGCAAAATAACATTCTGACTCAGGCCCATAATCATATCACTTTTTACATGATGAAATACAATAAAATGCACTAGACCAAAAACCAGGGTCCAATTTCACCCTATATAATTCCACTGGAGAGCACAGTTCTCTCAGATTTACCCTAAAATTCACTGGGACATGAATCAAGCCAATGCATTTTCTGTGATTTACCAGATAAAAATATGCCTAATGCAATTTAAAAGCTGGTCCAGCTATTTATTTCAATTAGCAGCTTGGAAATATGGTCCACAAATATGGCAAAAAGACATTTCTTCTATTAATAACCGTCAGAAAGCGATGTAATTTCTGTGATTTTCAGCCTTCCCTCAGCCAATATTATATTCATATCACTTCATTTTTCAATTCTGGGCAAAATAAAATGTCTCTGAAATCGTCAACAAGGTTGTGACCCGAAATAAGAAAAAAGCAGAGAGAAGGAGAAGTTTATAATTTAACAGTGACTTTTCCTCACCCACAATCCTAATATTCAATATAGTCTTTTCAAAGTACAACTTAGCACACACATCCTCTGAGGGGGAAAAATGTGTTAATTCATGGTCTGATGAGAATCCTTATGTGCAGACCAATATAAACTCATCTATATTAAATCAAAGCCGCTTCATGAAAGACCATCCATCATGAAATGGTCTATTTGCTTTGTAGCCCATTCTCAACTGATCACAATTCAGAAGCGTTCTTCCCTTCTGGCTCGGTGGGGCACTGGACCACCCCGCTTGAACCACAGCAGAGACACTATGCTTTTCTCACTGTTCCAGCCATGGAGGCTGGAAGAGCCGAATTCCTTTTCCAGGGACTCCTAGAAGTGGAGCAAAGTCCATTCCTATGAAAGGTGACAACAGGCACTCTTGAACTTAGGGTTTGCAGAACAGAGAAGATTAGGACACAGTAGCTATTCCAGATGGCTTAGTGCTTATAGCAAAGGACATATAGGCAAGAGACACTCGGGTCCGAATATTGCCTTGAACACTTATGTGTTGTGGGACCCTAGACAAACCTTAGTGGATCTCAAAGCCTCCGTTTCTTCATCTGTAAAATCAAGGCTGTGTGAGCCTGAACAAAGGACTTCGATTTTCAAAACCTCCATCTCCTCAGCTGTAAAATGGGAATGATAATAGCCCCGATCACACTGGCTAGCTGTGTAGACCCTAACGAATCACGTAGGGTCCCTGAGCCACGGTTTCCTCATCTGAAGAATCGGGATAGTGGCTAACCCATTCATCCCCCAGCCTAGCTGTCTTGAGGACTCTGAAATAAAGTATGTAAAGCAATTTGCAATCTTTACAGGGCTGTATGAATGGCAGCTGCTGTCTTCATCATCATTTGGGACCATACAAGAACGATGACTTGTTTCACCCAAGAGTGTACAATTGGAGGCTTTCACACATTGCCCTCGGATAGAGGATTCTGGAAAGGGACCAGCTGCCTCCCTAAATACTGATACTGATTTGTGAAGAAAATTAGTCAGATTTCTCCAATCCTAAGCCATCATAGAGTCAGTCATTTGCTCATTTACTCACCATTATGGTAGTGGGTTTGCAAAAGCAAGAGAATGGGGAGCTGATAACTGAATTTATCCTTTATTTTCAACACCAAAGGAGAGGAGGAGGGAAGGAATTAATGGAGAAACATGATTTATGGGATGTTCAACTAGTAATTGGAAAAAGTTCACAAGGGAAAAATTTTGGAGTGAGGCAAAACTAGAGCCCATGATGGAAATATTATCTAAGGCATCTTTATGGGCTAGAAATTCAACTTTCATATGCCCATAAAATAAAATAATTTTATGGGGATGAGTTAAAACTGTAATTTCTATTAGTGTGTCTTAGAATCTCTAGGAATCTGACAGTAGCTTTGCAATTGTCCCTAAGATCTTAAATCATCGTGTTATTTCTGTGAATTTTAGATTAAGAATGATAGTTGTCTTTGCATAATGCTTTCCAGTTTATGAAACACTTTTTCATATATTATCACATTTGATCCCTATAATTCAGTGAGATAAGTACTATTATGAGTCCATTTCACAGGTGAAGAAACTAAAGCAGAGAGAGGGCCAATGACTTTGGCAGGGACACACAGCTGGTCCTTGTCAGAAGTGGCATTTGAACGCAAGTTTCTCATTTTTCCTAGTTCAATGTTCTTTCTACTACAAAAGAGTGGAAGGGATATGGGCGACATCTCATTGAAATAATGTTCATGTTATTAACTAAAAAACTTTCCAGAACTAAAAATAACGTTAGATTTATCTGCTAAAAATCTGATTTTAAGCTTAAGATATAGAGAGACCTTCAAAGAAGGAAAGGATTAATGGAAGATGTGAGATTTGAA